>NC_040035.1:15572174-15877956 GCF_003713205.1 Coffea eugenioides | reverse complement strand
ATAGAGGAGGGATACTGGAGGCAAAAGGCGAGAGTTAAATGGCTTCAGGATGGGGACAACTGTCGCGCCCCATTTTTTGAATAAATAAATAAATGGTTTAAAAATGCATTTTTTGATTCAATTTGTGATTGAAAAATGAATTGTGAAAAAAAATGGGTCTAAATGGGGGTTTGAGAATGCGACGATTTGACCCAAAATTATAGTTTAAAAAGGGTTTTTAAAATAAAAATTGGAGTCGCCACTTGGTAATGAGTTAAGGTGTACCAAGTCACCAAAAAATGAATTTTTTTTAAAAAATAGGAAAAAGTAGTAAGAAACCCCTTTTAAACGACTCCTAGTCCACGTAAACCAACGAAAAAGGTTCGAGAGTCACATTTGACGAAGGGGAAGGCAAGGATAAAATCCAAGGCACCCCTTCGACCTAGCCAAGGCTAGTTGCGTGATTTAATCAAAGATTTTCTTGCTTTAACCAAAGAATTTATTACATTTGGATGTACTACATGAATGCAAACCCTAGACCTAGGGGTATTGGGGGAAATTTCTCTTCAAAGGTTGAGTGGTGCCAATCACATTAATTGTGAAGCCCAATGACGATCCTTTGAAGAAGTCACGAATAATGCGAGTGGGATGCAAATGAATGGAATGCATGTATGCAATGTGAGGACATGAGTTTTGAAAAAGTAATAAAAAAACAATAAATATGTAAATGAAAATGTGCACTTGAGTGGGCAAGGTACGGTATGTGAAATGATAATATGAAGTGCATGTGTGCAAGTGATGATAAAAGTGTTCGTGTGCAAGTGAAGAAACATAAAGGTGCACGTGTGCAAAATGGGAGGAAAAATGAAAGTGTGATAAGGGTATAAAATGGTAGAGTGGAAAAAAGGCATGAGCCTAGGGAATTCATGCATATTGGGTACGGGGAGACCTAAATCGTGACTCAATTTGCCCTTTTATAGAGGGAATACAAGCGTGCTAAGGCTTAGAAAAAGCCACACTCGTCTATATCCCATATTTAAGGGGACTCTCCAGGCAAATGAACCCTATAACTAGTATGAGATGCAAAAATCCTAAAATGAGGGGAAAAGGGGTTCGAGGAGCATGCCAAATGATAAAACTAAGAAAAATGTATGACATGTAGTGAACATGCAAATATGCACTATCGAAAGGGAAATCCTAAGGGTCTAGCGTTGGACTAGCCCATCTATGAATTCCGACTAGCGTTGGACTAGCGGAAACGTACATTCATCCATCACATTCATTCATGGCTATGAAAGCAAGTAGACATGCCAAAACACTCGTAAACACGTAACACATAACACTTAGCATGCTTGACTAGATGCAAGAGCCTAATAAAGCAATTAAACATGTAGCAACAAAAAGCAAGCAACCAAGGGGAAGGGGAAATGGACCAGATGCTCTCCGAGCCCTATCTATTACAAGCCAAGAGGTGTACACATACCCCATAAAAGCATAAAGGGGAAAGGGAAATGGACCAGATGCTCTCCGAGCCCTATCTATTACAAGCCAAGAGGTGTACACATACCCCATAAAACTTAAATAAAAGTAAAAGCAAGTAAATGCATGCAAGGAGGTAAGGAAAGCGGAGTAGGCAGGCATATTCACACAACACATAGGAGCACATAGGGTCAAATGAAGTGCAAATGAGGAATGGAGTGTACCTCCCTTGAAATTGGGGCCCAATGAAGTGAAATCACTTATTTATCCTCCAAAATAAAAGAAATGGTCAAGGTACCAATTTATTTGGAAAAAATTAGAGAAAATAGGCAAACACAAGCTCACTTGGTCATAAAGCCCCTAAAGTCATGAATTAAGTGCCATTGAAACAAAGCATAGTAATTAATTAAAACAAACAAGCAGTGCAAATGTAGAATTAAAATTACCAAGGACCAAATTGATGAACTTATTCAATTGGTTGGGTCATAGTAGCATTAGTTAGAAGCCAAGGGGTCAAGGTGCAATTTTTGGAAATTATTTTCATGCAAAACATGCAGCTACGTATGGCTTAGACTTCTGCAACTAAAATGCAACATGCTTTCTTTTACTTTCAAGTTTGCTGCAAAGTTTCTAGCCACGGCTTTTACCCATTTTACAATGCAAACAGGCTCATCAAATGCTCAGATTTCTACCTATCAAACATCAACCAAACACACAATTTCGTTGCAGGTTTGATAGCACAAAGAAACAGGAAAAATGCAGCAGTAGTTTTATATGCAATCCACATAGGAAGCTTGTTTCTGCAATATTTCTGTTGTGCTTCATCAACCGAAACCACACTCAAGCACATAGCAAATCCAGATACACAGCTTCAAACTAAGCAATAAAGCCCACCATCGAAAACATAGCAGCAAACTACACAAATTCTGATGAACATTTCATGCAAACTCAAAGAAAATTTCTGAAACAGCAAAATTCTGCACTATGAACCAGCGGCTGCCTTTTCTCAAACTTGCGGCAAATTCCAGCAACAATTGCATCCATTTCATCATACAAACAAGTTCATTAAACCAGAAATTATTGACCCAAATCAAAACAAGAAGTTTTGTTTGCAAGATTAAGATGGCAAAAACTGTTTTTGATCAACAACAAAGGAAGGAAAGAAAGCTGCAGCAAGATTTATTTTCAAATGGCAACTCTAACCAAGCAAAACTGCTGCATTTTTGGTCGACAAACACATATTTCTGGTCCAAATGCACGACCTTGATCCAAACTTTGAACTAAACAAACAAGATATGACTTTGACATCCAAACAACAAGAAACATAGAGAAGAAACTGGTGCAAAAGGTCACAACGAAACTCATGCATTCTGTAAATTCCAGCCAAGGTTGCTTCCGCAACTCTTTGCTCTTAAGGTCTTGGTGACCGAAACGAAAATCTGAACACAGCTTGCTCAACAATCTTCAACCAAGATCATAGTTTTTAAACTAAACAACAAACACTCTCGACTCTGTCATCCAAACAAACAAGGGAACATAGCAGAAATTGGTACCCAAAAAAAAAATCTGGACAAACATTTGTGTGACAGTGGCTTAGTGACCAGGAATTCACTTTTTCATTAAGCCTCCGCATATGATTCAAGCATTTCGGCTCCCCCAAACATGCAAACCCAACACCTTCTATCCAATTTATCTCATCAAGTAGGTAATGAAAGCCTCTTAGTGGACTGGGTTGTTACAGGCAAGGAAAAACAGCAAAAGGAAACACACGGATGAACTTACGACCTGCTAAAGTTTATTCAAAAACTCTTCATGGATGTCAAATCCTTTGCTCACATGCCAATATATTGTGTCCGTCCCCATCCCAACAAAAATCGCCAAGCATCAGCTTGGCTCTTCAACTCACGGGCAAAACAAGTAAGCTTTCGAACAAGATGAGCGAGAGAAAGGAATGGAAACAACAAGAGACCAGCCAGGAATAACGAAAATGACGTTCAGTTCTGGCTAAAAGGAACACAAACGGCACGGACTAGATGCAAGACCCATAACTAAGCAAGAGCCCAGATTTCATACGAAATGGCAAAGACAAGAAGGATTGAAAGCTACCTATTCACTGCTTTGGAGTTGAAGCTTCTGCCTGGGCTTGAATCTGCAGCCGGCGTCTGCAAGAGGTTGAAGAGGCCCTACCAGAGATCGAAAAGATGAATCTTTGCAGACTTTGGCGAAGAAAGCGCGGGCTTGAGGTTCTGGCCTCTTACTTCTCTCACAGCCGAATCCCTTTTGTTTCGTTTCTTTTTAGCTTCTTCTCTGCTTCAGCCCTCCATTCCTCTCACGAAGCTCTCAAGCTCTCAGCCGCCATCCAAAAACTTTCCCTCAGATTTTTCCTCAGTTCCAACCGCCCCCAAAACCTCTCTATCTCTCCTGGTTTCTAGTTTTCTTACCAACCTTAGCCGTCAAACTCTTTTGCCGTTTCTTTCTTCTCTCTTTTTCCCGTAACTCTTTCCTCTCAAAACCTTCTCCCGTAGCCCTTCTCTTTCCAAAACTCTCTCCCCCTTTGCGGCTGCTAACCTCTCTACCTATTTATATCAGACGTCCAACCCTAAATCCTCAACCACTCTTCTGAAATTTGCAGCTAAGGAGCTCCCCAAAGTTCACTTGCAAGCTGCGGCAAAAACGCAGCCTTCATGCTGCGCGTTTGTTTTTTTTTTTTAATTAAGTAAATACATAATATAAATAAAAACAAAAATAACAAAATGACAAAACCATGTAATAATAATAATAATAATGAGAACAAATAAATAAAATAAAAAAACAAACTAAACAAATAAAAACAACAAAAATGTCCATTTTTTGAATTTTCTTCATTTTTCCTTTTTTTCTTTTCTTTTTTTTTCTTTTCTCAAAATAACTTGATAAAAATAACTAAAATGCCAAAAGAAAGAAATAACATATTTTTGTGAACAAATTTTCCTTTTTCCTTTCTTTTTCCATCTTTTCAAGAAAACTCTACGCTAAACTTTTAAAAAAGCTAAAAACTAAAAACTAAAACTAAAAAGTGAATAAAATTAAACTGACAAATAGCAAATGAAACAAACTAACAAGGCAAAAATGAATAAAACTAAAATAACATAACAACTAAAAGTGGAAAACACACAATAACGAACTAAAATGCAAGCAATCTAAAATGAAAATCATGAAATAGATGCCACATACAAATTATTCAAAATTTGGTGTCTACAGTTTGCCCCTCTTTGTCTGAGTTTTGGAAAAACTTGAGACAAAGAAGTAGACACCAAATACTTACCTGTGTTATTGGGCTGCAAAAGATTCCAACGAACAGGAATTCTAACACGGGACTGACCCGAACATGAAAATTAAAACGGGACTGACCCGAACAGGAATTGAAGATTGGGATAGACCCACGGGATAGACCCGAACAGAAATTTAAATTTGGGATAGACCCACGGGATAGACCCGAACAGAAATTTAAAATTGGGATAGACCCGGACAGAATTTAAACGGGACTGACCCGAACATAAATTTAAAATTGGATGAATTGAAGTGAGGTAGAGTGTTGGTGGGATTGACCCATGTTCATTGGTGATGCAAATGAAAGAAGTGAAATGAAGTGTTAATGGGACTGACCCATGTTTGTTAGTGATGCAAATGAAATGCTCACAAGTGGGACTGACCCACGGCTAGTGGCTGTGAAAAAGAAATGCTCACTAGTGGGACTGACCCACGGCTAGTGGCAATGAAAATGAAACGTCTTGACAATCGGACAGTGGGATCAAACCCGAGCCTGCCGTGATGTGGACGGTCAGCGGGATAGAACCCAGTCCTGCCGAGGTAAGCGGTCAGCGGGATAAAACCCGATCCTGCCGAAGTAAGCGGTCAGCGGGATAAAACCCGGTCCTGCCGAAATAAGCGGTCAGCGGGATAAAACCCGATCCTGCCGAAGTAAGCGGTCAGCGGGATAAAACCCGATCCTGCCGAGGTAAGCGGTCAGCGGGATAAAACCCGATCCTGCCGAAGTAAGCGGTCAGCGGGATAAAACCCGATCCTGCCGAAGTAAGCGGTCAGGATAAAACCCGGTCCTGCCGAGGTAAGCGGTCAGCGGGATAAAACCCGGTCCTGCCGAGGTAAGAGGTCAGCGGGATAAAACCCGGTCCTGCCGAAATAAGCGGTCAGCGGGATAAAACCCGGTCCTGCCGAGGTAAGAGGTCAGCGGGATAAAACCCGGTCCTGCCGAAATAAGCGGTCAGCGGGATAAAACCCGGTCCCGCCGTCCAATTGGTCAAGAAATTAAGTGTGATTGTCAAAAGGGGAAGATAGAAGAGAGCGCGGCGAGCGCTGAGATATCGCCAACAAGAATTCAATGTGATTTTTCAAAAAACAAGAAATTGAATTTGATTTTTCCAGAAATCCTGATTGAGAGAATCTTGTCAAAATAATTTGCCCCAGTATGGTGAATTTTCTGCAATTTTGGGTCCATAGTTGATGTTGTTGCACCTTTTGATCAGATTTGCTTGCAATATTTTTGATCTGCCTTTGTTCACCGGAGGACTTTTCCGACACCGATTCCAGTGCGAGGTGTGACTACTTTCATTTGTGCATGCAATTTTCCTGCAAAAGAGAAAAACAAAGAAATTGCCACCACCATTTGATCCGTTTTCCTTTGAGAATCGTGTAAACATGAGTCTTTCGACGCTTTTATCAACTTTTGCTGCGGCAGCCGATTGAGTTGGATTTCTCACCCTAAGACTCTTCCGATTTTCAAACTGACCAGGTATGTGCTTTGCCCTATTATGAAGTTTGTGTAGCTGGCTTGGCTGAATTTCAACTATTTCCAAAAGATGACTGAATCCAAGCATACTTTTGCAATAAACCACGGGGATTGTCATTCACCACAATTCAATGATAAAGAATGAGGTATGCAAGAAAATTCACATGTCATGTAAAAATGAATATGTACAAGAATGCACACCTAACCATTTGTGCTTAAATTCTACAAAAAATGCCATGAATGCAAGTAATTTGGAAAAAATGAGTTTCCTAAGAATGTATTTACAAAAGAATATTTTTTACAAAATGACACGGCTTTTGGCCAACAGATGTCATATTCAAATCTCTGGATATCTTAGCTCCGGAATTCAATGTTGTCAGAGGTATGACAAAAATGAGAAGAAATCCAAATGGACCAAACCACCACTTGTTCTTCTTTGTGCTTGCTCATTGCAGAAACTTACCTTGGCGCCCATTCGGGTTTTCACCAAGGTTGCCCCCCACCCTTTTGTTGGTTTTTCTTTTCTCTTTTTTCTTCTTTTTTCTTTTTTCTTTTTCTCTTGAGGTGCCCTTGTGGGTTTTTCACCTAATGAAATAATGGAAGAGCTCAACCATAGTCGACTCAGGAATGTAAGTTGAAGATTGCTGGCATCAGTAAAAATGCGCTTCCCTTATAGACTTAACGAAGGCATTATGGACATCACGTGCCAGTTGATTAGCAAAATCCCTAATAGAAATGCAGCAAGTGACGAAAGCCAGGACTTTTGGGCTTTTGTAATGAGGTTAGGTGGGGTGTTTTTCAAGAAAAGTTGAGGCTTGAAAGCAGGTCTGATGAAAGGTGTGAAATAAACTGAGATTGCATCATTTTGAAATTATCTCTAATTTTTGAACGAAACCGAGGGAAACTTGCCCCAGCTTGATTGAATTTTCCTTTCTTTGTACTTTTCATTGCATTTTCTCTTCTTTTTTTTTTCTTTTTTCTTTGCATTGCATTTTTCTTCAAAAACTAAATTTGCCCCAGTGTGGGGTTCTTTCTTCCTGATCATTTTTCAAAATGAATTTGCCCCAGTGTGGGGTTCTTTCTTTTCCCATATCTCTTTCGAAGATACATTTGCCCCAGTGTGGGGTTTTCTTTCCTTTCTGATCATTTTTCAAAATGAATTCGCCCCAGTGTGGGGTTTGCAATTCTCAGGGGCTGCCAAACGAGAATTATTGTTCTGATAGCTCAAAGGGGATGACTAGGGATGAAATGTTTTGATTGAAAAGGAAGATGGCCTGACTTTTGCCTCGCCCCTTGCATGATTTCCTAAAAGAAACTTTGCATAATCAAATAAAGAACATCTTACACATGTCCAAGTTGATAAATTAAGGGAATGTCTGTCCTTCCATCTCTCCTTTGAACACCCAATAAACTTTGTCAATTTGAAGCAAATTTGCCTTCGACTTCGTCTTTCATCGCTTTGGCACTTTGTTTCCTTTTCAGAAGATCGGTGGTGGATCCGTTTGTTATGAACATAGGTCATGCGTTTTGACAACGTTGGTCATGGCACATAGCATTCAACTGCTTTTCATCAATCAGAATCAATCGTTAATGATACTGCTTTAACCAATCAACTTCCAACCTGGCCGAAAAGGGATTTTCTCAAATGAAATGATTTTTCAACGAAGGGATTTCGCAAATGAAAGGATTTTTCAATGAAGGGATTTTTCAATGAAGGGATTTTTCAATGAAGGGATTTCGCAAATGAAGGGATTTTTCAATGAAGGGATTTTTTTTTCAATAATTTTTCTCAATGAAAGTTTTCTAAATGAAGGATTTCTCAATGAAGGCATTCTCAATGAAGGAATTTCTCAATGAAGGCTTTCCCAAGGAAGGAATTTCTCAATGAGAGCTTTTTAATGGAGGAATTTCTCAATGAGAGCTTTTTAATGGAGGAATTTTCAATGAGAGCTTTATCAAATTTCAGAACAGTGATATTCAAAGAGTCAAATAACTTCACCTTTGGCCATTTCAAAGAATTAACAAAACCCAGAACAATAAACAAATAAACAAATAATCGAATTGTGCATTTCATGAAACTCCAAATCAAAGCGGAAACAAAACAAAACTCAATTGCAAAAGACGCTTTCATTAAGCTATGCACATATGCAAGAAAAGTTTTCATGAATTTTAGCAAATGACAACCCCTAGACTTATCAAAATTCCCTTCGAAAGGGAAGATAGTCAGCCATCCAAATTGTGCAGAGTTCTTTCAAGACCTTCAAATTTCATCATTGGAGGTGGATGCCTCAAAGGTGTCCTTGTGTTTAGGAAAAGGATTTGTTTTTATATTTGGTCCTTGTTCTTCCCTCCCTTTCAAAATTATGTCTCCGGCCTCAATCATGTCTTGGATTTTGTGTTTAAGTACCCAACAATTGGTAGTAGAATGCCCAGGAGCTCCAGAATGATAAGCACAAAAAGATTGAGGATTATAACCAGGGGGAACTCCTTTAGTATAGACTTTAGGAGGTATTGTACCAATTTTCCCCGCGGCCTTGAGCTGCTCATATAGTTGATCGAGGGGCCGACCTAGATTGGTAAAAGTTCTATATCGGGCCGGGTCTTGGGTGCCAGCGGTCTGTTGATAGTTGTAGTTATGGCTGACGGGTAAGGTGGGTCTTGGATGATAAGGAGAGCGAGGTCTAGTTTGAAAGCTATGTGGAGAAATATGAAATGGTGTCATAGGTGTGTTTGGGTAATTTGGTCGAGGTCGAGGGTGGTTACCAGTGGTATGGTGCACAGGTTGAAAGTGTGATTGGTACGGGTAACGGGGTGAATAGGTGGAGTTCTGTCGGTATCTCAGTTGGGGAGCAGGGCCTCGATTCGAGACAAATGAAGCCTCCTCTTCTCTCTTTTTGAATGGGGATTTCTTGTTACCGCTGCCTTGATTTTGCATCGCTTCCAATTGCGATTTCAGAGCCGACACGTTAATAATCTTTCCTGCCCTTATAAACTCATCATATTCTTCTAATTTATTAACGATCTCGGCAAAGGAACACCCAGTCATTCGAAAAATTTCTTCAAAGTGTGGCGGATCATGTGCCTTAATGAAGGTGCGTATGATTTCATCCTCGGTCATTGGTGGCTCGACTTTTGCGGCTATTGTCCTCCATCTCTTAGCATAGGTCTTGTGATCCTCGGAGGGTTTTCTTTTTGTTCCTTCCAGTGTAGTCCGTGTTGGAGCTAGCTCACAATTATACTCGTATTGCCTTACAAAAGCGTTGGACAAGTCAAGCCAGGTCTTCGCTTCTTCGGGTTTCAGCTTGGAATACCAGTCGAGTGCATCCCCTTCCAGACTTTCTGGGAATAGCCTCAAAGGCAGATTTTCATCATCTGTTGGCCTACCCAACTTGTTGGCGAACAGTCGGATGTGTGTCTTGGGATTGCCCGTCCCATCATATTTGTTGAACTTCGGGGTTTTGAACCCTCAGGCAATTGCACATTGGGAAAGAGACAAAGCTCATCGTAGTCCAGGACTCCTTGCTTGTTCAACCCTTGACTCTTCCTCATAAACTCATCAAAACGATCAAGGCGTTTGAGCAGCTTTATATCAACGGGAGCAGAAGATTCCCCCATTTCTGGCTTGTTTTGAATGGTATGGTCTGGCAAGAAAGGCTCAGCTGTATCGTGATAAAAGGTATGCGGCTTAGGAGGTATATCCGAAGTGATTTGGGGTTGTGGGCCTTGCATGTAAGTAGGGAAAAATGAAGGATCAGGAGGGTAAGTATATGGCAAATGTATGGTGGGATATGTGAAAGTTCCTTCGGATGAAATGATGAAGGGTGGAGTAAAAGTGGTTTGGGTCATGGGCATGACCAATGATTCTGGCCCCGATTGACTGACGAGTCCAGGCTCGGGTTGAACTCCGCTACTGATAAGCTCATCGATTAATTTCTTTTGGGCGGCCATTTCAGATGCCATCTCACCAAACTTCGTGAGCATCTCGGTCAGTTGGATCCCCAAACTTGCAGTCTCAGGTTGGGCTGTAGTAGCAGACTTATCCGACAATTCCGATTGCGAACTCATGTTTACACGACTCCTCTGGGCTTGACTACGGGATCGCGTTATGATGGGGCTTCGACGAGAAGCTATATTTAAATATTACCTGAGAATTTTGAAAGGAATTGCCTTTAGATAACCCTTGCCTAGTTATTACAATAAAAATAAAGAAAAAGAAAAAGGCAAGAGTTAGTAGATATCCAGGAAATTCGGATGCATGTCCTATGGGGGAACCCTTTTTGTGCCAAGGGTAGGCCTAGCATGAAAATGCAATCCTCTGAGGTAGGCACTATACCATACCTGATGGATCTGATCAACTCATTGAGTGAAAAATAATTTTGAAAAATTTAGTCAATTGGATTGACGAGAGACACTTTGTCAAAATGAGGTCAACGTCCGAATAGATTGATCACTTTTGATTGATACAAGAATTTGCAAAAACGCACGGGTTTTGACTTTGACGAACTTCCTATCGAAGAGATTGGAATTCGTTAACAAATTTTCTTAGTGAAACGCAGGTCAAAAACTCCAACTGATCAAATGGATGGATGCAATGGATGGTTTTCTCAGAAATCGACTAAGTTTCCCAATTTGAAATTGACATTGAAACCCTAATTGGTCAAATGGGTTGAATGAAATTGACCATTTATTTAAAACTCGATTGGATTACCCTAAAAAGGAAAACGGGTCGAATGAATTGAATGAAATTTAATTTATCCAAAATTAATCAAATCACCCTAAAAAGGGTAAATTGATCAAATAGATTGAACGAAACTTGACTTATTCAAAATCGGCTCGGTTGCCCTAAAAATGGGTAAATTGGTAAAATGAATGAAATTGAACTAGTGATTTATGCAAAAATCGGCCGAACGACCCTGAAAAGGGTAAATTGGTCAGATGAGTTGATGATTTATTCAAAATCGACCAGGTGACCCTAAAAAGGGTAAATTGGTCAAATGAATCAATGAAATTGATGATTTATTAAAAGAATGACTTGACCGCCCTAAAAAGAGCAAATTGATTGGATGAAACGGAAGAATGAAGTGATCCAATGGATTGAATGGATTGAATGGATAAAATTTATTACGATGCATTAGCCTATGAGTCCTCTAAAATCAAATTTTGGCCTCAAATTATTTGTCGTCTCAATAGGAGGAATCATTTGTGAATTTCCTTCAAATTAATGTCCTTTTACGCAAGGGATCTTTACCAATTTTGATAGAGTGGCCAAAAAGTGATTATTAGACGCTCATATTCCAAAGATCGCCCCATGAAAATGATCGGATCCCACCTTACCTTGTGCACTACCCCTTCGGATGGTACAAGAAATATAAACATGCAAGTCTCATTGGATTATATATCCGAGACACAAGGTGGCTTATTCCTAACACGGGATCCCCTAAATGGCATTCCCTTTCTAGGGTTTATGCATGATGCCAATTTATTAAAACAGTAAAACATGCAAAACATGACCTAAGAGACCCTTTATTTGCCAGGGTAGGCCTAAAATGGTATGGCATTATTCATTTATGAACAAAATATACCAAAATTTCCTAAACGTGCAAGATCCTATCTACGCGGGTAGGTTCTAAAAGAAGGTCATGCCAGACCTCTTATTTGCTAGGGTTTGTGAATGCAATGGAGACACAAAACCAAGAAAAGTTAGCTCAGCAAGGTAAATACACATAACACATTGTAGCAACAAAATCAACACAAAGAAATAAAGCAATAAAAGGGAGAAAGGGGTTGGATCCCTCCCCTCGTGAATAGTGTCCCTAGCTCAGGATAAGGCCGACTCTACCCTAGGCAAGCTATCATGGATGCATGAGGTATTGGCTCACTAATGCATCTAGACTCGATAGGTTTTAGGTCCCCGAGCCTTCAGACTTGGAAACCAAGGGTCATCAATCCCAAGGTTCTTTGTCGGTGGCTCGAGCGATTCCCCAGACATTGCTACGCACACGTCGTGTCACGGCCACATGTCTGAGTGAATCTATCAAAAATCCTCAATCTTCGACTAAAAGCTAAAGGCTATCAACCCAAAGCTTAAAGCGGAAGATTGAGTGACCCCTCGGATCGTGCTACGCACACGTCGTGTCACGATCACACGTCCAAGTGGGTCGTCTAAGATCCTAACAGGGTGGAGTGGCGTGACAAGCCACTAAAAGAAAAATAAATGGAGGGTGAAAAATTAAAGCGTATGCACGTATGCTAGTGCTCGTTTGGAGGGGAGGGATCAAGAACCAACGTGAGGCTCTAAGGTGACACACACCCCCCCAAATGCAATGCGAGCGCGAGGTAAGCAAGTAAACATACATCCAGTCAACCAATCATACATTCGTGAGCGAGAGAGTAATTGGATACGTGTGAAATGCAAAAATCCTAATAAAAGGAAAAATGCAATCCTAAACACCCAAATGTGATATATGAAAAGATTAAAAGAAGAAAAAGGTTGATTAAATCAAATTTGCTCGGACTCTCGAATGTCCCCAGTGGAGTCGCCAACTGTCGCGCCCCATTTTTTTGATAAAATGAATAAATGGTTTAAAATGTATTTTTCGATTCAATTTGTGATTGGAAAATGAATTGTGATTTAAAAGAAAAATGGGTCTAAATGGGGGTTTGAGAATGCGACGATTTGACCCAAAATTATAGTTTAAAAAGGGTTTTTAAAACTAAATACGGAGTCGCCACTTGGTAATGAGTTAAGGTGTACCAAGTCACCTAAAAAATGTATTTTTTTTTTAAAAAAATAGGAAAAAATAGTGAGAAACCCTTTTTAAACGACTCCTAGTCTACGTAAACCAAAGAAAAAGGTTCGGGAGTCACATTTGACAAAGGGGAAGGCAAGGATAAAATCCAAGGCACCCCTTTGACCTAGCCAAGGCTAGTTGCATGATTTAATCAAAGATTTTCTTGTTTTAATCAAAGAATTTATTACATTTGGATGCACTACGTGAATGCAAATCCTACACCTAGGGGTATTGGGGGAAATTTCCCTTCAAAGGTTGAGTGGTGCCAATCACATTAATTGTGAAGCCCAATAACGATCCTTTGAAGAAGTCACGAATAATGCGAGTGGGATGCAAATGAATGGAATGCATGTATGCAATGTGAGGACATGAGTTTGAAAAAGTAATAAAAGACAAGAATGTATAAGTAAAAATGTGCACGTGAGTGAGCAAGGTACGGTATGTGAAATGATAATATGAAGTGTATGTGTGCAAGTGATGATAAAAGTGTTTGTGTGCAAGTGAAAATATAAAAGTGCGCGTGTGCCAAATGGGAGGAAAAGAAGAAAGTGTGATGAGGGTATAAATGGTAGAGTGGATGGAGAATGCATGAGCCTAGGGAATTCATGCATATTGGGTACGGGGAGACCTAAATCGTGACTCAATTTGCCCTTTTATAGAGAGGATACAAGCGTGCTAAGGCTTTAGAAAAAGCCACACTCGTCTATATCCCATATTTAAGGGGATTCTCCAAGCAAATGAACCCTATAACTAGTATGAGATGCAAGAGGCCTAAAATGAAGGGAAAGGGGTTCGAGGAGCATGCCAAATGATAAAACTAAGCAAAATGCATGACATGTAGTGAACATGCAAATATGCACTATCGAAAGGGAAATCCTAAGGGTCTAGCGTTGGACTAGCCCATCTATGAATTCCGACTAGCGTTGGACTAGCGGAAACGTACATTCATCCATCACATTCATTCATGGCTATGAAAGCAAGTAGACATGCCAAAACACTCGTAAACACGTAACACATAACACTTAGCATGCTTGACTAGATGCAAGAGCCTAATAAAGCAATTAAACATGTAGCAACAAAAAGCAAGCAACCAAGGGGAAGGGGAAATGGACCAGATGCTCTCCGAGCCCTATCTATTACAAGCCAAGAGGTGTACACATACCCCATAAAAGCATAAAGGGGAAAGGGAAATGGACCAGATGCTCTCCGAGCCCTATCTATTACAAGCCAAGAGGTGTACACATACCCCATAAAACTTAAATAAAAGTAAAAGCAAGTAAATGCATGCAAGGAGGTAAGGAAAGCGGAGTAGGCAGGCATATTCACACAACACATAGGAGCACATAGGGTCAAATGAAGTGCAAATGAGGAATGGAGTGTACCTCCCTTGAAATTGGGGCCCAATGAAGTGAAATCACTTATTTATCCTCCAAAATAAAAGAAATGGTCAAGGTACCAATTTATTTGGAAAAATTAGAGAAAATAGGCAAACACAAGCTCACTTGGTCATAAAGCCCCTCAAGTCATGAATTAAGTGCCATTGAAACAAAGCATAGTAATTAATTAAAACAAACAAGCAGTGCAAATGTAGAATTAAAATTACCAAGGACCAAATTGATGAACTTATTCAATTGGTTGGGTCATAGTAGCATTAGTTAGAAGCCAAGGGGTCAAGGTGCAATTTTTGGAAATTATTTTCATGCAAAACATGCAGCTACGTATGGCTTAGACTTCTGCAACTAAAATGCAACATGCTTTCTTTTACTTTCAAGTTTGCTGCAAAGTTTCTAGCCACGGCTTTTACCCATTTTACAATGCAAACAGGCTCATCAAATGCTCAGATTTCTACCTATCAAACATCAACCAAACACACAATTTCGTTGCAGGTTTGATAGCACAAAGAAACAGGAAAAATGCAGCAGTAGTTTTATATGCAATCCACATAGGAAGCTTGTTTCTGCAATATTTCTGTTGTGCTTCATCAACCGAAACCACACTCAAGCACATAGCAAATCCAGATACACAGCTTCAAACTAAGCAATAAAGCCCACCATCGAAAACATAGCAGCAAACTACACAAATTCTGATGAACATTTCATGCAAACTCAAAGAAAATTTCTGAAACAGCAAAATTCTGCACTATGAACCAGCGGCTGCCTTTTCTCAAACTTGCGGCAAATTCCAGCAACAATTGCATCCATTTCATCATACAAACAAGTTCATTAAACCAGAAATTATTGACCCAAATCAAAACAAGAAGTTTTGTTTGCAAGATTAAGATGGCAAAAACTGTTTTTGATCAACAACAAAGGAAGGAAAGAAAGCTGCAGCAAGATTTATTTTCAAATGGCAACTCTAACCAAGCAAAACTGCTGCATTTTTGGTCGACAAACACATATTTCTGGTCCAAATGCACGACCTTGATCCAAACTTTGAACTAAACAAACAAGATATGACTTTGACATCCAAACAACAAGAAACATAGAGAAGAAACTGGTGCAAAAGGTCACAACGAAACTCATGCATTCTGTAAATTCCAGCCAAGGTTGCTTCCGCAACTCTTTGCTCTTAAGGTCTTGGTGACCGAAACGAAAATCTGAACACAGCTTGCTCAACAATCTTCAACCAGGATCATAGTTTTTAAACTAAACAACAAACACTCTCGACTCTGTCATCCAAACAAACAAGGGAACATAGCAGAAATTGGTACCCAAAAAAAAATCTGGACAAACATTTGTGTGACAGTGGCTTAGTGACCAGGAATTCACTTTTTCATTAAGCCTCCGCATATGATTCAAGCATTTCGGCTCCCCCAAACATGCAAACCCAACACCTTCTATCCAATTTATCTCATCAAGTAGGTAATGAAAGCCTCTTAGTGGACTGGGTTGTTACAGGCAAGGAAAAACAGCAAAAGGAAACACACGGATGAACTTACGACCTGCTAAAGTTTATTCAAAAACTCTTCATGGATGTCAAATCCTTTGCTCACATGCCAATATATTGTGTCCGTCCCCATCCCAACAAAAATCGCCAAGCATCAGCTTGGCTCTTCAACTCACGGGCAAAACAAGTAAGCTTTCGAACAAGATGAGCGAGAGAAAGGAATGGAAACAACAAGAGACCAGCCAGGAATAACGAAAATGACGTTCAGTTCTGGCTAAAAGGAACACAAACGGCACGGACTAGATGCAAGACCCATAACTAAGCAAGAGCCCAGATTTCATACGAAATGGCAAAGACAAGAAGGATTGAAAGCTACCTATTCACTGCTTTGGAGTTGAAGCTTCTGCCTGGGCTTGAATCTGCAGCCGGCGTCTGCAAGAGGTTGAAGAGGCCCTACCAGAGATCGAAAAGATGAATCTTTGCAGACTTTGGCGAAGAAAGCGCGGGCTTGAGGTTCTGGCCTCTTACTTCTCTCACAGCCGAATCCCTTTTGTTTCGTTTCTTTTTAGCTTCTTCTCTGCTTCAGCCCTCCATTCCTCTCACGAAGCTCTCAAGCTCTCAGCCGCCATCCAAAAACTTTCCCTCAGATTTTTCCTCAGTTCCAACCGCCCCCAAAACCTCTCTATCTCTCCTGGTTTCTAGTTTTCTTACCAACCTTAGCCGTCAAACTCTTTTGCCGTTTCTTTCTTCTCTCTTTTTCCCGTAACTCTTTCCTCTCAAAACCTTCTCCCGTAGCCCTTCTCTTTCCAAAACTCTCTCCCCCTTTGCGGCTGCTAACCTCTCTACCTATTTATATCAGACGTCCAACCCTAAATCCTCAACCATTCTTCTGAAATTTGCAGCTAAGGAGCTCCCCAAAGTTCACTTGCAAGCTGCGGCAAAAACGCAGCCTTCATGCTGCGCGTTTGTTTTTTTTTTTTAATTAAGTAAATACATAATATAAATAAAAACAAAAATAACAAAATGACAAAACCATGTAATAATAATAATAATAATGAGAACAAATAAATAAAATAAAAAAACAAACTAAACAAATAAAAACAACAAAAATGTCCATTTTTTCGAATTTTCTTCATTTTTCCTTTTTTTTTTTCTTTTTTTTTCTTTTCTCAAAATAACTTGATAAAAATAACTAAAATGCCAAAAGAAAGAAATAACATATTTTTGTGAACAAATTTTCCTTTTTCCTTTCTTTTTCCATCTTTTCAAGAAAACTCTACGCTAAACTTTTAAAAAAGCTAAAAACTAAAAACTAAAACTAAAAAGTGAATAAAATTAAACTGACAAATAGCAAATGAAACAAACTAACAAGGCAAAAATGAATAAAACTAAAATAACATAACAACTAAAAGTGGAAAACACACAATAACGAACTAAAATGCAAGCAATCTAAAATGAAAATCATGAAATAGATGCCACATACAAATTATTCAAAATTTGGTGTCTACAGTGCGGCCTCAGGAGGAAAAAGGGCGCGGCCCAGAGGCGGGAGGGGAGCAGACTCGGCAGGGGGCGTTGGTATGAGTGCCGATGCCACGGCGGGAGACAGACGAGCTACCACAGACCCAGCCTGCAGAAGATGTGGGGGACTTTTGTGCAGTGGAGCCTAGGCTGGAGGCACGGGGTAGTGCTACTTTTAGGGAGGCGGCAGGTCAGGCCACCGGCACAGGTGTGGACGCGGCTTGCGTGGGGCAGGCAGAGCTCGTGATGCGCGGTGAGGCTGAACGCATGGGCAATCCTCAACAGAATGCGGAGGCGGTGGAAGGGAGTACACCAAGGGATTCAGAGGTGGAGGCAGTGGGAGTGGCCCCAGCGGCTGTCATGGGCCACGAGGGGGGCGACCGTATAGAGCAAGAGGATGAGGAAGTGGTTTGTTTCAATTCATTTGCGGTCTTGGAGGGCATGGAGGATGAACCAGGGGTCATGCTTGCTCCCTTCAGTCGCCGCAAGTGTGGCTCTTTGGTATCTCCTTTGCCCACCTCGTCTCCTCGTGCCAAGCCGTTGCGGCGCTCATGGTCCTTTTCCAAGGCCATGACAGGCAACGCATCTACCCAGGGGCTCAGGGAGGCGTACAGTGAGCTGGTGCAACGCCTCAAGGGCCTCTTGTCAGGCCTCCCAGCACCTTCCTCGGGCACCATCGACTCTATTGATATCGAGCTTCTGAACAGGCTTTTTAGGAAGTCAGGGCGTCCTATCAACTATAACAAAAAACTGCATGCATTGTTAGCTCAAGTTAGGTCCTCCAAATCCTTTAATGATCAATCAATTTAATTTGCTGGTTTGGAACGTTCGGGGCATTGCACGGAAGGACT
Organism: Coffea eugenioides; assembly: GCF_003713205.1. Taxonomy (NCBI): domain Eukaryota; kingdom Viridiplantae; phylum Streptophyta; class Magnoliopsida; order Gentianales; family Rubiaceae; genus Coffea; species Coffea eugenioides. The sequence goes on along the minus strand of NC_040035.1, from coordinate 15,859,663 downwards.
CTCAAAGATTTCTCAAAAACTTGTGCGTTCAGCATCATATTCGTTTGCTGGTCTTAATTGAACCAATGATAGGCGGAGATCAGGTGGAGGCCATTAGTCGGTTTTTGTGTTTTACGAAAGCCGTGGCGGTAGCAGGAGGAAAGATTTGGCTTTTCTGGAAAGATGACTTGACACTCCTGTTTCAAGAAGTCGGGGATCAAATGGTACACATGGAGGTGGAAAGGTCGGGCTCCGCATTTCAAATCTCTGCGGTATATGCAAAGTGCACGCGGGTGGGGAGGCGGCAGCTATGGGAGGCGATGGAGGCTGTTTCTACTAGGAGTCAGGGGTTTTGGCCTTGGTTGGTAGCCGGTGATTTCAACATTATTTCTAACTCCACTGAGAGATCAGGCGGAGCCCCACCCAATCCGACGAATATGGAGGAGTTTAACGACGCAATCTTTAATTATGGACTCTCTGATGTAGGATTTGAGGGGTCGCAATACACTTGGACTAATGGGGTCGTATGGCAGCGTTTGGATAGAGCCTTTAGTAATGGAGCTTGGACCGAGTTATTTGGATGCCCCAAGGTCATGTATCTAACGCGTGGCTGGTCAGATCATGCCCCGCTCTTGATTCGGTGTGGTGAGGGTAACGCTTCGGCCTCGTCCTTTCATTTTTTGAATGTATGAAGGAGTCTCCCAGGTTTCTTGGCTGTCGTCAGGGAGGCATGGCAGATTCCGATGAATGCCACGGGCATGAGAGCTTTTTTCTACAAGCTTTGTAATGCAAAAGCCAGGTTTCGTCAGTGGAACCAGGTTTCCTTTGGTAACATTTTTCAGAAAGTCAGGGACGGTGAGACCCTCCTCCATCAATGCGAGATGGCATACAACGTTGTTCGAGAAGAGGTAACAAGAGCTAGACTGGGGGAGGCCCGAGCGGCACTTGCACACTCGCTGGGTGTTGAGTGCAAGTATTGACGACAAAAATCAGCGGTTAAATGGATTCAATCGGGAGATGCGAACACAAAGTTCTTCCACTCTGTGGTGAAACAAAGGCGGAGTATGAATTTCATCTCCCGGATTAAGGATGCCACGGGTCACTAGATCAAGGACAGGGAGGGCATTCGGGCATCGGCGGCAGACTTTTTCAAATCCTTGTTCTCCTCGGATCGTGAAGGAAGAGCGCAGCCCCTCTTGGATTTCCCTGTACCAAAGTTGACCCTGCTTGACAATTCGGATTTCCATCAGTTACCAACTATGGAGGAGTTAAAAGAGGCTGTTTTCTCAATGTCACAGGATAGTGCCCCTGGACCAGATAGCTTTAGTGCAGGCTTCTACCAAGGTTGCTGGTCGATAATCTGTGAAGATTTGCTTACGGCAATTTGCGAGTTCTTCGAGGGCGTGCAACAATCTAGGGGGTTTACCAGCATGTCCATTGTACTCATTCCAAAAGTAACGGAGGCCTCGCAATGGCAGGAGTTTAGGCCGATTAGCCTGTGCAATGTGAGTTCGAAGTTGATTTCCAAAATCTTGGCAACTCGCATTAATCGGATGCTTCCCAAACTGGTCTCTGAATGGCAAACAGGTTTTGTGCAGGACAGGGGAATAGCAGATAATATTCTGCTGGCGTAGGAGTTGGTATTGGATCTGGATCGGAGGCTAAAACACCCGAATCTTATCTTGAAGTTGGACATGGAGAAAGCTTACGATAGAGTTGAATGGAGTTTCCTAATTTTCATGCTCCGCCAGTTTGGTTTCGATGAGGGAAACGTGGATTTAATATTTCGGTCCTTAGCAAATAACTGGTTCTCAGTTATGGTTAATGGATCCCCGGCGGGCTACTTCAAATCTTCCAGGGGGGTGCGGCAAGGGGACCCCCTATCCCCGGCATTGTTTATTTTAGTGGCAGAATTTTTGGGTTGAGGGTTACAGAGTCTGTTTCGGAGTGACGAGGGTCGGTATTACGCTTCAGGAGGTAGTCGGGTGCCTTATCTGGCATTTGCAGATGACATCTTGATTTTTGCTAGATGCTTAGAGGACTGCTTGACCGCACTTTCAAGCCTTTTTGAGAGATATCAGGCGTATTTGGGCCAGCGGATAAATGTTGGTAAGAGCTCGTTTGTGCTCTCAAATAAGGCTTCAGTGGATCATGCGGGATTGGTGTCTGCAAAGCTTCATTTTCGACGCTAAGAGCTTCCGTTTACCTATCTGGGGGTGCCAATTTCGAAAGGGCGAGTGACATGTTGTCTATTTGATGGCCTCGTGGCAAAGATGCGGGACCGGATATTTCACTGGAGCTCGCGTCTACTCTCCTCAAGGGGTAAGTTGGTCCTGCTACGTCATGTGCTTTCCTCCATGCCGATGTACCTATTGCAGGTATTGAGCCCTCCCAAAGGTGTGGTTCAGAGCTTGGAGAGAATCTGCAGTGCTTTTCTGTGGGACAAACCCGGAAGGGTGAAGGGTATTCGCTGGAGGTCTTGGGAGAGGTGTTGCTATCCAATCGAGGAAGGGGGGCTGGATTTTCGATCGTTTGACGATATGAGTAGGGCCTTTGCCTGTAAGCTATGGTGGAGGCTACGGAAGAGAGAGTCTATATGGGTTGAGTTCATGTACTCAAAATATATCAAGGGGGTGCACCCCATAGTGGTGCAGGTTGCTAGACTTCCATTGTCTTGGCGTCGGCTGGAGAAGGTTCGCGCTGTTGCAGAGAGCAAAATCAGATGGTGTCTGGGCAGGGGGTTCGTCGATTTCTGGTTCGATCGGTGGTTATCGGATCGGCCCCTGGCGGAGATGGTGCAACTATCCGACTACCCGCATATGCTGCTGGCGGAATTCCACAGGGAGGAGGGATGGAATGGGGGGCGGTTGGCGAGTTGGTTGCCTCCCTATTTGGTGCAGCAAATCCTTCAGGTTCAGCTGTTCCCTGACCAAGACGATGACATGGTGTGGGGGGATTCGTCATCCGGAGGCTTCGCATTAAAAACGGCTTGGGCGGCGGTTAGACAGAGGGACAACGTGTCGTCAATTGATAGCCGGATTTGGAGTGGGTTGATTCCTTTGAAGATTTCTTTTTTTTGTTTGGAAGGTTCTACGGAGAATGGTCCCGGTGGACACGATTTTGCAGAATCGGGGTTTCAGTCTCGCCTCATGCTGTGTGTGCTGCTCGGCCCACCCGGAATCATTGTCACATCTTCTCATCGATGGTCCGGTTGCGACACAAGTGTGGGAGCATTTCTTGAAGCGATTTGGCATTGTGGGTCCCAGGCCTCGCTCGGTTGCGGCTATGTGCCTGGCGTGGTTCCTCTCGTCATCTTGCATGGGGCGGGAGCATATTAGGGTTTTACTTCCTTGCGCGGTATTGTGGTTTTTATGGAAGGGCCGCAACAGGGCATGATTTGACGGGGAGACTTTCAGCGCTCGTGGGGTTATCTGCATGGTTGAACAGTTTATGGTACAATTAGGGCGGGCAAAAATTTTTCAATCGGAGCACTTCAGAGGAGATTCGGAGGATCCATGGAGGAGTCTTTTCTCCCCCCGCCGGAAGAAGGTTGGTGTCTTGCCGGTTTCATGGAAGCGGCCTCCGTTTCAGTATGTGAAGTTGAACACGGACGCGAGTGTTGTCCACGGACGGGGAGCAGGGGGTGGCTTGCTTCGGGACCATGAAGGCAAGGTCATTTTTGCATTTTATAAGGAATTCGGGGAGACGGACGTCCTTACGGCGGAGAGTCTGGCATTACTTCATGGCCTCAGATTGTGCTCAATAGCGTTCAAGGGGAGACTCCTGGTGGAAGCAGATTCGCTCACACTGGTCAACCTGGTTAACACAAGGCATTTTGCTAGATCAGGGAGTTAGTTAGGTCCTACTCTGCTTCCAGTGTCACAGCTTTAGGGAGGCGAACCAAGCAGCCGATGAGCTTGCAGGATCCAACTTGGGGAGGGAGTGGGTCGCTACATCCTTTGCTAGCCTCCCAGGGAAAGTAAGGGCAATGGTTCTCCTGGATAGTAGGGAATTCTTGAATGTTCGGGTTCATCGTGTACGGGAGTGATAGCCCTACGCGTTAGCCTTTGGTGTCTTCATTTAATGGGTCTTGACTTTTGGGAAATATATATATAATTTTGGCCTAAAAAAAAATACATGTGACCATTTAGTTGATGCATCAATTAGCACCACAAAATATCGAAATGGTCCACATGGTGAATCTACAAGTCCACATATATCACCATGAATTCGTTCTAGAAATGTAGGGGATTCAGTCCCAACTTTAACTGGTGATAGTTTAATAATTAATTTTTCTTGAGAGCAAGCAACACCGGAGAATTTATTGGCTTTTAATACCTTTTGATTTTTCGATGAGTGGCCATGTAAATTCTTGATTATTCGTCTCATCATTATAGATCCAGAATGTCCGAAACGATCATGCCAAATCATAAAATCATTAGGATGAGTAGACTTCTGGTCTATTAGGTGATGAATTTCAACTGCACTAATTTGTGCATAGTATAAGTCAGAAGAAAGTGAAGGCAATTTTTCTAATACACATTTCTGCCTAAAAATGGTACTTGTGATTAATAAAAATCCACCATTTGTCTCATTCATTGTCTCGATATGATATCCATTTTTGTGGATATTTTTAAAACTCAATAAATTTTTTCTAGACTTGGGATAGAGTAGTGCATTATTTAAAATAATTGCACTTGTGATTAATACACATTTCTGCCTAGAAATGGTGCTTGTGATTAATAAAAATTCACCATTTCTCTCATTCATTGTCTCGATATAATATCCATTTTCGTGGATATTTTTAAAACTCAATAAATTTTTTCGAGACTTGGGAGAGAGTAGTGCATTATTTATAATAATTCTAGTCCCTTCAGGGAGAAATAGAATGGCTCTTTTAGAGCTTTCAATTAATTTTGTACTATCACTGAAGGCATCAACAATTGTCTCTCCCATTTTCAAATAAGAAAATACTTTTTATTTTTTAATACAGTGCACGTAGTAGCACTATCAATGAGACAACTATCATCATCACCATTATTTAATCCCAAATATTTGGCATCTATTTTTTCGTCAGGAAGAAAGTTTTAAATTAAAATAAATATTAATAAAAGATGCGAAAATAAATATTGAATAGAAAGAAAATTGCATTAAAGATACAAAATATCACAAAATATCTAAACAAGTATAGGGTATTTGTTACATAATCATCTGACATCTTCAGGATGTTCAAAGAAATCAACTACATCGAAGTGTGTCATATCAGCATCATCAGCATCATCATAATCATTCTTTTGATCAATGAAATTTGTCTCAACACCTTTGTCTTTCTTTTTTAATGATGCTTGATAGAGGTCAACAAGATGATCAGCCGTATGACAAGTATTGAACCAATGACCTTCCATACCACACCTGTAGCATTTTTCTTCATAAAGTTTCTTTTCTTTATTTTTTTTATCATTGTAATTATCCCACTTCTGGAAAATATTTTGTTGTTTGCCACGGTTATAATTTCATGAGTCACAAGTCTACCATGACCGCATCCACATCCACGCCCTTCTCTATGGTCACTTCTACGGCCACGTCCACGATTTCGACCAGAATTTTGAAATTGAATCGCATTCGCTTCAAGGAATGGACTAGCACTAGTTGGTTAAGACTCATGATTTTTTAGCAATAATTCATTATTTTGTTCAACCAAAAGAAGACATGCAATGAGTTCAGAATATTTTTTAAATCTCTTCTCTTGGTATTGTTGCTGCAGGAGCATGTTAGAGACATAAAAAGTCAAAAATATTTTCTCTAACATATCTTTATCAGTGACTTTTTCACTACATAATGATAATTGAGAAGTGATTCTAAACATGACTAAATTATATTCGTTGACAGATTTAAAATCTTGTAGCCATAAGTGAAGCCAATCATACTCAGCTTTTGGAAGAACGACCAATTTCAGGTGGTCGAATCTATCTTTCAAATCTTTCCAAAGGACAAGAGAATCTTTGACAGTAAGATACTCTATTTTTAATCCTTCATCTAAATGATGACAAATGAAAATCACAGCCTAGGCACGGTCTTGGTTTGAGAATTTATTCTTATCAATAATAGTATTACTAAGACTCATTGGCTCAAGATGAATTTCAACATCCAATACCCATGTTAAATAATTTTTTTCAGAAATATCAAGAGGTACGAACTCTTGTTTTGTAAGGTTAGCCATAAGAAATTTAAATAGATTTATAAGTCAGAAATTTACCTATATATGTAGCCAAAAGTTGTTCGAGAAAATACCCAATTGTTGATTCAATATTGGTAGAGTCTCGACAGAGTCTTGTGGTTCACTTTTGCTCAGAAATAGAGTCTTGTGCTGATAACATATTGTAAAACTAATAAAATAACAAGATGTAGGATAGAATAAAAAAGAGAGAAGCAGACAAAAGTAGAGAACTATTTTTTTATTAACTCAAAATGATCAAGACTTCCAAAGAGATGTTCAATGACCTCTATTTATAGAAACATTGAATATAAGAAAACTAAAAGATTAACAGCTAAATATAAGAGAGGTTACAAAATTAATTGTATAGGAAAACTAAACCGTCATCCACACCGATTCTCTTCTCCTCAGGGGAATTCAATAGACATAGAAAAACTTAACGGACATAGGAGACTTTAATGGATATTCAGTCTCATTTAGTTGTTTCATAACAATTCCATATTATTAAGTATCGATCTGCTCAATTTTTAATTGCAAACTTTGTTTAAACCCTAGCCACCATAGGGAATTGGGCTTTGTGGATGGTTACTCTTTGGAGTGTTTCAATAAAAATTCAACTAAATTTGACAGCACCAATGCTTTTTCGATTAACTTTGTAAGAGAAGAAAGTGATTGAAAACAAAGCAGTAAAACTTTTTCACCAATATGTGTCCAAAGTACCAAGTGAACTTGTTTTGGTTATAGATGGTTGAGAAAGTTGTATATATATTTATAACTTTTTACTATATTTGTGATGCTATTAGAATCCTTACAAGAAACTTGTGCATCCTTGTATCTTGAAGTTGTTATCTCCAATGAAATGCATCTTAATTTTCCATTGTTCTTTATTAGTTATTCCACAAAAAGATTGGACAGCCTTACTTTTAATGCATACTCTTTGGCAAATTAATATAGTATGTTATTAAAATATTTTTTTCTATTGTGAAAAAGATAAGACAGTGGCACAATTCTAATTTCTTATCCTTTATCAAATTCTTGTACATAAATGAAATCACTTTTGTCAAGGTAGTAGCAACAATCAACCGAAGACTAATCTATGAAAAAAAAGGAAAATTATCTAATTCAAGAACATATATCTATGTATGTATTTATGTATGTATGTGAATATACATAATTACAAATGTCTCTCTGTATGTATGTATATAATCACTACTGTTCCCAATGTGCTACACACGTAGAGGATCTTATTCATTTGTATTGACTTGGCATTCAAGAAAATTTCACTTCATTGTTTGTTCCCTTTGAGCAAGAACCAGATTGGGAGGCTTTAAAAGGAAGAGAAAGCGCTCAACTCTCAATTGGTCCAAATTATTTTAGGATTTAAGATTAGCTTCTACATGATTCAGTGTAAAAGTTTTGTCACACTAGTCAGGTTAGATGCTACCACACAAGTTCTATTCAAATTTAAAATCTACATTATGTACATATAGCATGTACTGCATCTGTTAGTATAAAAAAAAACTATACAATCTATGGGGTAGTCACTTAGAAATATATTTTATACTACACTCCTTCATATTTAATAGAAAAAGATCACATGTCTTGAACCGATTTTATCTATTTTTAAATCGCAAAGGAGTTGAATATGTATCGGGATTAGTTTATTTTGCTTGTATTATCATCTTGGTTTTCAATGAAACTATTGGATTACCCTCATCTGCATTTTTTGTGTTAATTTTGTACTCAAAGGCTACATTAGCTATCATATTAATTTTTGCTTGCCCTTAAGTTATTGCTTGTCTGTAATTTTTTAGCTAATTGATTGCTTTTCCGGGGTTTGTCTCCTTTCTCCATTTTTCTTTACTTCTTTTTCATTTTTTTATTGATCTATTGTTATATAATTTATTTAAGTTTGTAAGTTTTAAGAAATTACTTGGTGTATTACATTGTTCCACATGTAAAGACGCTAGAAAAATTTTGACTTCACATGTGAATGCAGGTTGTAGACGTACACGAAAAAAATACTTGATTGATGCTTATGTAGTTAAATGTGATATTTGTTTCATCAAATTGAGTTGTTTAATCAAGCAGTAAAATCAAATAAATTGAAAAGGTGTTTATGATTGTAAGTATGGTTGATACATCAGTAAAAGCAGATATTAGGTACATTAAAAAATTACACCATAACAAAAGAAAAAGAAAACACCTTGAAATGCGACTGCATAGCAAAAGAAAAACAAAGCAAACAAAGAATAAGATAAAACCAAAGAGATATGAAAGAAAAAGAGAGGAAACAGGGAATGAGTATTCGGGAAAAGAGAAAACACAATATGAAAGGAAATAAAACTCAAGTGGAAAGAGTGATAGATGTTGATTTGGATAGAAGGAAATTGCTCTAAAACAAAACTGAACTTTCACTAAGATTTGAAAGATCCCAAACCTAGGAAAGACTAAAGTCTTGCACGCGCAAGGAGAAGACCCATAGAGAGAAAACTCATGGGGCAATTTCAGAGTTAATTGCCATACAAGTCTCTTTAGACTCCCCTAGAGTAGAAGTAGGTATATAATGTAAGGAATAATAAATAAACTAAATTTACTATAAATAAGGGAAAAAAGAAACGGAATTGATCATTATAAATAACAAAATGAAAGAGAAAATAACTACCAAGAAACACAAACATCAAATTTGTCCATATGGCCGCAAGAGAAAGTGTCAACTTGAAAGAACCTGGATGTGTCTAACTTAACAATCTATCAAAACAACATTTTATTTATATAAAAATACATAGACACACACATATTGTCATGCCCCGAGCTAGCCCTTGCTCGAAATGCAATAGTCGCCGTACCTCAAACAATATAATTCTCCAAGATACAAGGCATCAATAATCATTACATCTTATTTGTGGAAGCAATGGAAATCCAGTGCAGAACTTATTTCTATTAATACAGAAATAAAAATGAAATGATTAAGTAATCATTTCTATCAAGCCATATATGCTCATTATTAACATAATGGATCTAAATATAACATTAATTCAATCACTATTTGATTATTCCATTAGCAATCCTACTCTAGCAATCCCAATCACCATCAGCCTCAACAAACTCGTACACGTACTCATCCTTTGCATAAAATGTTAAAATATTGGGATGAGCATCAACTTGCTCAGTGAGTAAAACATACCGCCCTTGTTGGACCCAATATGGTACATATATATATACAGTTATGCATTTTCAAAAGTTATACATGTAAACACACAATTTCATGAAGAGTAAACATTCCTTGCATATTAGTATCGTATATAAATATTTATTAAACAGTTAACGGCTCTTAATAGTTACACGCCTTCATCAGCGCTGAGAACTCAGTCTAGTGATTGACCCCACTAGAATGGGCAGTCCAAAGGGCCTCCGGAGTACCCTTTGACCAACATTGCACTTTACTTTACTTTACTTTATATTGACATTGACAGGACTATAGCCCCTACCGATTATGTCGTGACCATCAGAGCGGTCACATTAATATTCACACTTAATCAAGTAAAATCACATAATATTATATAAGCATGAACATCTCATATACACATAGATTTCATAACAAGAAGCATATAGGTTCAACAAATATAGCTATACAGGGTCCATTTTCATATAAAGAAAGTAAACACTTTATTAAACATTGCCAAAACGATTTTAGAAAATACAAGGGGTAAATCCCACTCACCTTGATCAATTTGGAAGAAAGTCCTACTAGGGTTCTTGATCCTTGCCATCTAACCCTAGAGAAATGACATGTAAATCTATTATTTTACGAGCATCAATTGTTCATCACTTATTTCTTTAATGCATCCTCTAGAGATGTTTAACCTTAAGATACTTAACATTTCCATACGAGTAAAGTTTCTATATATAATATTTCCCTTTTTAATTAAGTTTCCTATTTTTAGAAAGTTTCCTTTCTTAGAAAGTTACTATTCTTGGGAAGTCTACTAACTTTGGAAGGAATACTTATTTAGGTAAATATTCTTGGAAAAATCAATCATTAAGGAAAGTTTAGTTAATTTAGCTAAGTCTTTATTTTAGAAAGGTCATGAATTAACTTAGAAAAGTCCAAAACTTTAGAAGTCATCTATTTTTGGAAAAGTTCTTAAAACGTCAATGACCCTGAAACAATTGCAGTTGTGGCTGTACCCTAGCAATAACTTTAGTACATTAAAAAGGTTTATAATTTATCCTTAACACCAAATGAGGTAGTTGTAAGAAATACATAATTATAACACTTAGGCTGTTAAGTACTTATCACTGTTAATGTCGTTAATGAAAAGTCATAGAAAGTTGGTGCTATCATCTTAGTAGTCTTCTCTTTTTAGGTGGAAGTTTATGTTTTTCAAGCATTAAGGTTCACTTTTTCCTAAGATACAATCATTGTCATTCAGTTACGGATAATTAGTAATGGTTATAAGATAAACTTGAAGTTGTAATAACATAAGTAACGTTAGAACATTCATGGCTGAAAATTCAGTCTTATACTTAAATATTCTAGATGTGACGCTACTAAAATAATTTACAAGTTGTTGGTCAGGGACTACTAATTGTGCCAAATTTGCGTAACTTATAATAGTCTAAAACACTAAGATGAAGAACTAGATTTGAATCAGAAACTAATTGCATTGCTTTATGGACGATAGTCTAAACAAAAGAGACTTTTGTAAGGCATTGAAGGTACTACACTATACTCGTAAACATAACCCATAATGATTCCAAATCCAAGTAATGACATGTGCATGATAACAAGGAAACTAATATGCATAGGATCTGACTACATACGTGGGTTGAATTCTTTATGGTTTTTAGGCCAACATGATCTTTTAAAGAATAAGTACTATTGTTAGATTAAGTCAAGGCACATTCAAATGGATTAATTATAACACAATCCTTTAAGCGTTACTCGGCAGATTCTACTAGAATTTAATCAATAATTTCCAAAGTTCTGAGATCCAGTTAATTACACTAAAATTTATAAACTAAGGTACGTATGATAAATCTTAAAGTTCGATTTGACAAGAATAAAATCTTAGAGTCTTACTTGCGTTGCAGTCACGAGTTGTTATCTGACTTCAAAGTTCCTTCTCCTCCCTCTTTTCCTCTTCCAAAAGCTTGCTCACCCTCTCTCTCAAACTCACCTTTGTGTTTGTCAGTTTGTCAGAGAAAGGAAAAGATGATTTAGTTTTGTGTAAAGGGTTTATACAAGCCTAAGATTAGTAGTGTGTCAAGACTCAATTAAAAAGTTAACATCCTAATTATTAGTTGATAATATTTTCTAATTGATTGAGATGTGATTAGTAATCAGACATAAATGCTATTAATTGTATTTTAAATCTTACTATAGGAAATATCCTAATTAGTAATGGAAATAGGTTTGATTAATGGTTGGTTGGCAATTACATATTGATGATACTAAATGTAATTGGAAATCTTACCATGAAAATTAAAGAAAAAAACTGACTACATTCATTGAATCTTATTAGTAGTGTTTAGTAGTATGACTAGATTCCTTTGTCTAAATAAGGATTTTTAGGAAGTGATTTTTTTTATAGGGAAAGATTTGCCTATGTTCTATGGTAAGGGCGAGATTTTAGGGATATTACATTCTACTCCCCTTAAAATAAGTTTCATCCTCAAAATTGACATATGTTGTGTAAACAATTGCCAATACTTTGTTCTTATTTCTTCTTCCAACTCTCATGCTGCTTCTCTCTCCATATGGTTTGTCCATTGCACTTTGACGTACGGAATCGTCCTTCACTTAAGCACCTAATCCTTTCGATCAACAATCTTCACTGGATGCTCTTTGTAGGATGTGTTTTCTCTCACCTCAAGTGGTTGAGCCTCCAGTACATGACTTGGATCAGAGTCATACTTCCTCAATTGGGGACAAGTGAAAAATATTATGGACTTTGGATAGAGCAGGTGGCAGTGCTAAATGATACTCCAAATTTCCTGCTCTTTCAAGTATCTCAAAAAGCCTATATATCTGGGGCTTAACTTTCCACTCTTTCCAAATCTCATAATACCTTTCGAAGGGAAAATTTTCAAATATATCTTATCCCCTTGATTAAATTCTAATGGTCTCTTTTTACTGTCTGCCCAACTTTTATTACGATCTTGAGCCGTCTTTAATTTGTCCTTGATGATCCTAATCTTCTTTAAACTCTTCTCAACCAAATCTGGCCTAGAAATTATTTTTTCTCCAATCTCATCCCAATATAATAGGGATCGGCATTTTTTTTCATATAATACTTCAAATGGGGCCATTCCAATTCCACTATGGTAGCTATTATTGTAGGAGAATTCCATCAGTTTAACCATTCTATCCCAACTTCCTTTAAATTCGAGTGCACATGCTCAAAGCATATCCTCCAAAGTCTGAATTGTTCACTCATATTGCTCATCTGTTTGTCGATGAAAAGCAATACTCAATCTAAGACCTGTTCTCATCATTCTTTGATATGTGGACCAAAATCTTGATGTAAACTTAGGGTCTCTATCAGACACAATATTTACCGGTACTCCATGGAAACATATTATGTCTGAAATGTACATCTTCACCAACTTTTCCATGGAAATTCCATTTACAATGGATAGGAAATGCGCACTTCTGTTCAAATGGTCCACAATGACCCAAATGATATATGGCCTTTTTTGGTCCTTGGTAATTCTACCACAAAATCCATTGTGATATGCTTCCATTTCCATTGTAGGATCTCTAATGGCTATAGTAATCTGGCTAGTCTTTGATGTTCAATTTTAGCCTACTGGCATACTAAGCATCTCGCAACATATTTAGTAATTTCCTTTTCATCCCGTTCCACCAATACATCAGTTTCAGATCTCAATGCAATTTAGTTCCTCCTAGGTATATAGAAAATTTTGTACTGTAGGCCTCTTTTAAAATTTTCCTTTTTGTTTCTTCATTCTTAGGTACATATAACCTTCCCTTCATCCATAGGCTACCATCAGCTTTCATTTGAAATTTCTTGGATGGTCCAACCTTAAGCTTCTCATTTACCTTCTCAAGTTTAGGATCTAACCTTTGTGCATCTTTAATTCTATCAATCAAAGTTGGAAATAACACCAATGCAGTTAAAACTTCATCAGTAGAATATACCACATCTAAGTTTAGATATGCTATTTGCTTTTTCAAATCAGGTTTACTAGAGGTAATTGTTTTTCTACTAAGGGCATCAGCTACTCGATTTGCCTTTCCAGGATGATAGTTAATGGTCAAATCATACTTTTTTTTTATTAATTCTAGCCACCTCCATTGCCTCATATTTAACTCTTTCTAAGTAAATAAATATTTCAAACTCTTGTGATCAGTGAACACCTCGCATTGCTCTCCATACAAATAATGCCTCCATGGTTTTAGTGCAAACACAACTGCAGCTAATTCTAAATCATAAGTCAATTTATAAAGTAGTTAGAAACTTAGATTGCGATCAAAGTTTATTAATTTGAATTTGTAAGAGATGTAAAGCCGTTCCAAAAGCCAGCAAAATGAAAGTTTTGAGTATTTCCCTAAGTGTTTTGGAAAATTAATCTTCTGCCAAAATCAAATGATGTCGTTTTGTGTCATTCTTTTTTTTTTTTGGAATATCTCACATTTTCTCAAGTGTCATGATAGGTAGTCTAAAGGCATATTATTATTTTTATATCATATAAAATAAAAAATTTATAGTATATATTATTGAGTTGATAATAAATGTCATGATAGAAGTGTTATAATGACACAAATCAGCAAATGTCCTTATAGGCATGTCAGGAAAGGCCATTTTTGTTGCAGTGTCTCCTTTTAGTGTCTACCCAACTTTTATTACGATCCTGAGCCGCCTTTAATTTGTCCTTGATGATCCTAATCGTCTCTAAAGTCTTCTCAACCAAATCTGGCCTAGAAATCATTTTTTCTCCAAACTCATCCCAATATAATGGGGATTGGCATTTTCTTTCACCTAATGCTTCAAATGGGGCCATTCCAATCCCACTATGGTAGCTATTACTGTAGGAGAATTCCATCAGCTTAACCATTCTATCCCAACTTCCTTTAAATTTGAGTGCATATGCTCACAGCATATCCTCCAAAGTCTGAATTGTTCGCTCAGATTGCCCATCTGTTTGTGGATGAAAAGCAATACTCAATCTAAGATTTGTTCCCATCATTCTTTGATATGTGGACCAAAATCTTGATGCAAACCTAGGGTCTCTATCAGACATAATACTTACCGGTACTCCATGTAAACATATTATGTCTGAAATGTACATCTTCACCAACTTTTTCATGGAAATTCCATTTGCAATGGGTAGGAAATACGCACTTTTGTTCAAACGGTCCACAATGACCCAAATGGTATCATGGCCTTCTTTGGTCCTTGGTAATGCTACCACAAAATCCATTGTGATATGCTCCCATTTCCATTGTGAGATCTCTAATGGTTGTAGTAATCTAGCTGGTCTTTGATGTTCAATTTTAACCTATTGGCATACTAAACATCTCGCAACATATTCAGCAATTTCGCTTTTCATCCCATTCCACCAATACATCAGTGTCATATCTTGATACATTTTAGTTCCTCCTAGGTATATAGAAAATTTTGTGTTGTAAGTCTCTTTTAAAATTTTCCTTTTTATTTCTTCATTCTCAGGTACACATAACCTTCCCTTCATCCATAGGCTACCATCAGCTTTCATTTGAAATTTCTTGGATGGTTCAGCCTTAAGCTTCTTCTTTACCTTCTCAAGTTCAGGATCTAACCTTTGTACATCTTTAATTCTATCAATCAAAGTTGGTGCTAACACCAATGCAGCTAAAACTTCATCAGTAGAATCTACCACATCTAAGTTTAGATATGCCATTTGTTTTTTCAAATCAGGTTTGCTAGTGGTAATTGTTTTTCTGGCATCTGCTACTCGATTTGCCTTTCCAAGATGATAGTTAATGATTAAATCATAATTTTTTTTTATTAATTCTAGCCACCTCCATTGCCTCATATTTAACTCTTTCTGAGTAAATAAATATTTCAAACTCTTGAGATCAGTGAACACCTCGCATTGCTCTCCACACAAATAATGCCTCCATAGTTTTAGTGCAAACACAATTGCAGCTAATTCTAAATCATAAATCAATTTATAAAGTAGTTAGAAACTTAGATTGCTATCAAAATTTGTTAACTTGAATTTGTAAGAGATGTAAAGTTAATATTTTCAAACGAAGAAAGAAAAAATTTGTTTGATGAAATATGATGGACGTTTGGAACGATTTTCCATAAATTTAATTACCCATATTCTCTCCTAGGTTTTACCCACATTAGTATACAACTCTTCTCTAATTAAGTATTCTTATAATTGCCCTCTCTTTTAATAACATTTATCTTTCTAAATAAAATTGAATTATTTTTCTTATGATTTATCTCTTTTCTAACAATTTTTATCTTTTTCAAACAAATTTGTATATATTTTTTTATCAATATGGATTAACTTTATTTAGTGTAGTTTTAATTGCTACACTAGTAGATTTATTAGTATTGTCGGAAATTGAATATTTATTCATGAGAAAATGAATTTTTGCATCTTTTTTATTTAATTGAGTAGGAAGATGTAGTTCTAGGTTTATGGTCATTGTGAACATTTTAATTATCACAAAAGTATCTTTCCTTTTTTTTTATTTTGTTTTTGGCATGCATTGTAGTATATGATCAATGTTATTACACAACACTTTAGTAAGAGTATGTCTAGAAGTTTTCAAAGATGGGTATGACAGTTAAAACACTTAGAATATATTGAATATACAAGAACACTTTTTTTAAACTTTAATTATTCACACTTGTAAAGTTCACAACTAATTTAAATTAAAGAAATAAAAGTAATTGCCTTTTCCTATCTAGCAATAGCCAAAGAGGCTATTCATTTCTTTTTCTTAGTTTGGCAAGATTCAAAGATTTAGAAACTCGTTTATTACCATTTCTATAATTTAATATATTCAAGAAGAAATTACCAAAATCTACCTGTCCATGATTTTGTGCCCATGTATAAAACTATAAATATCCACCAATCTACAATCAAAACCACTTACTTTCTATTGTCTATGAGAAAACTCATTATAGTAAAAATAGTAACTGTTAGTGTATATATTCACATGATAAGTTAGGTATGATTGAGGATAAGTGCCAATTGGGCACCTATTAGAAAAGCTCTTTATACTCGCCAAGATACGAAAATCTTGTTCTCAACACTTATGTATAAAGGTTTTTTTTTCTTAAGAGTTGTTTGTTGAGTATTCGATAATTGATGCAAATTACACCTAATTTCCCATATGTGTATATAGAGTTGAAGCTGATTTTGAGTGGGCACTTATTTGACAAACCTAGATATAAATATTCGTGAAGACCAGTCTTCTTTCAGAGTTCTAATACTAAAAAATTTCGTTCCATTGAATTTTACATATTTCGGAAGAAAATATTATGTGCGGGATCATTGACTAGAATTTGACTCAAAAAATTTTCCCTCCAGAAATTATAATAAAAAATAAAGAAGAAAAAAAAAACACTACTTGATAAGATGGTCCTGGACTTATAACCTAGTCCCATCTGATCTATGTTTAACAAGGTAGTTGGATTGAATCCCCTATCACTGTGTTTAATCTTAAATACAAGATCTAGATTGATGCTTATAATCTTTTCCTATATCTTAAGAAAAATTATTTCAATATTTAGCTATAAATATACAAGGTATGCAACCATTCCTTGGAAAAATATGATTTGACTTGAGCATACACAAATGAGCCTCTTTACTTAGAAAATGGTTGATGAATATTAATTTCTTGAGAACCTAGTTGTTTTTTCAAGTTTTTTTTAACGGGTGTCTAATGGATTCTCGTTAACACACTTAAAATACATCCAATAAATTGTGTAAATACATGAAGTAATAATTATTACGCCCCGGCCTTTGCATTTATATACTTTTTCTAATTAAATTTATTATTCTCCCTTACATTTATGCACTTTGTCCTAATTAACTTTACTTTTTTTTTTTAAGTTTAACACTTGAAATACATCTTGACGATTGTCAATTGGGCACTAGTTAAATGGACCCTTGTCTTTTTTATCACAATC
Source organism: Coffea eugenioides (assembly GCF_003713205.1). NCBI lineage: Eukaryota > Viridiplantae > Streptophyta > Magnoliopsida > Gentianales > Rubiaceae > Coffea > Coffea eugenioides. The sequence goes on along the minus strand of NC_040035.1, from coordinate 15,842,305 downwards.
CATTTAGATTAGTGTAAACTAGCAATTTTAGTTTATGTAAATGCTTCTTTAAAAAATATCTTTCCAATACCTATATCATTTTTAGTTGCACACGCAAGATATCTTTGGAATTTTATTTTTTTTTTATCTACTGACTTCTTTATTTTGTACTTGCATTTTGACCTCCACATAATAAAATGCCTAAGCCAATGATTATATCCAAAATGATTGGTACAATCTTATGTGCATAACGTATAAGTTATTGTACATTATACGAAACAAGAATGTAGTTCAAATAACACTTAGAAACGAATTGAATTGTTGATTGTTAGTTTGGATGACCATTTAAAACTTTGTCTTCAAGTTAAGGGATCAAATTGAAACATATTTTTAACTAGTTACCCCGAACAAAAAACATTTTAAGGTATGCAGAAGAAAGAAAGAATGATAAGTAGACGACCAAAAGGAGGCAAAAAGGGATGGTAATGTGTTGTATAGATATTAAGACATTGTACAATTATTTATTCTTCTTACACATAACTCTCCTTTCCATATGTTTTTCTTATACAAACCCAAATCATATGTGTAACGGGTGCATAACGAACACATAATAAGAGGTGCATTAAGTGTTCATTTTTTTTTTGAAAAGTTAAATTAGAAAGAGAAGTGATTAAATGCAAGAGTTGAGAGTGTCCAAATTTATTACTTTATGTGTACAAAATATACTTGTCAATCATCAACCATTTCTTATGATTAGACTGTTTGTATTTAAAATATATTTTAGATTAGCAAATTTAGGGGTTTTTTGGAATTGCAATACATTTACTAGAAGAGTACTTTAGGTATAAAGGCATAATTCTAAAAGTTTTTGGTAAGTATCATTTCTTAAATTTATTAGAGACCTTTTGCCCATTAAAGCAATTTTAGCAGAAGTTCAAAATTTTTGTTTTTGGAATAAATTTATTTTAATAAAAAAAATAAATTAACATTAAACATTCTATCATAAACTTTGAAGTAGATGAAAAGATCAATATTTTTATAAATTCAAAATTATATATAATCAATTAGATAAAAAAACCACTTATGCAAGTATACACCCCAAACAAAATGATTAAATGTTTAATTAAGTACTTTGACTAAAGCTCTACCCATTGAGCTGCCTTCGGATAAATCGCCACATTCCAAAACGCGCACTCGGTGGCTTATTAAAAAATTTTCATGTAATAGAAATTTTGGTAAAAGTAGTTATTAAGCGTTTAATCATATTGTTGGATGTTTATGCCCATGAGTGCTTACTGAGTTGAATGAAATGTAATTTTTAAATTTTTGAAATTTAATGATCTCTTTATTCAATTCAATTTTTGAAATTTTTAAGCAGATTTTATCTATTTCTAAATTGCAAAGCAGTTGAATATGTATCGGGATTAGTTTATTTTGCTTGTATTATCATCTTGGTTTTCAATGAAACCATTGGATTACCCTCATCTGCATTTTGTTTGTTAATTTTGTACTTGAAGGCTACGTTAGCTATCATATTAATTTTTGCTTGCCTTTAAGTAATTGCTTGTCTGTGATTTTTTGGCTAATTGATTGCTTTTCTAGGGTTTGTCTCCTTTCTCCATTTGTCTTTACTTCTTTTTCATTTTTTATTGATCTATTGTTATATAATTTATTTAAGTTGTCAAATTTTAAGAAATTACTTGGCGTATTACATTGTTCCATGTGTAAGGACACTAGAAAAATTTTGACTTCACATGAGAATACAGGTCGTAGACGTGCACGAAAAAATACTTGATTGATGCTTATGTAGTTAAATGTGGTATTTGTTTCATCAAATTGAGTTGTTTAATCAAGCAGTAAAATCAAATAAATTGAAAAAGCGTTTATGATTGTAAGTATGGTTGATACACCAGTAAAAGCATATATTAGGTACATTAAAAAATTACACCATAACAAAAGAAAAAGAAAACATCTTGAAATGTGACTGCACAACAAAAGAAAAACTAAGAAAACAAAGAACAAGATAAAACCAAAGAGATATGAAAGAAAAAGAGAGGATACAAGGAATGAGTATTTGGGAAAAGAGAAAACACAATATGAAAGGAAATAAAACTCAAGTGGAAAGAGTGATAAATGTTGATTTGGATAGAAGGAACTTGCTCTAAAACAAAACTGAACTTTCACAAAGATTTGAAAGATCCCAAACCTAGGAAAGACTAAAGTCTTGCATGCGCAAGGAGAAGACCCATAGAGAGAAAACTCATAGGACAATTTCAGAGTTAATTGTCATACAAGTCTCTTTGGACTCCCTTAGAGTAGAAGTAGGTATATAATGTAAGGAATAATAAATAAACTAAATTTACTATAAATAGGGGAAAAAAGAAATGGAATTGATCATTATAAATAACAAAATGAAAGAGAAAATAACTACCAAGAAACACAAACATCAAATTTGTCCATATGGTAGCAAGAGAAAGCGTCAACTTGAAAGAACATAGATGTGTCTAATTTAACAATCTACCAAAACAACATTTTATTGTATATAAAAATACATAGACAAACACATATTGTCACACCCCGAGCCCGCACCTTGCTCGAAATGCAACAGTCTCCATACCTCAAAGAATATAATTCTCCAAGATACAAGTCATCAATAATCATTACATCTTATTTGCGGAAACAATGGAAAATCCAATGCGGAACTTATTTCTATTAATACAGAAATAAAAATGAAATGATTAAGTAATCATTCTATCAAGCCGTATATGCTCATTATTAACATAACGGATCTAAATATAACATTTATTCAATCACTATTTGATTATTCCATTAGCAATCCTACTCCAGCAATCCCAGTCACCATCAGCCTCAACAAACTCGTATACATATTCATCCTTTGCATAAAATGTTAAAATATTGGGATGAGTATCAACTTGCTCATTGAGTAAAACATACCACCCTTGTTGGACTAATATGTTACACATATATACAGTTATATGTGACAGCCCCACCTTCCCCTAAGGCGAACCAAAGGGTTCGGCGGACTGCCTGCCCAGCTCTCGCCAGGACTAACGGTTCAGTTTGGAGCGATCTAATACGTTCCGGAACATACAAACGCGCGTAAACAAGTCACAATGTCAAAATTTAAAAAAATGAAACCGGGTCGGCCATGAATAGTAACCGACACGTCAAAACCCAACCAAACATCAAGCAAATATTTACATGTTGAAATTAAGCATATACAACCCAAAGTGGCACACAAAAGGATTCAAAAGTTGATACATGTACGGTTTGCCAAATCAAAAGAGAAACGGACCCAAAAGTACATTTAGGGTTTCAATCAATGAGCTATACAAAAGATATGTCCATCTAGCTCAAGTCGGCAACCAACTATCAAATCCAGTCCGAAAGAATTTATTTTCCTGTAAGGAAAACAAAAGGAACAGAAAGAGGTGAGCTTGCACTCAATGAGGTACCAGACATATAGCAGTAAAATCATGGCATTTCACATTTAACAAATCAGGTACACATGCCAGATATAAAGTAAAGGAACCAATGATTCAAATAGGAAGGATACAGGTGGCTCTCAGGAGCCAAATTCCCATTTGCGTCACCGAAGCTTGATCGAAATAATAGTTGACACTCCGTCAACGCTAAAGGAGTAACCAATACCGTAGACTCCAACAGATCAGAAATGGTAATACTCGAGTATACCGGAATCAAGGGTCTCAATACCCAAAGATCCCAAAACAGACTACCGTGGTTCGTTATCTAATCGACCAGGCCCTTGCCGGCCCGACTCGAGTAACTAGCCACAGGTGTTGAGCTCAGAGGTCACAGAAAGGTCGTTGGATACAAGCTTCCAAACGACGTCAGAACAGATACAGATACAGATACAGATGCAGATACAGATAACAAATTCAGATTTACACCAAAAATTGGCATATGAACAGACAAGAGAACGAGTGTGATAAAGTACACCCTCGTCTCCAACAAAATAAACAGATAATGCAGTCGTTCATATCACAGATTGCATGTACAGAAATCGAGTTAAACAACAAATGAGGGGAGTGGTACACTCACCAGTTTAAGTACAAATACTTCAAAAGTTTTCACTTCAGATTGTCTTTAATCGCCAAGAAACCCTAAAAGAACCAAAGGAGAACAATTGAAGGTTCCACTTCCAAAATCGAGTATACAGAATGCATATGTGAGGCTCGACTACCAGTCGTATGCCTCGCCAAATAAGTACTAATGCAAGGGTGCAAAACATGATTTTGAGAACGAAAAGGTAACATGAAGACCTAGGCTCAAACAACCCAAAAGCCCTTCATTTCTACCAAAAGGCAATTCAAACTTAAAGGAACCAAACGGCCTAGAAAATTGGACAGCACTTCCCCTAAATTTGCTTACTTTTCCAGCCGTCATGGCTTCATTATTTTCTCAAATCAGTCCCAACATCTCATCCAAAAAGAATCTCATTTCCAAAAGCCGTCCAAAAGCCGTTCATCATTTATCCAACACTGACAGCAATTTTAGCAGAAGTTCAAAATTTTTGTTTTTAGAATAAATTTATGTTAATAAAAAATAAGAAATTAAGATTAAACATTTTACCGTAAATTTTAAATTAGATGAAGAGATCAATATGTTTTATAAATTCAAAATTATATATAATCAATTAGAATAAAAAAAAACCACTTATGCAAGTATACACCAAACAAAATGATTAAATGTTTTAATTAAGTAATTTGATTAAAGCTCAACTCGTCTGCCTTTGGATAAATTGCCACATTCCAAAAAGGGCACTCAGTGGCTTATTAAAAAATTTTCATGTTATAGAAATTTTGGTAAAAGTAGTTATTAAGCGTTTAATCATATTGTTGGATGTTTATGCGCATAAGTGCTTGTTGTGTTGGATAACATGTAATTTTATAATTTTTAAAATTTAATGATCACTTTATTCAATTCAAAACATGATAAAATTTAAAAATTAATTTTTTTTAAAATATAAAATTTATTCTAAAAGCACCAAAATTTTAGCTTTTGCTAGAATTGCTTTGAGACCATAACCGCTAGTCCTGAAGGCTACTAAATACCTAAAAAGCACTTTTAACACAAAAAGTACCCCTTTTTAACAACAGCACAACATTCCCAAACAAACTTTTAAGTGCTTAACACATGAGTACTTTCTAAGTAATATGGATTATAATGCACATATGTTGAAGATATAAACCACTTGTGTAAACTTTCTTTGTACATTGATGGTATACATATTATAACCTTTTTGTGCCCAAGGTCATTAACAACTTTGTGTTTGGATAGCAGATTATTTGGAGTAATTTTTTTAAAAAAATACTATAACACTTTTTGGAATGTAATATATGTGAGATAAAAAGGTGTTAAAAGAAAAAAAATGTTATTAAATAATATGTTTATGATGCAATAAAATAATGTTTTACAAACAAGAAGCTATCCATAATACAAATAAGCAAAAAAAAAATAGTCTACCAAAAAACTAATCTTAGGAAAAATTGTAGAACCAAAAAATTCACCGAAAATATATAGGAGATATATTTGATAAAATTAATGTATCCGAGGAGGCAATTCACACACATAAGAATAAGAGAAATAATACCAATAATAATTTATTAATCACACACCATAAGAGCAAGACTCACAATCTTTCACTCTTCTCAATTAAATACAATAATATGACTCTCTATTTATACGCTAAATAACTTGTGTGAGGACCCGAAAATTCCTTTAGAATTTCCTCCCATTTTGAAAAATTAATGTATATTTCCTTCTATAGTTCTTTCCTTTGACTATTTAACTATTTACTAGCCCTAAATTTTATGGTGATTTTATTAGTTGAGTCAAGAGTTTTACTTTTACTTTTAAAATTAGACTAAGTTAGGGTTTTGGTACATTTTGGTCGTGTGATCACTTGGTGAGGTATGTGTACAAAATTTGGTGGATAAGAGTGAATATTAGATAAGAGGAAGTGTGTGATTAGAAGTGCTAATAATAAGTTAGTGAATCATAAGTCAAAACAAAAGTACAAGGGAATTAAGGGAAATATGCTTGAACCGACGTGCGCCATTTGTTACCGATTGAGTACACCGCTTGACCAATACTTTCTTACCCTAATTTCCTTATTTTTATTTCATTTAATTTCTCCTAAATTAACCTTTAAGTCAGCCACCATTTTTGACTAAAGAAAGGTGAAAAGCGAAAAAAAAGAAGAAAGAATCTTGAGTTGCCAAGTGGCGGCAATCAAGGAAATGTTTGACCAAATGAGTTTTCTTTCTTCTTATCTTTCTTCTTGGCTCATTTTTCTTCATTTTCCTTCATGGTGGCCGAAATTTTGGGAGATAAAAGCAAGAGGGAAGAAACCTCCAACTACATCTTGATTTAGCCTTGTTTGAGTTGAACCACAAAAACTAAACCGATTAAACCTTCACTTTGGTGCTTAGGAAGCTTGGTGCGGTGAAATTTTTGGAAGAAGTAGCTTGGTTCTTCACTTTCAAGAAGGTTTTGGAAGGTAAAAGTTCATCCACTTCTTGTCGTTACCTTAATCATGCTAAATATGCTATAGAGGCTTTGAATCTTGGAATATTATGGATGATTTTCTAGTTTTGGGTTGTTTAGCGAAAATTTCAGCTAGGGTTTTTTATTTTTCAGCTTTGATTGTGTTGTTTAACTAGCAAATGTTGGTATTGAGTTTGGATAGAATTTGTGAGGTGATTAATGGCATGATTGTGACTTTTAACATTAAAAGATGAATTTTCAGCTTTGATGAGAAAATTCCAGATTTGGTAGTGGTGGAATATTTGATGGATATGAGTTATATTTGGATGGTTTTTAGCCTAGATGAAGAGATATATTGATATGCTTACTTGTGGTGGTTGAATTGGGTTGATTGAGGAAAAACTTGAAGCCTTTCATGGCTGGAAAAAAATTGGTAAACACAAAGGAAGTGCTGCTGCAATTCTTCCTGCCGGAGACTCTGAGCAGTCTTGGGAAATCTGTCATATTTTGGTGTAGAAAAATTCAAATTGAGTTCTGCTTGTTGTGTTTAAACTAGATTCAGATTACTTTCTACCTTGAAAATTTCAGAATTTTCCTCAATTCCTATGAATATCTGTGATTTTCCAAAGTTGACTGAATTTCCATTCCTGTTCTGTCTTTCTACTGGATAAAGCAGCCACTTGAGATTGGAATTTTACTGACTTGTGGATAGAATCTTGCAAAGGTGTTTTCTGAGAAATTGTAACTCTTTGAATCTATTTTCCAACGGTATAAAGTTTATAAATTTTGGACTTAAGGAACTTGAGATATGATTTTTCAAATAGCATCGCGTAAAACTGGAAAAATTCGGTTTTCCTAAAACTGTCCTTACTTTCATTTCCAACTTTAAGTTGGAGTTGTTAAACCATTTTGAGCTTGGTTTATGATTGGAATGAGGAAATTCTTGGTTACTCATGTCCCTTGGGTCTAAATGTTCTCTTTTCACTCCAAAACCATATTTGCACCTTTGTACTAGTAGTTACTCGGATTTTCTTTGGTTCACCTAAACTTTGGGTGGTTGAACCATAATATTTTCTCTTGGTTATTCTTAGGGTTTGTAGGTGATCAAGGGCATAATCCGGGAGGAAACTTTTGACATTATTTTGCTTAAACTAGTGAGTGTTCTTTGCATGTTGTGCTTCCAATGACTATGTGAATTGTTGTGAATGTTTGCTTGAATGTTAAATATTTTTCAATGATTGTTAAATAAATTTTCGATAGGCCAGTGTGTACTTTATCGCATTCGACTGAAGTGAACGTGAAATTGTCAATGATTAAATGATTTAATGCTACTTGTGCATGAATGTAAGCTTTTTGGCTGAACTGGGCCTTTACCTTTCGTTGCTAGTCGACTCGAGCCAGAAGCGGACTCGGTCGAGCGGCTGGTGACCCTGAGACAATGTTGGTATACTCGAGTATTACCACAAAATCTGGTGGAGAACTGGCCAGTGGATTCAATGCAATGATATCAATAAATGAATGACAAGAACACTGAAGGAGTTTTCACTTGCAAATGTTTTCTAATGTTGGAGGGATAAGGAAAATGGTTGGCGAATGAATGAATGAATGGCTCCAAGTGAGAAGGTATCCTTCCAATGATTGAATATTTATTTCTTGAATGACTGGATATTGCTGTGCAAAGCATGCAAATTGTTAAATGTAATGTTTTCATGGTTTCCCTACCTGATTGCTTGTTTAGGAACCTCACTGGGCTTTTAGCTCAATCCTTTAGTTTTGTTTTCCTTACAGGGGTAGAGGCTGGAGCAAGTAGCCGTGAACTAGTGTATATAATCTCTCGTACTTTTACTTTTGTAGATGGGATGTATTTGGAATCTTTAGAAATGAAATCCTATGTTTTACTCTTGGATTGTAAATTAAATTTGAATGGTTGGTTGGAAATGGAACTTTTATGTCAATTTTTAGGTTTGAACGGCTATTTCAAGAATGTTAGTGAGTAAGTCCTGGTGATAGTTGGGCAGACGGTCCGCCAAACCCTTAGGTACACTCTAGGGGAAGGTGGGGTCGTCACAACTTGAGAAACAAGTCTTACAACCATAAAATACTTCCTAATAAGATACTGATTTGTATATAATAAAACTACCATAACTTGACTCGAATATAATTATTAAAACCCTAACTTGACGAAAACACTACTAAATAATAATGTGAAAATTTTTAATTTTGAGCCTTGATTTAATTTGCTAACATTGCCTCCCTTAAATCAAATTCTCTCTTGGATCTGGTTCACCACCGATCAATAATCTCCCTTGATTTTTGCGGCTGCAATATTCCACGTCCCTGGACAAATTTATCTCGTTGCTCAACTTATTTTTCACTTGCAAAAATAATTCATGCTTTTGGATTAGACTGTTTTCATCTCCCAATTTGATGTCAACTTATTAAAATCACTTTGTGATTTTCATAATAGCAATTCAACTAATAGGATTTTTCTCCGATCTTTGTCTTCACAATCACAATCAATTTGACAATTCTTCCGAACTTATCTTATGGTCCAATCCCCACAAATTAGACATTTCATGACCAACCATGTGATCTAATTCAATCAATTAATTTTTTCGCAGTAATTTTTATACTCTAACTCTAACAGCGGAAAACACCCACAATTGATCCTCGTAATCGAGTCAATTCTTCAATGTGTACAAGAACTCTAGGATCAATTTCTTGAACATAGGGCTCTAAAACCAGATGTAGAACCAAAAAATTCATCGAAAATATATAGGAGATATATTTCTTAAAATTAATGTATTCGGGGAAGCAATTCACACACATAAGAATATGTGTGGGAGAAGAGGAATAATATCAATAATAATTTATTAATCACATACCATAATAACAAGGTTCTCAATCTTTCACCCTTCTCAACTAAACACAATAATATGATTCCTTGTTTGTAAACATGATGACTTGATAAACAAGTTTCACAACCATAAGAAATTTCCTAATAAGATACTAATTTTTAAACAATAAAACTACCATACCTTGATTCCAATAGAATTACTAAAACTCTAACATGACAAAAACACTACTAAATAATAATATGAAAATTTTTAAATTTTGGACTACTTGAAATAGAATAGTGTAAGGATATGCCAACAAAAAATTTGTTTGCAAAGATCTAGTTTAGATGTATTACTTGAATCTGAAATAGAATAGTGTAAGGAACAAAGTAAAATAAAGCGGGGAAACACTCTTTCGGTTTGCCTTTAATCCGGACGAGCGGGGATTTCCACTCTTCATTGTGGAAGTCAAATTGTCCTTCTCCACTTAGAAACACCGGTCTCCATATTCTTGGATTGTTTTGCCGACGTACTATACCACCCGTCGATCACCAAGGTTTCAATAGCGGATGGACGGATAGGATTTGTTTTTCTATTGTAGCAGAAAACCACTCTATTTCTCTGCCTGTACAAGTATCCCTTTTTACCGTTGACAAAGTTAAACTCATTTTATAAAAATGGGAACGGCACTTTAGAATAATTGAATTTAGAAACTACCAATTTAGAAACTCTTCAATTTGGTAGATGCCAAACAGGAAATATTCAGATTCCTAATTATAAACGCAGATCCGCTGCAGCTCTCCTTTCTACATGTAAATCAACCAACCTCTTCCTCTGATACCACAAGAAAATCGATTAATTGTGTGTGTCCAAGCCAAAACCTTTGGCTCAAGAAATTGTTCAGCGATGGAGGAGAACGCCGTAATACTGAATAAAAGAAACTTCGGTGGTCGAAGAAAGATTCAAATCAAGAAAATTGAGAAGAAGAAGAACTTGCTAGTCTCGTTTTCTAAACGTCGTGCAGGCTTGTTCAGGAAAGCTGAGGAATACAGCAAAAAATCTGGGGCTCAAGTTGCTATCCTTGTCCAATCTCCAGGTGGTAGATTCTTTACCTTCGGTGGTCCTGACTCTGCTTCGGTAGACTCCATTCTTGACCAGTATCTTGCTGGCATGATGCCTTCATCTTCAAGTTCTGCTTCTTGTAAGAATGGTACTGTTGTTGATGATCAGGGAAAGAGTAAGCCTGTGGAGATTGAAGAAAATACTATGGAAGAATAGGTTATAGAGCAGGGATTGATGGAAACTAACCAGGTCAGTGATGGAAAAGAATCCTTGTTGAAACAGCCGTTGGATAATGATGATCTTCAATGGGTTGACGAACTCGAAAACTATATGGTCACCATGAAAGGCCTGGAGGGTGAGGAATTGTCTCAAGAAGATGATGGAACGAACAGGGCTGCTGATGATAATATTAATGGTGATCCTGATTCATCAAGTTTATTGAATCCCAATGTTAATCTTGATTATTTTGGTGGGTTTTGAATTGATCAGTGGTGCTTACTGCCATCTCGTGCGAATCCTGTTTATATTAGTGGGCTACCAGTGAATAATGATTTGTTTCAAGAATATAATGAGATGACCAGGGCTGCTGCAGATGCTGCTTCATCAAGTTTGTTGATTCCAAAAGTTAATCTTGATTATTTCTGTGGTCCTCCAAAGAACAATGATTTCTTTCAAGATGATGAGATGGCCAGGCCTGCTGATACTATTAATGGTGATGCTGATCCATCAAGTTTAGTGATTCCCAACGTTAATCTTGATTATTTTGGTGGGCTTCCAATGAATAATGATTTCTTTCAAGATGGTGAGATGAACAGGGCTGCTGATAATGTTAATGGCGAAGTTGATTCATCAAGTTTATTGATTCCTAGTGTTAATCTTGATTGTTTTGGTGGGCTTCCAGTTGATTTTTATTTTGATGAACTGAGTCCTCAGTACAATGATTGGGAGTAGTACTTATTCAAGATGCAGAGATATGGTTAATTAATTATGTTAACCAGATACATTTTATCAATTTTCCCTTTTTCGTTATTGTTTTGAAAGGTGAAATCTTATTGGAATTGGTGTGTGTTATCAATGGTTTACTCTTTGAATTATTTTATGAGAAAATTGTTGAGATTTCATAAATTGTTTTTGTGGTTGCTCTGGTTTTCCTTTTTCTTCATGTTCATAATCAGTTTCGTTATGTTTTACACCCCACCGGACACCATCTTTTTGTGGAATTTCTAGAGGAAAAAGTAGGTAGAAATGGTTACCCAATTGGTCTTATAAATTTTAGGGCAAAAAATCTCAGCGGTCACTAACTATTGGTCAAATCATGTTTTGACCATCAAACTATTTTTCGTCAGTAATTGGCCACTAAACAACTTAATCAGTAAATCAGTGACCATTTAGTCGATAATTGCTCTTAATCTGTGAAATTAGCAGTACACGTGACAAAGTGCGGGAAAATTTTGTCCAATAACTACGCGGTCCTATTTCACAGATTAACTGCTAATTTTACAGATTAAGAGCAATTATCGACTAAATCACGAGTTTATTGATTAAGTTGTTAATTACTGACGAAAAATAGTTTGACGTCAAAATATGATACGACCAATAGTTTAGTGGCCGTTGAGATTTTTTACTCTAAATTCTATAACGCTATCAAACTAGAGAACCAGAAGCAGTAGGTAAAATGGTTGCAAAATTGGGTTTAGAAAAATTTCCCATTCAAACACTATGGGATCTCTTTGTTTGTTTCGGTGTTTTCTTCTGGATCTTTTGAAATTATGAGAGCAGAGTCCTGTCCCAAGAAGGTTTTGGGGAGTGGAAACAAAACCCAAAATTAGAAAAATTAAAAATTAAAAAAAATAGAAAAAAAAAGGAAAATGGAATATATGGGTACGGTATAATTAATTTTGGCACCACGTTGTGCTTTCATCTCCGATAGAAAGGGCCTAGCCTAGTTTAACAAAAAAGAATGAAAGAATGGAGGATAGCTTGACCAGTTAAGAATGTACCTAGCAATATGCACCTAGTTTTTAATCTAATTAACAATCCACATTTGAAATTAAGACGAAAGAGGAGTATAATTTTCTATTATCAAATTTTATGATTGTTTGTCATCATTTTGCACGGTAATGAAAAGCGATTGCTTGTCATTATTTTGTATGGTAATGAAAAGCGACTTGTAAAGATGGGAAAAAAAAAGAGAGATTCGGTAGGATTTAATTGTGCTAATTAGTGTCAATTGCACACCTGTTAAGAAAACAAATCCTTTGTACTTGTCTACAAAAATCTAGTTATTTTTTAAAATCCTTTTCAGGAAGGAGGGATGAAATTGAAGAAGAGTGGAGGTGGAAGGAGAAATTGACCTCTGAACTCGACACTTATATGTAAAAGTTTTTGTTTTCTTTAACCCGTGTTTGTCAGGCACCCTATAAGATCCAAATTATACTCTCTTCATTCTTATATTAAAGTCATTTTTTTTTAGAAATTCAAGTTTTTATGAAGACATAATAATCATTATGTTTAGATGAGGTGGCATTGGAGAAATTACATATGTACTCTTTGAATTCAAAATATTCATTTGCTATATGTGCATTGGGATTTTAAAAAGTTTCTTTTTTAAATGATAAGATTGGAAAGCACATGTTGAATTTAAAATGGTAACTCTTATTTTAAAACACCAATAAAGATGGAGGGAATACATAACTTCTCATATATATATATATATGCAAAATGCTAATACCTAAAGCTCCTTTTTTTAAAAAAAAACTAATTCCTAAGGCTCCTTTTTTGGGAGGGTAATTTTTTTAAAAAAACTAATTCCTAAGGTTTAAATAACTTCTCATATATATATATATATATATATGCAAAAAACTAATTCCTAAGGCTCCTTTTTTTAAACAAAATTTACCCTTCCCCCCCCCCTCCCAAAGTTCCTTTTTGAGTGGGCACTTATTAGACAAATATAGATATAAATGCTTTTAAAGATCAGTCTCCTTTACAGTTCCAATACTAAGACAATTTCTTTCCATTGCATTTTTTATACGAACTTGGCCCAGCAAGAATCTGGCTTGAAGAAACAAGTTGATCAAGCAACGGAATGATCTATCTTGATCCGGTTATGGAACAATAACTACCTTGCAAGATCTAAAGAGAATCCATCTCTAAAAATCTAGTAGATTGGTTATTGGTTTGAATGAACAAGATGATGTGATCATCTTGCCTTAAACACTACAAGTATCCAAGCTAAATACGTGATACAGTTCAAGAAGAAACTCAAGTTCCATCCAGGAACTTCATAAAAGGAGACAACTCACTTTTATTAATTCATCTCTTAAAAAGTTGTCTTACAATGGAATAAAAGAAACCTATTTATAGCTAAAACCTAAACTACTAAAATTAATCCAATTTGGAAATAATACAAGCTTCCTTATTCGACTTTGGAAAGACTAACAAAATACAAAATCTAACATAAAAAGACTACCTTATTTCGGTCCAACTTGAGACTTAACTTGGCCGATTATTTCACCACTAATTAATGACTAAATTAACACTAAAATACTGAAAAATAACATAATGACTAAAGACTTAATCATCAATATAAATTCTGTATTAAATATGACTCCTCCACCACTTGATTGAGATGAACACGCTTCCAATCTTCATTCTCAAGCCCCTCAATATGTTTTGAGACAATTTCTTGACTTTGAACCATGCAAACCAGAAGACTTCATGCATGTTAGACATGCCCGCATCTAACTCAGTTTGATAAACTCTATGCTCACATCATTCAATGGTATCAGAGCACATGATTCATTTGGCGCATGAAAGTACTAGAAGCATTAGTCAACTCGAAAGGCATAACTAACCACTCATATAGACCATACTTAGTTTTAAACACGATTTTTCACTCATCACCCTCTTTCATTCTAATTTAATGATAGCTACTTTTAAGATCAATTTTGGTAAAAATAACAGCACCATGTAACTCACCCAACATATCATCTAAGCGAGGTATAGGGTGACGATACTTTACCGTTATGGCTTTGACGGCTCTACAATTGACGCACATACGCCAAGTTCCTTCTTTCTTTGGAACAAGAATGACGGGGACCACGCAAGGACTCATGCTTTCTTGAGCCTATCTCTTGTCCAATAGCTCATCAACTTGCCTTTATATGTCTTTTGTTTCTTCAGCCCCCATATGATAAGCTAGTTTGTTAGGCAAGGAAACACCAGGTATGAAGTCAATTTGGTGCTCAATTTGACGAATAGGTGGTAATCCACCAGGTATTTTCTCAGAAAGATATCTTCATATTCCTGTAACAAGGAAACAACATTACAAGGTAATTGATCAAGAAGTTCATTAGTGGTTAAAAATACTTCTTTGCAGTAAAGTACATAAATAGGTTGTTTGGAGAGCAAAGTCCTCCTAACTTCCCTATTTTTAACTAACAAATTTCTTCCCTTTCCTCCTTCAATGGCCGGTTGATGCACCACAATTTGCTTGTCATTCTTAGCCTTGGGCTTTGGTCGCTTCCCCTCGATTTTCTCCTTTGATTTGCATCAAGTTCCATTTAATGTTCTCGCTGCAATCTCTCTTGGTCCTCCCATACTTGTTGAGGGGTCATTGGAGCAAGGTTCACCTTGCAGTTATTGTGAAGGAACGAGTACTTGTTGGTGAAACCATCATGATTTGTCTTCTTGTCATATTGCCATGGTCTACCCAACAATATATGCAAAGCATGCATTGGAACTACATCGCATAGCACTTCATCTTCATACCTTCCAATGCGAAATGGAACAACCACTTGTTTTGCTACTCGCACTCACCACTCTCGTTCAACCACTGTAGCTTGTATGGTTGGGGTGTCGCAAAGTTGGGAGAGCCAACTTTTCTACCATCAATGCACTAGCCACATTTGGACAACTTTCTGCATCAATGATAAGACTACATGCTTTTTCCTTCACATGGTAGCGGGTATAGAATATATTTCCTCGTTATGCATCGTCAACTTTAACATGGGTAGCAAGAACTCGCCTGGCCAACAAAGTGAATCCAATTTGGTCATCGGTTGCCATCTCTTCCAGCTCATCTTCATTGTCTTCAGTCAATGGTGGCATATCCGTATAATCACTTTCATCATCCATCACAATTTCACCGATATCAAGGATGATCATAGTATGCCGATTAGGGCATTGAGAGGAAATATGACCAACTCCGTGACATTTGAAACACTTGATGTTACGGTTACGTTGTTTCGGGCCTTCATTGGACGGTTTTGGACCTCCCTTGTTGCCATCGATTTTAGGCATGCACCCGAGCCCTTCTCCTCCTTCTTTGGTTGGTTTGGCCTCCATGAAGTGGTGGTTGGGGTCATGTTGTATCGTGAGTTATCCCTTCGTTTTTGCCTTTGCTCAATTTTGGAGGCTTTGTTCACTAACTCTTGAAAATCCACATAAGTTTGCAACTCCACCAATTCGGCTATCTCGGGCCTCAAACCACTAAGGAATCGTGCCATGGTAGCTTCATGGTCCTCAACAATGTCTGCACGAAACATGATAATCTCCATTTCTTTGTAATAATCGTCCATGTTCCAATTTCCTTGGGTGAGTGTTTGTTACTTGTGATAGAGGTTGCGGTAGTAATGACTAGGTACAAGCCTCTTCCTCATGACAATCTTGAACTCATCCCATGAGCTAATTTGTGGCTCTCGATTCCTCCTTCGACTTGTCTTATCTTGCTCCCACCACACGACTGCATAATTGGTAAATTTGAGGGTGGCAAGCCTAACCTTTTGCTCCTCGGTGTAGCTTTGACAATCAAACGCCATCTCAATGCGTTGTTCCCACTCCAAGTACTCCTCCGGATCTGATTTGCCTTGAAAAGAAGATATTTTGATCTTTACTCCCTTGAGTGAGTCATCGGATTTCTTGGTCTCAAATCGGGGGCATCGAACAACTACCTCCTCTTCATTATTCAAGTCATACTCTTCATGTATTGGGATTTTTCCCCAAACAGATTTGGAGTGACTTTGAGCACTTGCTAATTGGTCAATCTATTCATGAACCGCCTCTAAAGATTGGGTCAACATTCTTTGGAATTGTCCAATCAAAGCCTTGTTGTTAAGTTTGGGGTCAAAGTGTGATGATTCACCTCCATTTGACATGCTTAGGTAACCTGCAATTGTTAGTTAAAAGAAAAAAAGAAGAAACAAATGTATGTAGCCTCACAGAATAATTCTCAAGGCACTTGATAGCTTGTCTTGAAGAAATTAGAGCTTCTCCAAGTGAACAATCAACTTATCAATTGAGCCTCTTGTGTGTGACAATTAGAAAGACAACTTGGAAGCAAATTTGACTCTAAGATAATGAAGTGAAACCAGAAAAAAAAGGATATTAACCTGAATCAAGAGTCGAAACTCTTATACGAACTGATACAAACTCGACCCAACAAGAACCTGTTTTGAAAAACCAAGTTGATCAGGCAGCGGAAGAATCTATCTTCATCAGGTTATGGAACAATAACAACCTTGCTAGACCTAAAGAGAACCCGTCTCTAGAAACATAGTGGATTGGTTATTGGCTTGAAAGGATAAGATGATGTAATCATCTTGCCTTGAACACCACAAGTATCTAAGCTAAATACTGGATACAGTTCAAGAAGAAACTCAAGTTCCATCCAAGAACTCCATGAAAAGAGACAACTCACTTTTATTAATTCATCTCTCAAAAAGTTGTCTTCCAATGGAATAGAAGAAGTCTATTTATAGCTAAAACCTAAACTATTAAAACTAATCCAATTTGGAAATAATACAAGCTTCCTTATTCGACTTTAGAAAAACTAACAAAATACAAAACCTAACATAAAAAGACTACCTTATTTCGGCCCAACTTGAGGCTTAACTTGGCCGATTATTCCACCACTAATTAATGACTAAATGAACACTAAAATACTGAAAAATAGGATAATGACTAAAGACTTAATCATCAATATAAATTCTACATTAAATATGACTCCTCTATCACTTGAATGAGATGAACATGCTTCCAATCTTCATTCTCAAGTCCCTCAATATGTTTTGGGACAATTTCTTGACTTTGAACCATGCGAACTAGAAGACTTCATGCATGTTAGACGTGCCCGCATCTAACTCAGTTTGATAAACTCTGTGCTGGCATCAATTTTTGTGTTAGTAATCAGTAAACAGTGGACTTAGTAATAACTAATCACAATTTTCATTGTGGTCCTATTATAGAAGGAGTAACATTTCAAGCACTCTAGTCAATGACTAGAGAGCGGAACCGTATCGCATACACCATTTAAATAAACTTAGGAACTAAAGGTTAAATAGGGAAAAAAGGGTTAAGTAAGGGTTTTTTTTAATTTTTTTTCCCGGAATTGATGCACGAGACTATTGGGACTCAATCGAATTCAGGCCTAATATATTTGGGACTCAATTGGATTCAATACCTAATATTATTGGGCCTCAATCGTTGCGCTTTTTATAACTGGAATAATGCGCCTAAAATAAGTTACTAGCATTGAGTTAATTGCAGTTATTGAAGTAAAGTTGGGGTTAATTACAATTTGTGAAAGCAAAATTAGCAATTAATGAGATGCGATGGACTATTAAGCGCTAGGAACCTCACAACTTAGTACTAATCTACACACATATATGAAAGCAATAAATTTAAGGCAAAATCATTTATAATGTCTCTCATATTTTGTCAAATGAACTTTTTTGTAATTTATTTTTAAAATAGTAAGTTTACGTACCTTCCAAAATTAAGTCAATAAAATTTGGTTCCAATCTAAGTTTTCAACCACTTTTTATCATGAATCCAGCATATGACCCACACATGGTCATTTTTTAGGGGTATAATAGTTAGATTCCATTTGTAATTAAACAAATGACCTGATCGAAATTCATTTTTGCCCCTAAAAAAGTAGAATCTAATTTGAACCATTTTCATTTTCCCCTAAAAAAATGATATCTAAATTAATCCATATTCATTTTTGCCAATAAAAATGTAGAATCTGACTTTTTTTGTATATAGAATGACTACATGTGGGTTACATGGTGATTTCAATTTATAAAGTACTTAGAAACTTAGATTACAATCAAAGTTGGTTAATTTGAATTTGTAAGAGATGTAAGTTAATATTTTAAAAATGAAGAAACAAAAAATTTGTTTGATGAAATGGGATGGGCATTTTGAACGATTTTCCGTAAATTTAATTAACGATATTCTCTTCTAGGTTTTACCCATATTAGTATACAACTCTTCTCTAATTAACTATTCTTATAATTGCTCTCTCTTTTAACAACTTTTATGTTTCTAAATAAAATTGAATTATTTTTTCTTATGCTTTATCTCTTTTCTACCAATTTTTATCTTTTTTTTAACAAATTTGTATTTTTTTATATGGATTAACTTTATTTAGTGTAATTTTAATTGCTACGTCAGTAGATTTATTAGTATTGTTGGAAATTGAATATTTATTCATGAGTAAATGAATTATTGCATCTTTTTTATTTAATTGAGAAGGAAGATGTAGTTCTAGGTTTATGGTCATTGTGAACATTTTAATTATCACAAAAGTATCTTTCCTTTTTTTTTTTTTGGTATGCATTGTAGTATATGATGAATGTTATTACACAACACTTTAGTAAGAGTATGTCTAGAAGTTTTCAAAGATGGGTATGACAGTTAAAACACTTAGAATATATTGAATATACAAGAACACTTTTTTTAAACTTTAATTATTCACACTTGTAAAGTTCACAACTAATTTAAATTAAAGAAATAAAAGTAATTGCCTTTTCCTATCTAGCAATAGCCAAAGAGGCTATTCATTTCTTTTTCTTAGTTTGGCAAGATTCAAAGATTTAGAAACTCGTTTATTACCATTTCTATAATTTAATATATTCAAGAAGAAATTACCAAAATCTACCTGTCCATGATTTTGTGCCCATGTATAAAACTATAAATATCCACCAATCTACAATCAAAACCACTTACTTTCTATTGTCTATGAGAAAACTCATTATAGTAAAAATAGTAACTGTTAGTGTATATATTCACATGATAAGTTAGGTATGATTGAGGATAAGTGCCAATTGGGCACCTATTAGAAAAGCTCTTTATACTCGCCAAGATACGAAAATCTTGTTCTCAACACTTATGTATAAAGGTTTTTTTTTCTTAAGAGTTGTTTGTTGAGTATTCGATAATTGATGCAAATTACACCTAATTTCCCATATGTGTATATAGAGTTGAAGCTGATTTTGAGTGGGCACTTATTTGACAAACCTAGATATAAATATTCGTGAAGACCAGTCTTCTTTCAGAGTTCTAATACTAAAAAATTTCGTTCCATTGAATTTTACATATTTCGGAAGAAAATATTATGTGCGGGATCATTGACTAGAATTTGACTCAAAAAATTTTCCCTCCAGAAATTATAATAAAAAATAAAGAAGAAAAAAAAAACACTACTTGATAAGATGGTCCTGGACTTATAACCTAGTCCCATCTGATCTATGTTTAACAAGGTAGTTGGATTGAATCCCCTATCACTGTGTTTAATCTTAAATACAAGATCTAGATTGATGCTTATAATCTTTTCCTATATCTTAAGAAAAATTATTTCAATATTTAGCTATAAATATACAAGGTATGCAACCATTCCTTGGAAAAATATGATTTGACTTGAGCATACACAAATGAGCCTCTTTACTTAGAAAATGGTTGATGAATATTAATTTCTTGAGAACCTAGTTGTTTTTTCAAGTTTTTTTTAACGGGTGTCTAATGGATTCTCGTTAACACACTTAAAATACATCCAATAAATTGTGTAAATACATGAAGTAATAATTATTACGCCCCGGCCTTTGCATTTATATACTTTTTCTAATTAAATTTATTATTCTCCCTTACATTTATGCACTTTGTCCTAATTAACTTTACTTTTTTTTTTTAAGTTTAACACTTGAAATACATCTTGACGATTGTCAATTGGGCACTAGTTAAATGGACCCTTGTCTTTTTTATCACAATCCATTTAGATTAGTGTAAACTAGCAATTTTAGTTTATGTAAATGCTTCTTTAAAAAATATCTTTCCAATACCTATATCATTTTTAGTTGCACACGCAAGATATCTTTGGAATTTTATTTTTTTTTTATCTACTGACTTCTTTATTTTGTACTTGCATTTTGACCTCCACATAATAAAATGCCTAAGCCAATGATTATATCCAAAATGATTGGTACAATCTTATGTGCATAACGTATAAGTTATTGTACATTATACGAAACAAGAATGTAGTTCAAATAACACTTAGAAACGAATTGAATTGTTGATTGTTAGTTTGGATGACCATTTAAAACTTTGTCTTCAAGTTAAGGGATCAAATTGAAACATATTTTTAACTAGTTACCCCGAACAAAAAACATTTTAAGGTATGCAGAAGAAAGAAAGAATGATAAGTAGACGACCAAAAGGAGGCAAAAAGGGATGGTAATGTGTTGTATAGATATTAAGACATTGTACAATTATTTATTCTTCTTACACATAACTCTCCTTTCCATATGTTTTTCTTATACAAACCCAAATCATATGTGTAACGGGTGCATAACGAACACATAATAAGAGGTGCATTAAGTGTTCATTTTTTTTTTGAAAAGTTAAATTAGAAAGAGAAGTGATTAAATGCAAGAGTTGAGAGTGTCCAAATTTATTACTTTATGTGTACAAAATATACTTGTCAATCATCAACCATTTCTTATGATTAGACTGTTTGTATTTAAAATATATTTTAGATTAGCAAATTTAGGGGTTTTTTGGAATTGCAATACATTTACTAGAAGAGTACTTTAGGTATAAAGGCATAATTCTAAAAGTTTTTGGTAAGTATCATTTCTTAAATTTATTAGAGACCTTTTGCCCATTAAAGCAATTTTAGCAGAAGTTCAAAATTTTTGTTTTTGGAATAAATTTATTTTAATAAAAAAAATAAATTAACATTAAACATTCTATCATAAACTTTGAAGTAGATGAAAAGATCAATATTTTTATAAATTCAAAATTATATATAATCAATTAGATAAAAAAACCACTTATGCAAGTATACACCCCAAACAAAATGATTAAATGTTTAATTAAGTACTTTGACTAAAGCTCTACCCATTGAGCTGCCTTCGGATAAATCGCCACATTCCAAAACGCGCACTCGGTGGCTTATTAAAAAATTTTCATGTAATAGAAATTTTGGTAAAAGTAGTTATTAAGCGTTTAATCATATTGTTGGATGTTTATGCCCATGAGTGCTTACTGAGTTGAATGAAATGTAATTTTTAAATTTTTGAAATTTAATGATCTCTTTATTCAATTCAATTTTTGAAATTTTTAAGCAGATTTTATCTATTTCTAAATTGCAAAGCAGTTGAATATGTATCGGGATTAGTTTATTTTGCTTGTATTATCATCTTGGTTTTCAATGAAACCATTGGATTACCCTCATCTGCATTTTGTTTGTTAATTTTGTACTTGAAGGCTACGTTAGCTATCATATTAATTTTTGCTTGCCTTTAAGTAATTGCTTGTCTGTGATTTTTTGGCTAATTGATTGCTTTTCTAGGGTTTGTCTCCTTTCTCCATTTGTCTTTACTTCTTTTTCATTTTTTATTGATCTATTGTTATATAATTTATTTAAGTTGTCAAATTTTAAGAAATTACTTGGCGTATTACATTGTTCCATGTGTAAGGACACTAGAAAAATTTTGACTTCACATGAGAATACAGGTCGTAGACGTGCACGAAAAAATACTTGATTGATGCTTATGTAGTTAAATGTGGTATTTGTTTCATCAAATTGAGTTGTTTAATCAAGCAGTAAAATCAAATAAATTGAAAACGCGTTTATGATTGTAAGTATGGTTGATACACCAGTAAAAGCATATATTAGGTACATTAAAAAATTACACCATAACAAAAGAAAAAGAAAACATCTTGAAATGTGACTGCACAACAAAAGAAAAACTAAGAAAACAAAGAACAAGATAAAACCAAAGAGATATGAAAGAAAAAGAGAGGATACAAGGAATGAGTATTTGGGAAAAGAGAAAACACAATATGAAAGGAAATAAAACTCAAGTGGAAAGAGTGATAAATGTTGATTTGGATAGAAGGAACTTGCTCTAAAACAAAACTGAACTTTCACAAAGATTTGAAAGATCCCAAACCTAGGAAAGACTAAAGTCTTGCATGCGCAAGGAGAAGACCCATAGAGAGAAAACTCATAGGACAATTTCAGAGTTAATTGTCATACAAGTCTCTTTGGACTCCCTTAGAGTAGAAGTAGGTATATAATGTAAGGAATAATAAATAAACTAAATTTACTATAAATAGGGGAAAAAAGAAATGGAATTGATCATTATAAATAACAAAATGAAAGAGAAAATAACTACCAAGAAACACAAACATCAAATTTGTCCATATGGTAGCAAGAGAAAGCGTCAACTTGAAAGAACATAGATGTGTCTAATTTAACAATCTACCAAAACAACATTTTATTGTATATAAAAATACATAGACAAACACATATTGTCACACCCCGAGCCCGCACCTTGCTCGAAATGCAACAGTCTCCATACCTCAAAGAATATAATTCTCCAAGATACAAGTCATCAATAATCATTACATCTTATTTGCGGAAGCAATGGAAAATCCAATGCGGAACTTATTTCTATTAATACAGAAATAAAAATGAAATGATTAAGTAATCATTCTATCAAGCCGTATATGCTCATTATTAACATAACGGATCTAAATATAACATTTATTCAATCACTATTTGATTATTCCATTAGCAATCCTACTCCAGCAATCCCAGTCACCATCAGCCTCAACAAACTCGTATACATATTCATCCTTTGCATAAAATGTTAAAATATTGGGATGAGTATCAACTTGCTCATTGAGTAAAACATACCACCCTTGTTGGACTAATATGTTACACATATATACAGTTATATGTGACAGCCCCACCTTCCCCTAAGGCGAACCAAAGGGTTCGGCGGACTGCCTGCCCAGCTCTCGCCAGGACTAACGGTTCAGTTTGGAGCGATCTAATACGTTCCGGAACATACAAACGCGCGTAAACAAGTCACAATGTCAAAATTTAAAAAAATGAAACCGGGTCGGCCATGAATAGTAACCGACACGTCAAAACCCAACCAAACATCAAGCAAATATTTACATGTTGAAATTAAGCATATACAACCCAAAGTGGCACACAAAAGGATTCAAAAGTTGATACATGTACGGTTTGCCAAATCAAAAGAGAAACGGACCCAAAAGTACATTTAGGGTTTCAATCAATGAGCTATACAAAAGATATGTCCATCTAGCTCAAGTCGGCAACCAACTATCAAATCCAGTCCGAAAGAATTTATTTTCCTGTAAGGAAAACAAAAGGAACAGAAAGAGGTGAGCTTGCACTCAATGAGGTACCAGACATATAGCAGTAAAATCATGGCATTTCACATTTAACAAATCAGGTACACATGCCAGATATAAAGTAAAGGAACCAATGATTCAAATAGGAAGGATACAGGTGGCTCTCAGGAGCCAAATTCCCATTTGCGTCACCGAAGCTTGATCGAAATAATAGTTGACACTCCGTCAACGCTAAAGGAGTAACCAATACCGTAGACTCCAACAGATCAGAAATGGTAATACTCGAGTATACCGGAATCAAGGGTCTCAATACCCAAAGATCCCAAAACAGACTACCGTGGTTCGTTATCTAATCGACCAGGCCCTTGCCGGCCCGACTCGAGTAACTAGCCACAGGTGTTGAGCTCAGAGGTCACAGAAAGGTCGTTGGATACAAGCTTCCAAACGACGTCAGAACAGATACAGATACAGATACAGATGCAGATACAGATAACAAATTCAGATTTACACCAAAAATTGGCATATGAACAGACAAGAGAACGAGTGTGATAAAGTACACCCTCGTCTCCAACAAAATAAACAGATAATGCAGTCGTTCATATCACAGATTACATGTACAGAAATCGAGTTAAACAACAAATGAGGGGAGTGGTACACTCACCAGTTTAAGTACAAATACTTCAAAAGTTTTCACTTCAGATTGGCTTTAATCGCCAAGAAACCCTAAAAGAACCAAAGGAGAACAATTGAAGGTTCCACTTCCAAAATCGAGTATACAGAATGCATATGTGAGGCTCGACTACCAGTCGTATGCCTCGCCAAATAAGTACTAATGCAAGGGTGCAAAACATGATTTTGAGAACGAAAAGGTAACATGAAGACCTAGGCTCAAACAACCCAAAAGCCCTTCATTTCTACCAAAAGGCAATTCAAACTTAAAGGAACCAAACGGCCTAGAAAATTGGACAGCACTTCCCCTAAATTTGCTTACTTTTCCAGCCGTCATGGCTTCATTATTTCCTCAAATCAGTCCCAACATCTCATCCAAAAAGAATCTCATTTCCAAAAGCCGTTCACTAGGCTTAAAGTCATTCAAGTACAAAATTTAGCTAGGAAATGACCGGAAATGAAAGTCAAGCCCCAAACTATTCAAATAAACACAATAAGACTCGATTAAAAGTCATAAACCAATTCCACATACTACCAAAATAGGGCTCCATAAGCACACATAAGCATTAGAGGAAACCAGAAAAATCCGGAAATGGAGTTAAGCGTTAACCCGAAAAAAACAGTTTTTGACATCATTTTGCGGTTTTGGTACCAATGGCACTACGATTATCGGATGAAGGTACAAGATCCACCGTTTCGAAGCTAAGATATTGGGCTACAATATTGAAGAAGGCAACTCTGTCCAGTTTCGAGTGTAACCAGGTCAAAAATGCAATATACTACACCAGAACCGCAAAAACAGATTCACAAATCGTATTCTGGTGCACACATCATAAATCAGGCTACCTAAGTCCAAATCCAGTAATTCCAAAGCCATCCGAAAGCTAAGAAACAGGGCTACAATTCATCAGAAGGCCTCAACAACTAATTCCAAAGTATTACCAACCAAAATAGCCCAGTACAGAAGCAATTCTCAAATTCGGGTAGAAACAGGGAAGCAAGGGTAATTCCGTCGTTTCTCAAGCTTCGCTACTCCAATTGACCTGAAATTTTGTAGACATCTCTAAAATATCATTACCTACAACTTTCATTTTTTAACCCGAGGCCAATTCGGCCTCTAAATATGAGCTACTGTGCCGGGCAGAATGTACAATCATAAAACCCTAACTTTCCAAATTTCTTCCAAAACAGAAATTGCTTGCAATTAACCACTTTTTCCACCTTCTAGCTTCCTTAAATATCATTTCCAATCATCATACATGACCACATAATCATATTCATATGAAAACAGAAAAATCCCCAATAATTACAAAACTTCACCAATTCAACCAAAAATCAAGATATAATCCATAAAAGTGCATCTTATACTACCACCAATCATGAATTAAGCATCATTAGAGGGAGGAGAGGGGTCCTTCACAACTTACCTTAGCAACACAAGAGAGAGAGCAACTAGTCACCTTAGCTTTCCAAACAACTCCACAAAACACCTCAAGACCACTTAGCAAAGAGATTTTATGGAATGATTTGCAGTTTTATTGGTTGGATTTGAAGATTGGAGCAAGATTATGAAGTAGGAAGTTGGAAGATTTTTTTCCTTCTTTGAGCAAGAGAATTCGGCCAAGTGAAGCTTGAAATGAAGAGATTTTTGGCCAATTTTAATTAAATGGTAAAGTTATGAATAGTAGTCAAACTCAAGACTTAATCTTATGGTGACACTTGTCACCCTATTTAATGCATCTCTATCTCTTTGTTTCCTCTCACACCAATCCAAATAGCACCCTCTAATTATCTCTTAACACCCGGTAAATTAATTCCAGTATCCAAAACTTAACCTAGTTGGCCGAATTTTTCCGAACTTTTCGCCCTAGTGGGTCCCACGTCCGGTATACGCTCTTAATTTCTCAAAAACTAACCGATACTAGAAAAATCATTTAAAACCTATATTTACTCATAAAATTTATTTTTAAAATTTTTTGAATAAAGAAAATGTGAAAAAACGTGCAATTAAAAGAAATTAAAACCTAGAAATTAAGAAAAGTACGGGTCCTCACATTATACGTTTCCAAAAGTTATACACGTAAATACACAATTTCATGAAGAGTAAACGTTTCTTAAGCATTAGTATCGTATATAAACATTTATTAAACAGTGAACAGCTCTTAATTGTTACATGCCTTCATCGGCACTGAGAACTCAGTCTAGTGATTGACCTCACTAGAATGGGCAGTCAAAGGGACCTCCGGAGTACTTTTTGACCAACATTGTACTTTACTTTACTTTACTTTACTTTACATTGACATTGGCAGGACTATAGCCCCTACCGATTATGTCGTGACCATCAGAGCCGTCACATTAAAATTCACATTTAATCAAGTAAAATCACATAATATTATACAAGCATGAACGTCTCCTCCTATACATATAGATTTCATAACAAGAAGCATATAGGTTCAATGAATTTAGCTATACAGGGTCCATTTTCATATAAAGAAAGTAAACACTTTATTAAACATTGCCAAAACAATTTTAGAAAATACAAGGGGTAAATCCCACTTACCTTGATCAATTTGGAAGAAAGTCCTACTAGGGTTCCTGATCCTTGCCTTCTAACCCTAGAGAAATGACATGTAAATCTATTACTTTACGCACATCAATTGTTTATCACTTATTTCTTCAATGCATCCTCTAGAGATGTTTAACCTTAAGATACTCAACATTTCCATACGAGTAAAGTTTCTATATTTAATATTCCCTTTTTAATTAAGTTTCCTATTTTTAGAAAGTTACTATTCTTGGGAAGTCTACTAACTTTGGACGGAATCCTTGTTTAGGTAAATATTCTTATAAAATCAATCATTAAGGAAAGTTTAGTTAATTTAGCTAAGTCTTTATTTTAGAAAGGTCATGAATTAACTTAGAAAAGTCCATAACTTTAGAAGTCATCTATTTTTGGAAAAGTTCTTAAAACGTCAATGACCCTGAAACAATTGCAGTTGTGGCTATACCCTAGCAATAACTTTAGTACATTAAAAAGGTTTATAATTTATCCTTAACACCAAATGAGGAAGTTGCAAGAAATGCATAATTATAACACTTAGGCTGTTAAGTACTTATCACTGTTAATGTCGTTAATGAACACTCATAGTAAGTTGGTGCTATCATCTTATTAGTCTTCTCTTTTGAGGTGGAAGTTTATGTTTTTCAAGCATTAAGGTTCACTTTTTCCTAAGATACTATCATTGTCATTTAGTTACGGATAATAAGTAATGGTTATAAGATAAACTTGGAGTTGTTGTAATAACAGAAGTAACGTTAGAACATTCAAGGCTAAAAATTCAGTCTTATACTTAAATATTCTAGATGTGACGCTACTAAAATAATTTACAAGGTGTTGGTCAGGGACTACTAATTGTGCCAGATTTGCGTAACTTATAATAGTCTAAAACACTAAGACGAAGAACCAGATTTGAATCATAAACTAAATCCATTGCTTTATGGACAATAGTCTAAACAAAAGAGACTTTTGTAAGGCATTGAAGCTACTATACTCTACTGGTAAACATAACCCATAATGATTCCAAATCCAAGTAATGACATGTGCATGATAACAAGGAAACTAATATGCATAGGATCTGACTACATACGTGGGTTGCATTCTTAATGGTTTTTCGGCCAACATGATCTCTTAAAGAGTAAGTACTATTGTTAGATTAAGTCAAGGCACATTCAAATGGATTAATTATAACACGATCCTTTAAGAGTTACTCGGCAAATTCTACTAGAATTTAATCAATAATTTCCAAAGTTCTGAGATCCAGTTAATTATACTAAATTTCATAAACTAAGGTACGTATGATAAATCTTAAAGTTTGATTTGACAAGAATAAAATCTTAGTCTTACTTGCGTTGCAGTCACGAGTTGTTATCTGACTTCGAAGTTCCTTCTCCTCCCTCTTTTCCTCTTCCAAAAGCTTGCTCACCCTCTCTCTCTCAAACTCGCCTTTGTGTTTGTCAGTTTGTCAGAGAAAGGAAAAGATGATTTAGTTTTGTGTAAAGGGTTTATACAAGCCTAAGATTAGTAGTGTGTCAAGACTCAATTAAAAAGTTAACATCCTAATTATTAGTTGATAATATTTTCTAATTGATTGAGATGTGATTAGTAATCAGACATAAATGCTATTAATTGTATTTTAAATCTTACTATAGGAAATATCCTAATTAGTAATGGAAATAGGTTTGATTAATGGTTGGTTGGCAATTACATATTGATGATACTAAATGTAATTGGAAATCTTACCATGAAAATTAAAGAAAAAAACTGACTACATTCATTGAATCTTATTAGTAGTGTTTAGTAGTATGACTAGATTCCTTTGTCTAAATAAGGATTTTTAGGAAGTGATTTTTTTTATAGGGAAAGATTTGCCTATGTTCTATGGTAAGGGCGAGATTTTAGGGATATTACATTCTACTCCCCTTAAAATAAGTTTCATCCTCAAAATTGACATATGTTGTGTAAA
Source organism: Coffea eugenioides (assembly GCF_003713205.1). Classification (NCBI taxonomy): domain Eukaryota; kingdom Viridiplantae; phylum Streptophyta; class Magnoliopsida; order Gentianales; family Rubiaceae; genus Coffea; species Coffea eugenioides. The sequence continues at coordinate 15,813,249 of NC_040035.1, read as the reverse complement.
CAATTGCCAATACTTTGTTCTTATTTCTTCTTCCAACTCTCATGCTGCTTCTCTCTCCATATGGTTTGTCCATTGCACTTTGACGTACGGAATCGTCCTTCACTTAAGCACCTAATCCTTTCGATCAACAATCTTCACTGGATGCTCTTTGTAGGATGTGTTTTCTCTCACCTCAAGTGGTTGAGCCTCCAGTACATGACTTGGATCAGAGTCATACTTCCTCAATTGGGGACAAGTGAAAAATATTATGGACTTTGGATAGAGCAGGTGGCAGTGCTAAATGATACTCCAAATTTCCTGCTCTTTCAAGTATCTCAAAAAGCCTATATATCTGGGGCTTAACTTTCCACTCTTTCCAAATCTCATAATACCTTTCGAAGGGAAAATTTTCAAATATATCTTATCCCCTTGATTAAATTCTAATGGTCTCTTTTTACTGTCTGCCCAACTTTTATTACGATCTTGAGCCGTCTTTAATTTGTCCTTGATGATCCTAATCTTCTTTAAACTCTTCTCAACCAAATCTGGCCTAGAAATTATTTTTTCTCCAATCTCATCCCAATATAATAGGGATCGGCATTTTTTTTCATATAATACTTCAAATGGGGCCATTCCAATTCCACTATGGTAGCTATTATTGTAGGAGAATTCCATCAGTTTAACCATTCTATCCCAACTTCCTTTAAATTCGAGTGCACATGCTCAAAGCATATCCTCCAAAGTCTGAATTGTTCACTCATATTGCTCATCTGTTTGTCGATGAAAAGCAATACTCAATCTAAGACCTGTTCTCATCATTCTTTGATATGTGGACCAAAATCTTGATGTAAACTTAGGGTCTCTATCAGACACAATATTTACCGGTACTCCATGGAAACATATTATGTCTGAAATGTACATCTTCACCAACTTTTCCATGGAAATTCCATTTACGATGGATAGGAAATGCGCACTTCTGTTCAAATGGTCCACAATGACCCAAATGATATATGGCCTTTTTTGGTCCTTGGTAATTCTACCACAAAATCCATTGTGATATGCTTCCATTTCCATTGTAGGATCTCTAATGGCTATAGTAATCTGGCTAGTCTTTGATGTTCAATTTTAGCCTACTGGCATACTAAGCATCTCGCAGCATATTTAGCAATTTCCTTTTCATCCCGTTCCACCAATACATCAGTTTCAGATCTCAATGCAATTTAGTTCCTCCTAGGTATATAGAAAATTTTGTACTGTAGGCCTCTTTTAAAATTTTCCTTTTTGTTTCTTCATTCTTAGGTACATATAACCTTCCCTTCATCCATAGGCTACCATCAGCTTTCATTTGAAATTTCTTGGATGGTCCAACCTTAAGCTTCTCATTTACCTTCTCAAGTTTAGGATCTAACCTTTGTGCATCTTTAATTCTATCAATCAAAGTTGGAAATAACACCAATGCAGTTAAAACTTCATCAGTAGAATATACCACATCTAAGTTTAGATATGCTATTTGCTTTTTCAAATCAGGTTTACTAGAGGTAATTGTTTTTCTACTAAGGGCATCAGCTACTCGATTTGCCTTTCCAGGATGATAGTTAATGGTCAAATCATACTTTTTTTTTATTAATTCTAGCCACCTCCATTGCCTCATATTTAACTCTTTCTAAGTAAATAAATATTTCAAACTCTTGTGATCAGTGAACACCTCGCATTGCTCTCCATACAAATAATGCCTCCATGGTTTTAGTGCAAACACAACTGCAGCTAATTCTAAATCATAAGTCAATTTATAAAGTAGTTAGAAACTTAGATTGCGATCAAAGTTTATTAATTTGAATTTGTAAGAGATGTAAAGTTAATATTTTAAAAATGAAGAAAGAAAAAATTTGTTTGATGAAATATGATGGACATTTTGAACGATTTTTCATAAATTTAATTACCCATATTCTCTCCTATGTTTTACCCACATTAGTATACAACTCTCCTCTAATTAACTATTCTTATAATTGCTCTCTTTTAACAACGTTTATCTTTCTAAATAAAATTGAATTATTTTTTCTTATGATTTCTCTCTTTTCTAACAATTTTTATCTTTTTTTAACAAATTTACATATATTTTTTTAATCAATATGGATTAACTTTATTTAGTGTAGTTTAATTGCTACACTAGTAGATTTATTAGTATTGTTGGGAATTGAATATTTATTCATGAGCAAATGAATTATTGCATCGGTTTTAATTAATTGAGTAGGAAGATGTAGTTCTAGGTTTATGGTCATTGTGAACATTTTAATTATCACAAAAGTATCTTTCCTTTTTTTTTTTGACATGCATTGTAGTATATGATCAAGGTTATTACACAACACTTTAGTAAGAGTATGTCTAGAAGTTTTCAAAGATGGGTATGATAGTTAAACACTTAGAATATATTGAATATATAAAAACACTTTTTTTAAAACTTTAATTATTCACACTTGCACATGTTCACAACTAATTTAAAATAAAGAAGGAGTAAATCTTATATACACTGATAGTGCATACACTATCACCGTTGGATCCATAACACATGTGCAAAACTTGAATTTCAAATTCAAATTTTTCATAGTTATCATTCATTCAACGTACACTGTCAGTGTAGGAAAGATTAATCCACAAAGAAATAAAGTACTTGCCTTTTCCTATCTGGCAATAGCTAAAGAGGCTACTCATTTCTTTTTCTTAGTTTGGCAAGATTGAAAGATTTAGAAACTCATTTATTACCATTTCTATAATTTAATATAGTCAAGAAGAAAATACCAAAATCTACCCATTCGTGATTTTGTGCCCATGTATAAAACTATAAATATCCACCAATCTACAATCGAAACCACTTTCTTTCTATTGTTTACGAGTAAACTCGTTATAGTAAAAATAGTAATTGTTAATGTGTACATTCATATGATAAGTTAGGTATGATTGAGAACAAGTGCCAATTGGGCACCTGTTAGAAAAAGCTCTTTATACTTGCCAAGAAATGCAAATCTAGTTCTCAACACTTATGTATAAGAGTTTTTTTTGCTTAAGAGTTGTTTGTTGAGCATTCAATAATAGATACAAATTACACTTAATTCCCCATATGGGTATATAGACTTTTATTTATTGCCCTTCCTATATGTAGACACTTACTCGATTGTACAAATAACTATCACTTGAAGCTCATTTTGAGTGGGCACTTATTTGACAAACCTAGATATAAATATTCGTGAAGACCAGTCTTCTTTCAGAGTTCTAATACTAAAAATTTTTGTTCCATTGAATTTTACATATTTCGGAAGAAAATATTATGTGCGGGACCATTGAATAGAAATTGACTCAAAAAATTTTCCCTCTAGAAACTATAATAAAAAATAAAGAGGAAAAAAAACACACTACTTGATAAGATGGTCCTGGACTTATAACCTAGTCCCATCTTATCTATGTTCAACAAGGTAGTTGGATTTAGTCCCCTAGCATTGTGATTAATTTTAAATACAAGATCGAGATTGATGCTTATAATCTTTTTCTATATCTTAAGAAAAAATTATTTCAATATTTAGCTATAAATTTATAGGGTACACAACCATTCCTTGGAAAAATATGGTTTGACTTGAACATACACAAATGAGCCTCTTTACTTAGGAAATGGTAGATGAGTATTGATTTCTTGAGAACCTAGTTGTTTTTTATGTTTTTTTAACGGGTGTCTAATGGGTTCTCGTTAACACACTTAAATTATATCTAATAAATTGTATAAATACATGTAGTAATAATTATTATTCTCCTTTGTATTTATATACTTTTTCTAACTAAAATTATTATTCTCCCTTACATTAACACACTTTTTCCTAATTAACTTTACTTTTTTAAAAATTTAACACTTGAAATACATCTTGACGATTGTCAATTGGGCACTTGTTAAACAGACCCTTGTCTTTTTTATCACAATCCATTTAGATTAGTGTAAACTAGTAATTTTAGTTTATGTAAATGCTTCCTTTACAAAATATCTTTCCAATACCTATATCATTTTTAATTGCACACACAAGATATCTTTGGAGTTTTTTTATCTACTGACTTCTTTATTTTGTACTTGCATTCTGATCTCCACATAATAAAAATGTCTAAGCCAATGATTGTATCCAAAATGCTTGGTACAATCTTATGTTATCGTTCCAAAAAAAAGTTGGTACAATCTTATGTGCATAAGTTATTGTATGTTATGCGAAACAAGAATGTAGTTCAAATAATACTTAGAAATGAATTCAACTATTGATTGTTAGTTTGGATGACCATATTAAAACTTTGTCTTCAAGTTAAGGGATCAAATTGAAACATATTTTTAACTAATTACCCCCAATAAAAAATGTTTTAAGGTAATCAGAAAAAAATGATAAGTAGACGACCAAAAGGGGGCAAGAGGGATGGGAATGTGTTGTATAGATATTAAGACATTGTACAATTATTTATTCTTCCTACACATAACTCTCCTTTCCCTATGTTTCTCTTATACAAACCCAAATCATATGGGTTTGCGTAATGGGTGCCTAACGAACACAAAATAAGAGATGCATTAGGTGTTAATTTTTTTTGAAAAATTAAATTAGAAAGAGTAGTGATTAAATGCAAGAGTTGAGAGTGTCCCAATTTATTACCTTATGTATACAAAACTAGGTAAGCTGTTCCACGCGATGCGCGGGCACCAGGTTGGTGTGTTTAAATATCGGTGAATTATTTGATGTGTTAGTATATTTTGGAGATTTTTGAAAAAGTACGGTCAAAAGATTTTTTATTAGTATATTTTTACAGTTGTTTGTTTTAGCATTATTTTATCTTTTAATTTATTTTTAAAAAGTTTATCAAGTTTTTTTATGTGTTTTTTTGTTTTGAGTTTTTTTTTGTACTTTTAATTTGTTGTTTGTTTCACATGCGTATAGTATTTGATATTGTTTGGTGGCAGGATTTGTTTTTTCGTATTCACATGCGTACAATTGGTGCTTGTTTGAAAGTGAGACATCCTTTATGCTTTATATATATCATTTTCCTTTATATATATAAGAAGCACTTGTCGCTTCTATTGTTGAGGAAAGTTGTGCTTCTTGTCATTGTACCTTCGAGTGCATGGTTCTGCTTGTGCAGATTGTACCTGGCAGCTGTGGTTGCAGATGTTGTGCCAGCTACCATGCATTCGTGAAGAGTAAATATATTCCAAGCATAAAAATCCAAACCTTGAGCACATGTGAAAGTTCTGACAGCTATTTGGCACCCTATCGCTACTGACCTAGTGTAGATACCAAATTTTTGTCAAATTTTATATTTTCTTGAATATTTCTATTTGATAAGTCATTTATTTTCCTGCATTTTTTTTAAGTATATTTTGTCTCATTTGTGTAGATTTATCTTTAAAAAAAAAAAAGATAAGGAAAATCAAAAATCAAAAAAATCAAAAATTAAAAAAAAATCAAATCAAAATCCAATCATTACTAAACTAACACATTTTCATCATTTTCCCCACAAAATACACTTAACCCATTCCTACACTCAACTTTCTTGACATTTCTTGTCATTTGGTAAAAATAATGATTTGGACAAAACTCACACACAAGCTCCTCTTTTTCTCTCCCAATATTGACTCTCTGGCCTCTCTCAGACGGAACAAGAAAAAAAAAGTACTCTAGCTCCCAGACAACTCTCGGCTCTCTCTCAATAGACCACACACAAAAAAAAAAACTCTCCACTCCTCACTCTCTCCTTCTCTCGGACTGGGGCAGAAAAAAGAAAACAGAGAAAAAAAATATTCCCTATCCCTCTCGGTTCTTCTCTCCTTTTCCCCCTCTCAATCTTACACACACACCTACTAGCAAGTCAAGCATATCAAAGAGAGGGCAGCTATCGGTCAAGGCTGGGAAACTTCATCAAAAAAGCTTCAACCGAAAGATTTCCATATTTATTGAGGTATAGTTTTAGTTTTTGTTATATTAAATCAATGCTTCATTGTTTAGTCTTCTTTCGTTTCTGCTGGCTGCCTTGCATTGTTGTTGTTGTATGGTTAAAAAATTGGGAAATGGCATGAACTAGATTGAGGAAAAGGAAATGTTCTTATGCATGCATATTAACCGTTTGAAAAAATGCCAAGATGAAAAATCGGATTAAAATGCTAATTTCGTACATGTATTGTTGTTAAAATGAATAATCATGACTAGTTAATGGTTTGGGGAGGTTGTTTGATTAAGTTTTGTGTCATTTTTGTAGCATAAAAGGCAACAAAAATAAATAAATTTCAGGGGCTGTTTTGCTTTATTTTAGCCTTCTTATGTTGTTTTCTTGTCAAAATAAAATCATATTTGTATTGTAGGAGTTGTAAGGGTGTTGTAGTATAATTTTCATGATTTTTGGTGAAAGATAGGGTGATTGGAAAAAAATAAAAACTGGTCTGTTTTTTTGCTTTTTTGGCCACTTTAAGGTCAATTTTTGTTAAAACTAAGCCCAAAAATGGAATCTACGCGAAAAATCGATTGGGGGAGTAGATTTTGGTAATTTTTCACGACCGGAGATGTCGCCGGTGACCGGCGGCGGGGGCGGTCCAGTGGCGGAGGCAACCATGGCCGCCAGCTGAAGCTGAAGCTTCAGCTGCTCGAAGAAGAAAGAAGAAACGAGAGAAAGAAGAAGGTGAGGAAGAAGAAAGAAAAGAAAAGAAAGAAAAAAAAAAAAGGGAATTGGGCTAATGTTTATGTTTCTGATGGGCCGAGAGTTAGTTTTGGTTGGGTTTTGAAAATGGGTTTTGGTTTATTTCTTTTGGGTTTCGATTGGGCTTGAGGGATAAAAAGACTGGCTGGCCTGCTCGTTTCTTTTGGGCTTAGGCTGGGCTTAGGTAGCATCCGGCCCAAATAAATAAAAATGATGGCCTGATGGCCTTTTTCTCCCATATCAGAAATCAAAATTTGCACTTTAGCCCCTGATCTTTGGAGTAGTTTCACTTCAGCCCAGAACATTTTAAATTTGTTTCACTTAGGTCCTTATAGTAATTGCACTTTGGTCCCTGGATTTTATCTTTTATTTAATTTTTGACCTCTGAACTTTGGAAAAATATAATTTTTATCCCTGAAAATTTTTCAATTTTTGCAATTCAGTCCCTGATGAATTTTGACTCTCTTTATTATGATTGTTTCTTTTCTTTAATAGCTAATTATGCTACTTTTGAATATACTTAATTTGGAAATTTTTTAGATTTACTTAAATTTCTTTACGTCTGACATATTAGCGTGAATTTAGTACTTGTATTATTATTTTCTTTTTCAATTAAATTGGTCCCATGATCCTTTTGTTCATTGTGAGTATAAATAGGACAATTTGACTCCATTTAGTCACCACTTCAAACGGGAGGTACTCCTATTTTATTATTTCAATGTCAATTACGTGCTCTTATGTGCTCCTATGTGTTCCTATGTGTTTATATATTTTTATATGCTTTATTTATTTGATTTAAATATTCATTCAAATTTTCTTATATATGTTTTAGTTAGTTTTTATAATGATTCGAGAGGTATTTAAATACCTCAAAAATGTAATAGATAGGATAATTAGATTTGTTTTATTATATTTTTCCCTCCTAGATTGTAGTTAGGCGCTCCCCGATGTAATAGATAGGTTGCGTGTTTATGTGGTTTATGTGTTATGTGTTTTATCCGCTTTTCTTAGGATTTTGGCATCTAGATATTATGTTTACGTGTTATGTGTTACGTGCTCTTATGTGTTTATTTGTTTTAATTTATGCTTTATTTGCTTCACTATGAATTGTTAATGCATGACGTCACCACACTAGTCCAACGCTAGTTGTGGCTTCTCTCTTCGCTTACTTGCTAGTCCAACGCTAGTAAGGATTTTTAGAAATGGGCTAGTCCAACGCTAGACCCTTTAGGCCGTCTTGCGTTAGATTCATCTTTGTGTGCTATTCACTACATTTTCATGCATATTTTCATCTTTAGGATTTTTTCTCATTTGTATGATATTCCCTATTATATTATCCCCTATCCTCTATAGGTGCTAATCATGTCATTTAAAATTGCATCTCATTTAAGCTAGTTCATTTGCTTGTTCATGTTAGGATAATTATTTTTCAAACATGGGAAATAGGTGATTATAACTTTTTAGTTCAAATATCCCATTAATCCATGTATAAGAAAATTATGTCACGAGTTTTTGTCTCCCGTACCCTTTATGTTGCATTCCCTTTTTCTTTGATCACTTATATATATGTATATAATTTATTTTCTTTTTTATTTTATTTTAATTTAATTTCATCATTCGCATACTTGTGACACTTTCAAGGAATCATTTTGGCCTTCGCAATTAATGCGATTGGTTCAATTAAACCCTTGAATGGATATTTTGGCCCTTTCGATATTTTATAAATTTAGATTTGCATCCATGTAGGAGACATCCAAATATGATAAAATTAAGGGTTAGATTAGGAAAATTTTGACTAAACCTCGCAACTAGCTTAGACTAGGTTGAAAGGGTGCCTTAGGTTTGAGTCAATTAAACATTTGCCTTCCCTTTCTTCAACCGTGACTTCCGAACCTATTTTCTCTTGTTTTCAAAGACCTGGAGTTGTCAAAAAGGGTTTTGATTTATTTTATTTTTGTCAAAAATATTTTTTTGGGTGACTTGGTACACCAAAACTCCATACCAAGTGGCGACTCCTATCTTTTCTTGAAAACCCTTTTAGACTAAATTTTGGACCCGAATTGTCGCATTCTTTTTAAGTCCCATTCTAGGTCTTTTTTTATTTATTATTAATAAATCACATCTTTTTATTAACATCTTTTTTTTTTATCCCGAAAAAATGGGGCGCGACAACTTGGCGACTCCACTGGGGAAGCTAGAGAGTCCAAACACTTGGTTTAGTTGTCTTTTCTTTTTCTAACCATTTCACTTATCATATTTGGATGTTTAGGTTGCATATTCCTTTTACTTTTACTTTTTCCTCATTTTTAGGTTTATTGCATTTCACACACGCGACCGTCTCTCGATATTCACGTATATGATGATTTGTTATTTACTTTCATTTATTTATGTTTATATACTTGTATCGCGCTTGCATCTTGGGTGGGGGAATATCACCTTAGAGCCTCCACACGTGTTTTAATTATAATCTCTCCTCTCAAAAGGAAGCACTTCATACGTGCATGCATTATTTTTACCTTATTTTTATTTTTCTCGTGGGCGCCATCCCACATCTCCTTGTAAGATTAGGATCGATTTCCTTAGGTAGGCGGATGGTGTGCTCTGCGCCCATAGCGATGTCTAAGGGATCACTCAAGCCGCCGACCGAAGGTTTTGGGATTGATGACCCTTAACTTTTTGGTCTGAAGGCTTGGGAGCCTGAAACCTTATCGAGTCTAGATGCATTAGTAAGCCAAACCTCATGCATCCATATTAGAAATTACCTAGAATAGAGTCAACCTATCCAATTAGGAACACTAAGCACGAGGGGAGGGATTTCACCCCTCTTTCTTTGCTTTATTTACTTTTCATTCTTGTATCATTTATTGTCACAACGTGTTATATGTTACTTGTTGAACTAACCTCTCCTTGTTTTCCCTTTTTCTGCATACACAAACTTTAGAAATAAGAGTCCTAACATGGTACTCGTTTAAGATAAGACCGCCTCTTATATCAAGCATGTTTAAATTTTAGTCAATTGCATATGCATATGTACTGCACATCATTTTAGGCTTACCCCGGCATTTAAAAAGGGCACTTTTAGGTCACATTTCAATTATTTCATTGTATATTTAATATGCTTTAATAAATTGTCATCATGCATTAACCATAGAGGGAATGCCGCATAGGGAATCCTACGGTAGGAATAAGTCACCTTTTGTCTCGGATATGTAATCCAATGAGACTTGCATGTTTATGATTTTGTATTGCCTAAGGGGTAAAATCCCGAGGTAAGGTACTAAGAGTGAAATTCCTCCTCAGATGGCTCCGTGCAGAATGCTGAACCAGATACCTCGGGAACTAACAGACTGGAAAAATAATATGACACATGAGGTGAAAAGACTGTTCAAATATGTGGGACATTTACCGAGTCTTCTAAGCATAACCCCAAATGTTGCAATCATTCAAGCTCTACTTGGGTATTGGGATCCAGAAGGTTCTATTTTTCGATTCGGTGAATGTGAACTAACACCAACTTTAGAAGAAATAGAAGGATTATTGCAGATACCTGGGAAAGGTTATCCTATGATATATCCAACTAATGGAACAACGGAACAGTTTTATAGGTTTTTGAGATTAAGGCAGGCTAGTATGAACCAACATCTAGATGCGAGATCGTGCCCGTTAGAGTTTCTGTATGAACGATTTGGAGAAAGAGGGTCCTATGAACAGTACCGAACAGATTTTTTTATAAGTAAGGAGCAATGGGTAGAGAAGCGAGTGCAAGCGTTTGGATTAGTTTTGATCAATCTGTTGTTGTTCCCGCAAAAGCATGGAAAGATCACATTTTTCACTATCAATATGGTTCAGAGCCTATTTTCAGGGATTAATGGAATGACCCCTACCTTGGTGCCTGTAATCATTGCCGACATCTTCACGGCCGCTACTGAATGTCAAAAGAAAAGAGGTTTCTTTTATGGGTCAAATTTGATACTCCAAATGTGGGCAATGGAGCATCTAGCGAAGAGAACGCTCAATCCTTTGGGATCTTGTCTCCCCGCAGAGAATTGGATCGAATCACACCGAGAAAGGGTCAAAAAGTATTATCGAATTGCATCTCCGACTCAGTTTATTCAAGAGTTCGATAACTTGGCACCTGAGAAAATACAATGGATTTTGGATTGGACAAAAGTTAGGGATCCGGTTTTCACGACTACCCAACACAGTTTTATCCCCCTAGCAGGCACCAATGGATTGGTCGCATATGTTCCGCAACGAGTCATGAGGCAATTTGGGTATCCGCAAAGAATTTCGATGATACAAGGGATTGAAAATATCAGACTCAACACAGTTGCTGAAAGTCGGAGCATGGTATTGGAAGTTTGGGGAAATCTTCTTAGTTTAGAGAGCTTGCACTTGGATCAAGTCAACAAATTGGAACCTAAGGTCATTTTAGAGTATAATGAGTGGATCAAACTGACAGTCGAACAAGCACGAAAGAAGTCACAGTCCGCTCCTGTCAGCCCTGAAGAGCAGATAGACAAGCTGAAGAAAGAGCTCGAGGATTATCAATTGCAACTCATAGTGGCCGACCATGCCCTGGAAGATGCCCGAGCACAATTAAAGTGGGAGACAAGAAAAACTGAAAAGTTGGAAAAAGCGCTGGATGCATTTGACAAAATTCAAGAAGGAATTCGAAAGCTTAGTATAGGAAGATCTAGGGAGTCTCAACGTACTAGTTTGGTAAGGCATGAGGATTTTGTAAAAATGGTCAGCCGAACCATCAATGAAGCTGTAAAAAATGATTAAACTCGTCAGTGTTTAATGAGAATTTCTACTTTGATTTCTACATTCACTTACAGGTTTGGAATTGGGATTTTACCCCGAAGGTGTTGCATCATATTAGGCCTACCCTTGGCAGAAAAGGGCTCCCCCATAGGACATGCATTCGAATTATTTAAATATCTACTAACTCATGTTTTTTTTTCTTTCTTTCTTGAATAAATTACAGCAATTTGACCGAAAATCCAACCCTAAATGAGTTTCTTTTCTCCACTATCAGGTATTTTTCACAATAGCTACCCGAAGAAGCCCCATCATCACCAGGTCCCGAAGTAAAGCCTTGAGACAGTCTGTAAACATGAGTTCAGTACCAGAAACTTCGGAAAGATCTGCTATAGTAACATCGCCGGACTTCACAGCATTGGGAGCTCAATTAAGTGAGGTACTTGGTAAGTTCAATGAGTTAAGCGCTGAAATGGCCGCACAAAGGCGTGTAATTGATCAGCTGGTCGACAGCAACAATGGTGGTGGTGTCCCAAACGACCAAGAACCTATCGATAATCACCCACCTGCACAAGACTATCAACCACCCCACACATCCACTACCCAAACACCTTTCCCTCCTCCTTTCGCTAACCCTCTTGAAAATACCTTTACCCGACTAAATTCAGACTTTTCCTATATGCATCCGAATTATGTATTGATAAACCCAACCAGTAGCCAAATCCCTCAAATCCATCCACAAACCAATCTGAATATCCCCCCAACCCTCAGGGACCCCACCACCATACTGCAGAGCCTTTTGTACTAGATACTGCATCTCAAGGGAAGGCGGCGATAGAAGAACAACCTATACCCATTGACAAAGATCTGTTAAGAAGGTTGGATCGATTCGATGATTTTATGAGAAAGAATCAAGGATTGAGCAAGCATGGTGGGTTAGATTACAATGAATTGTGTCTTTTCCCGGATATTCAGCTACCGTTGGGATTCAAAACCCCTAAATTCAGCAAGTATGATGGAACTGGAAATCCAAAGACGCACCTCAAGATGTTTGCCAACAAGTTAGGTAAATCTGTGGATGATGAGAATTTGCCTATGCGTCTATTTCCGAAAAGTTTGGAGGGAGATGCTCTAGATTGGTATTCAAATTTGAAGTCTAGAGAAGTCAAGACCTGGTTGGATCTATCAACTGCTTTTGTGAAGCAGTATGAATTTAACTGTGAGTTGGCGCCAACACGAACCACACTGGAGGGTACGAAAAGAAAGCCGTCGGAAGATCACAAGACCTACGCAAAACGGTGGAGAAAGTTAGCTGCCAAAGTGGAGCCTCCTATGATTGAGGAGGAGATTGTTCGCACTTTCATCAAGGCCCACGATCCACCTTATTTTGAAGAGATCTTCCGCATGACTGGAAGTCCATTTGCTGCTATCATTAACAAATTGGAGGAGTATGATAAATTTGTCAAAGCATGGAAGATTGTTAATGTGTCTGCATTAAAGTTGCAATTGGATGCTCTACAAAATCAAAACAGCAATGGGAAAAAGCCCCCATTCAAGAAGAAAGAAGGTGATACTGCTTTTATATGGGATCAAGGCCCGTCTTTCAGACCCAGAAATCATCCCACCTATTCTTTTTCTTACCCGTATTACACCAATCCCCAACCAGTATACCACACTACTACCCAATTCCATCATTCCCGACCAAATCATTTGAATACCTCGCCCTTACCTCCAACTCCACAACCTGTCTTTCAAAATCACTCTCGTCCCATTTATCATTCCAGACCAACCCTGCAAAACAATAACCCTTCTCAAAATCCTTTGCAAACCAGTGGAATTCAAACTCGGAAGCAATTTCGAACCTTCACCAACTTGGGCCGACCTATTGATCAGTTGTATGAGCAATTAAAAGCAGTTGGAAAAATTGGCACTGTTCCTCCCAAAATCTATCCCAGAGGTCCTCCTGCCGGTTATGATCCGCATGCAATCTGTGCTTATCATTCTGGAAGTCCAGGTCATATCACTGGCAATTGTTGGGCTTTAAAACATAAGATTCAGGACATGATTGACTCTGGAGATATTCTTCTCAGAAGAAAGGGAGAGCAGGGACCGAATGTTAGTAAGAATCCTCTACCTGAGCATGGGAGCACTGTGGGGGTTATCATCGCTGATGAAGATTTTGTCGACCCCAGTCAGTACATTGTAGATGAAACTGAAGTATTTGGCGTGATGGAGACTGACCATGCGGAGATGAGGAAACTACTGTCTGTTGAAGAGTCCATAACTAAGGATAGTGCTGAAGAAAAGTTAAAATCTTTTGTGTTTGAGAAAGAGGAATCGCTTATGGTAGAAGGAGGGCCTTCCGAGATTGACAATTCTGAGGTTCCTTTTATTTTGGATCTTCCATCTTTTGAATGGGATATATCAGAGCCTGCCATTCTCGAATTTCCAGAACAAATGCCTGTCAATAACTTGCAAGAGGTACCATGGAACTACGAGGAGCCCAGTCTGTTAATTGGAGGTAAAGATTGCTTGAAGGAAGATATATCTACTATTACTAGATCTAGAAAAATTGTGGGAAACTCCGATATTGATGTTCAATCCAAGGCCAAGGTTAAATCTCCGACACCCAAGCCTCGTGTGTCTGAAAATGAAGTTGTAGATTTTCTGAAGATGCTGAAAAGAAGCGAGTACAAAATAGTGGAGCAGTTGGATAGGATGCCCGCTCAGATTTCTTTTTAGAATCTTCTCTTGACTTCCGAGCTGCACGGAGAAGCATTGCTCAAAATTCTGAACGAAGATCAAGTCCCTAAAGATATTCCGGTGGATAAATTTTATAACATTGTGGGGAATGTACTTGCTGCTAATCATATTACCTTTTTCGATGATGATCTGACTGCAGAAGGGATCGGACATAACAGAGCTTTGTATATATCGGTCCGTTGCAATGGAAAGCTGTTGCCGAGGGTTTTAGTGGATAATGGGTCAGCGTTGAATATCTGTCCATGGAACACTCTCACCAAGCTTGGATTTCTTGATATTAAACTCCGTCCATCTGCAACTGTGGTTCGAGGATTTGATGGTTCAAGGAGGGAATCTATGGGTGAAGCAGATCTGGTATTGGAGATAGGCCCTGCTCAATTCCAAGTTACTTGCCAAGTCATGGACTTCTCCAGTATTTACAACATTTTACTTGGAAGACCTTGGATACATGCTTCCAATTCAGTGCCATCTTCTCTGCATCAAATGTTGAGATTTATTGTGAATGATCAGCTCATTACTGTATTTGCTGAGGATGACTGTACCATGATCATTGATGCAAAATTCAAAGGTAAAGACAGAAAAGGGACTCCAATTTCATCTCATCATGTTGCTGACATAGTCTCTGTAGGATGGGCATCTAGGGATAAGTCGTTGACTCAATCAGATTTGCCAGAGGGCAGTATTATGATGGTGAGAGAGATGATCCGAGGCGGATATGAAATAGGAAAAGGTCTTGGGCGAGAATTGTAAGGAATTTTGGAGCCGATAGAGATCCCGACGCAAAAGGATACATTTGGATTGGGATTTCATCCGACTGCTAAGGATATGAGGGAAATGCAAGCTCGAAAACAAGCTGAAAAGAAGGGCAAGCAAAATGTCTTAAATGTCCCACCGCTGTATCACACCTTTCCTCGTCCATCAGAGGTGATTATGTCAGAAACGAAGAATCCTGTGGAGGAGATTGAAGTGGACCTGTCTCAATTATTTGTCGGGGCCACTTGTGAGGAGGAGCCATCGGAGAATGCAGAATTTTTGTCAATTACCGAAAGAGCTATTCAGAATTGGACTGCTGATTATCTTCCCTCTCGAAGGGAATTTCGGTAAATTTAAGGGGATTGTCTTTTGTCTAGATCACATCCAGATAGGACAGTAGTCTGGATCTTTTGTTAAAAGAAATTGCTTTCATCTTTTAAACCTTTATTCTTGTTTCAGTTAATATAACTTGCTTTGTTCAAGAAAATTGCTGAAACGAAAATAAAGGTTTGGGTTAAATATGTCTTTAAATGGCAATCATATCTGTATATTTATCTTTTTGTGAAGTCACGATGCATTTTGAATTTAGTGAAATGAATGACTTCTCCAGTATTTGCTATTTATTTATTACTTATGTTCTATTCTATTTTCAGATGGCTATTCTATTTTCAGATGGCCACAAATAAAATCCTTTGACCCTTTGGATGTCACCATTTTGGAATTCGATGGCTGCAATCTCGATATCTCTCATGAACTTGAAATCATGCAATCTGAAATTCAAATCGAGAGCGATACTGAGGAAGAATTTGAGTCTATTTCAAGGGATTTAAAACAGTATGAAGAGAAACCCAAACCCAACTTAGAAGAAACAGAAATCATCAATATTGGCACTAAGACGGAGGTTAAAGAAGTTAAAGTCAGCATTCGTTTAAATAGGAAACAGAAGGAGGAAATGATTGAATTCCTAATGCTTTTTCAAGATGTGTTTGCATGGTCATACGATGATATGCCAGGGATCTCTACAGACATAGTGGTTCACAGGTTGCCAACTGATTCAAATTTTTTACCTGTAAAGCAGAAGCCACGTAAATTCAAACCAGAAATGAGTCTCAAAATAAAGGAGCAAATCGTGAAACAGCTCAATGCTAAGATAATCATGGTGTCTCATTATCCCATCTGGCTATCGAATCCTGTGCCAGTCCCTAAGAAATCTGGGGAGGTGCGAGTATGTGTTGATTACAGAGATCTGAATAAGGCTAGTCCGAAAGACGATTTTCCTTTGCCAAACATTCATATTCTTTTGGAAAATACTGCCGGACACGAAATTGAATCTTTTGGTGATTGTTTTGCTGGGTATCATCAAATTTTAATGGCAGAAGAAGACAGAGAGAAAACCTCTTTTATCACCCCATGGGGAACCTTTTGTTATAGAGTGATGCCTTTCGGGTTGAAGAATGCTGGAGCCACTTATCAGAGGATCATGACTACCCTGTTTCATGACATGATTCACAAAGAGATGGAGGTCTATGTGGATGATATCATAATTAAATCCAAGAAGGTTGAGAACCATTTGGTTGATTTAAAGAAGCTGTTTGAAAGATTGAGGAAGTATAATTTGAAGTTGAACCCTGCAAAATGTGCTTTTGGAGCTCCGACTGGTAAGTTATTGGGTTTTATTGTCAGCAAGAAGGGTATAGAGATAGATCCTGCGAAAATAAAAGCAATTCGAGATATGCCCATTCCAAAAAGTCAAAAAGATGTGAAGACTTTTCTTGGAAAGATCAATTTCATTGGCCGATTTATTGCACAGTTAACCTCTACCTGTGAGCCTCTGTTCAAACTGTTGAAAAAGAATGCGCCGATGGATTGGAATGAAGATTGTCAGCAAGCTTTTGATAAGATCAAGAATTATTTGTTAAATCCTCCGGTCTTAGTGCCACCTCAGCCAGGGAGACCTCTGATTATGTATTTGTCTGTTCTTGATGAGGCTGTTGGATGCGTTCTGGGACAGCATGACGAGTCTGGGAGAAAGGAACAAGCCATCTACTATCTGAGCAAGAAATTTACAGCATATGAGGCCAACTATTCTTTCCTTGAGAGAAGTTGTTGTGCTTTAGCATGAGCAGCTCAGAAGTTGAGACATTATTTGCTCGGTTATACCACTTACTTGATTTCCCGTTCCGATCCTCTGAAATACTTGTTGGAAAAGTCGATGCCCACGGGACGTATGACTAAGTGGCAAATGATCCTTTCCGAATTCGATATTGTCTTCACAACACAAAAGGCAGTCAAGGGTCAACTTATAGCAGATCATTTGGCAGAAAATCCAAGAGATGATGATTATCAGCCATTGCATACCTACTTTCCTGATGAAGAAATCCTGTTCGTTGGAGCAGTTGAGGACATGAGTGAGCAGTATCCTGGATGGAGGTTATTTTTCGACGGTGCGTCAAACTCTTTTGGAGCTGGAATTGGAGCAGTTTTAGTGTCGCCTGAAGGGAAACATTATCCTGCTACTGCCAAATTACAGTTTCCGTGTACTAACAACATGGCTGAGTATGAAGCTTGTATTTTTGGATTGAAACTGGCATTGGACATGGAGATCAAAGATCTGATAGCATTCAGTGATTCCGATTTACTTGTGCACCAGACGCTTAAACAGTGGGTAACTCGGGATTCAAAAATTATGTTGTATCATTGTAACTTGCTTAGTTTGGCTAGCAAATTCAGGAATTTGGAACTCAGACACATTCCCCGCACTCATAATGCCTTTGCTGATGCTTTAGCTACTCTGTCTTCGATGATCCACCATCCAGATGAGCTGGTGATTGAACCTATACAGATCCAACTTCAGAATAGGCCAGCGCATTGTTTGGTTACGGAAAGGGTCACTGATGGTCGCTGCTGGTACAATGATATTAAGGAATTCATGAAAACGGGATCCTACCCTCCTGATACTGACTCTGTTGCAAAAAGTTTCTTACGCAGAATGTCTTCAAGGTTCTTCTTGAATGGAGAAGTGCTATACAAGAAAACATCTGATTTAGGCCTTCTGAGATGCATTAATGAAGAGGAAGCCGATTATATGATGAAGGAAGTGCATAGCGGGATTTGTGAGCCACACATGAATGGGCATCTACTGGCTAAGAAGATCATGAGAACAGGATATTTTTGGCTTACCATGGAGCAAGACTGTGTAGATTTTGTTAGAAAGTGTGTTAAGTGTCAAATGCATGCTGATGTTATACTTGCTCCTCCTACAGAATTGCATAGTATGACTGCTCCATGGCCATGTTCGATCTGGGGAATGGATGTGATCGGAACTATTGATCCTCCTGCTTCAAATGGGCATCGATTCATCTTAGTGGCAATTGAATATTTCACCAAATGGGTTGAGGCCGCATCCTATAAGCATGTGACTAAGAAGTGGTGTCGGATTTCTTGAGAAATAATATCATCTGTCGTTTTGGGGTACCAGAGACGTTGATCACTGATAATGCCTAAAAACCTCAACAATGATATGGTGGATGGATTATGTGAACAGTTCAAGATCAGACATCGAAATTCTGCCATTTACAGGCCTCAAATGAATGGAGCCGTCGAAGCCGCAAATAAGAACTTGAAGAAAATCATTCGTAAGATGACTGAAGCACACCAGGATTGGCATGAGAAGCTGCCTTACGCATTGATGGCCTACAGAACTACTATCAGAACGTCTACTGGTGCAACTCCTTACTCTCTTATGTATGGAATGGAAGCAGTACTACCAGCAGAAGTTGAAATTCCTTCCTTACGCATTCTGATGGAAGCTCAGATAGAAGAAGCTGAATGGGTCAGAGAACGTTAGGAGCAGTTGTCTCTGATTGATGAAAAGAGGTTGAATGCCGTGTGTCATGGACAATGTTATCAGCAACGAATGGCTCGGGCTTACAACAAAAAAGTCAAGCCCCGCTTATTTGAAGTTGGAGATAAGGTTTTGAAACGGATTCTTCCTAATGCAAGATGAGGCTAAAGGGAAGTTTGCTCCCAATTGGCAAGGACCAATTCATTGTTAAGAAAGTGCTATCCGGAGGAGCGCTTATTCCTTATGGAAATGGACGGTCAAGTTTTTCCCCAACCAATCAATGCAGACATGTGCAAAAAGTTTTTCATTTGATTATAAAAAAATTTTTTCTTTTAAAATACTGCAAGAGACGGATTTAAGGCATACTTCCTCTCATTTTTTCATTTCGATATTCTATCCCTAATTTATTTTCCCTTTTGACTTTTCATAATCATTTTCCTTTTACGCTTAGCAGTTCCTTAAGATCACTAACCCCATACTGGGGCAATTTTGTTTCTTTTAAAAAAAAAAAAAAAAAAAAAGGGAGAGAGAGAAGAAAAAAAAATAGAAAAAAAAGAAAATAGAGCTTCAGTCAGAATTAAACTGGGGCAAATTTTATCTCTTTCTCACCCTAGATCGGGGTAAGTTTTGAAAGAATGCTATCTCAAATGATTGCAAACCCATCATATGATCCGTTGCCAAGTCTTTCAAGCCTTTACCCTTCCTTTGCTACTCTATCCGATCCTAATCACAAGAATCAAAATTGCCGACTTTTATCTTTTGCAGTATTTTTGGAAAAAAAAATTTTTCTTAATCAATTGGCAAATGATGTAAATACAATTTTTCTGAAATATGTCAGAGAAAATTGTCTCACTGATGCTACTCATTATCGGAATACGACTGGATTGATCCAGTTGGGGTTAAAATTGTCTTGTTTATGCCTCTAGGTTGAAAACCCGAAAGGGCACCTACTAAATAATAAAAAAAAACAAACAAAAACAACAAAAAAAAAAGAAAGAAAAAAGGGGTAGGGGTAATCTTAGTGAAAACCCGAAAGGGCGCTGAGGTAGGGTTTTGAATTACAAGAGGATCAACACCTAAGAAGAAGATGCTGAGGTCTGAAAGCTGGTGACTATGTTGATTTGGGTCTCTTTCATACTGTTGTTCTTTTGCCGACAATGAATTCCAAAATGGATGACGTCGAAGGGGTCAGTAGGAGCATTTTTCCTCATCAAAGGCCGTCCTCTAAATATGAACCCAACTTTTGATCCTTGGACCTATATTCCGAAAAAAAAAAATCACTAATTTTGTTTTACTGTTTCTGTATTTTTACTTATTTCATATTAGCATTATTGCATAATGAATAATACTTTTTAATTTTTAATTAATTGTTTATGTTTCTCATTCATTGGGTCTTACTCAAAAGACAATCCCTTATAATTTATCCCAAAGAAGTCATGAAATCGAAGGTCCTGTGATAATAAAGTATGGTCGATTGACATTCAACAGTTGCAAAGACTCTGAGGGGGATTATCGACCGAACCTAAGGGCGCGATTTGGCAATACTGAAACTCATGTTTACATGGTTCTCAAGGCGAAGGGATCACATGGTGGTGGCAGTATTTTCATCATAACTGTTTCGTTTCTTCCTTTTTGCAGGAAAATTATGTGACACAATACTGGCTTAATTAAGCATGATTCGCACTGAGGCAAAGGGTGGAAGGATTGAGCTCCAAGTGTTGCTATACTTTTTCGAAAAAATAATAATTATTCCCTTTCTTTTGAAGTTTGAAAAATCAAAAGAGTTGCAAGTCCACCAAGTAAGTTTTCTTGGTTTATTACCTTTTAAGCAACACGCATTCTGGTCCTTCAATTCGATAGCATAGAATTTGTGTTTTCATCTCGACCGTTTTTATTTTCGTTGGGCATGGATTTTATCCCTCCAACCTCGGCAGGCTCAGGTTTTATCCCACTGACCGTTTTTATTGTCGATGGGCATGAGTTTTATCCCTCCAACCTCGGCAGGCTCGGGTTTTATCCCACTGACCGTTTTTATTGTCGATGGGCATGGGTTTTATCCCTCCAACCTCGGCAGGCTCGGGTTTCATCCCACTGACCGTTTTTATTGTCGATGGACATGGGTTTTATCCCTCCAACCTCGGTAGGCTCGAGTTTTATCCCACTGATTGTTTTTCTTCATTATTTGATTAATAATTGTGCATTATCATTCATTTTGTATTTCATGTTTAGAAGTTCTGAGAGTTCAAACTTTTTCAATTTTGTAAAAATCACAGATTGTCAATATACTTATTTCATTGGGTTTCACTTGTATTTGAACTACGTTTGACCTGATTCCCATGGTGGGATACGTAGGCAACTCTACATGAGTTCGGTCATATGTTCAGTAATTTCATTACATCTTTTGTTCACTAATTTCAGCCAAGTGTTGCTTTTCTTTATTTTAGCTCAGGTGCGGTTAGAAGAGACAGGTAAGCAATTTGGTGTCTACGTCTTTGTCTTGAGTTTCTTTGAAACTCTAGACAAAGAGGGGCAAGCTGTAGACACCAAATTTTTGTCAAATTTTGTGTTTTCTCGAATATTTTCTATTTGATGAGCAATTTATTTTCTTGCATTTCTAAGTATATTTTTGTCTCATTTTTGTAGATTTATCTTTAAAAAAAAAAAACTCACACACAAACTAAACCCATTTGACAAAAAATCCCTTGGTTCCCTCCTTATTCTCGGGGACTGACAGAAAGGGACGGCACTTTTGGGGGCTCAAAAAGAAAAAATTACTCCCTCAATTCACTCTCTCGAGACACACACACAAGGGAAATTAGACAAGCAAAAGAAAAGAAAACTAACAGACAAGCTCCAGAAAGAAAAAAAAAAGGAACTTACTCAATCTCCCTGACTCTTCTCTCGGCTTGGCTCTCAATTCCCCCGCTCATTTTTTTTGTGTGAACAACATACAAAACCTCACCCTCTCCCTCTCGGTTTTTCCCAACACACTCACACACAACAAAAAGAGGGGCAGTTACCAATTGGATAATCATAGCTAGGAATTTCCCCACAAAGCTCAAATGAGTGACTGTAATATTCTGGAGGTAGTTTCTTTCTCGTTTTTTTTAGTTTTGTTTTTCACCTTACACTCATATTTTGTTGCTTATTTTCTCCTGTTTGGTTGCCTTTCAGTGTTGTTGTTCTGTTGTTAAAATTTTGGGAAATGGCATGAGCCAGTTTTAGGAAAAGGAAATGTTTATTATGTATGCATATTAACTGTTTGGTAAAATGCCGAAAACGGAAAAATGGATTAAAAAGCTGAACATTGTTCATGTTGTTGTCAAAACGGATGACCGTTAGCTAGCACCAATATCTGAAAATGTTGGGTTATTTAAGTATTTTGAAGTTTTGAGCCTTTAAAGGCATTGAAATATTTTCTTTATTTTTGGGGCTGTTTTGATTTAATGCATTCTTTTGTTGTTGTTTACTTGTCAAACTAAGATCATAGTTGTATTGTAGAAGTCATAAGGAGGGTTTTGGCATAATTTTTATGATTTTTGGTGAAGATGTGAGGGTTTTAAAAAATAAAAACTGAACTGATTTCTTGGCATTTTGGCCACTTTTGGGTCATTTTCTGTAAAAACTAAGTCCAAAAATGGAGTCTGCCCGAAAAATCGAGTGAGGGGGTGTATTTTGAGGATTTTTGGTGACCGGAGAGGTCACCGGCGGTGGCGGTCGGCGGCGGCGGCGCCACCGGCAGCCGCCATGGCCGCCAGCTGAAGCTTCTTCAGCTGGCCGAAGAAGAAGAAAAAAAGAAACGGCTGGAAGTGGAGGAAGAAAAGAAAAGAAGGAAAGAAAGAAAGAAAGAAAAAAAGGGCTTTGGGCTAAGGTGATTTTTTTAGGTGGGTTTGTGGTTATTTTGTTAGGTTTAGGGGGATGGGCTTTGGTTTATTTTTCTTTTGGGTTTCAGTTGGGTGAGGAGGTTGGAGCCTATGTATTTTTGACTGGGTTTGAATGATAAAGACGGGCTGGCCTGTGTGTTTTGGCTTGGGCTTTCAGTTGGGTTTAGGTAGGTTCGGCCCAAGTAAAATAAAAAGGGAGGCCCGATGCCCTTTTCTTGCCCAAATCAGAAACGAACTTGCACTTTTGCCCCTAATCTTTGGACTAATTTTACTACGGCCCAGAATATTTTAAATTTGTTTCACTTAGGTCCGTAAATTAATTTCACTTTGGTCCCTGAATTTTATCTTTCATTTAATTTTGACCCCTGAACTTTGGAAAATATAATTTTTGTCCCCCAAAAGTTTTCAATTTTTGCAATTCAGTCCTTGGCAAATTTTGACTCTCTTTATTATGATTGTTTCTTTTCTTTAATAGCTAATTATGCTACTTTTGAATGTACTTAATTTGGAAATTTTTTAGATTTACTTAAATTTCTTTACGCCTGACATATTAGCGTGAATTTAGTACCTGTATTATTATTTTCTTTTTCAATTAAATTGGTGTCATGATCCTTTTGTTCATTGTGAGTATAAATAGGACAATTTGACTTCATTTAGTCACCACTTCAAACGGAAGGTACTCCTATTTTATTATTTCAATGTCAATTACGTGCTCTTATGTGCTCCTATGTGTTCCTATGTGTTTATATATTTTTATATGCTTTTATTTATTTGATTTAAATATTCATTCAAATTTTCTTATATATGTTTTAGTTAGTTTTTATAATGATTCGAGAGGTATTTAAATACCTCAAAAATGTAATAGATAGGATAATTAGATTTGTTTTATTATATTTTTCCCTCCTAGATTGTAGTTAGGCGCTCCCCGATGTAATAGATAAGTTGTGTGTTTATGTGGCTTATGTGTTATGTGTTTTATCCGCTTTTTTTAGGATTTTGGCATCTAGATATTATGCTTACGTGTTATGTGTTACGTGCTCTTATATGTTTATTTGTTTTAATTTATGCTTTATTTGCTTCACTATGAATTGTTAATGCATGACGTCACCACACTAGTCCAACGCTAGTTGTGGCTTCTCTCTTCGCTTACTTGCTAGTCCAACGCTAGTAAGGATTTTTAGAAATGGGCTAGTCCAACGCTAGACCCTTTAGGCCGTCTTGCGTTAGATTCATCTTTGTGTGCTATTCACTACATTTTCATGCATATTTTCATCTTTAGGATTTTTTCTCATTTGTATGATATTCCCTATTATATTATCCCCTATCCTCTATAGGTGCTAATCATGTCATTTAAAATTGCATCTCATTTAAGCTAGTTCATTTGCTTGTTCATGTTAGGATAATTATTTTTCAAACATGGGAAATAGGTGATTATAACTTTTTAGTTCAAATATCCCATTAATCCATGTATAAGAAAATTATGTCACGAGTTTTTGTCTCCCGTACCCTTTATGTTGCATTCCCTTTTTCTTTGATCACTTATATATATGTATATAATTTATTTTCTTTTTTATTTTATTTTAATTTAATTTCATCATTCGCATACTTGTGACACTTTCAAGGAATCATTTTGGCCTTCGCAATTAATGCGATTGGTTCAATTAAACCCTTGAATGGATATTTTGGCCCTTTCGATATTTTATAAATTTAGATTTGCATCCATGTAGGAGACATCCAAATATGATAAAATTAAGGGTTAGATTAGGAAAATTTTGACTAAACCTCGCAACTAGCTTAGACTAGGTTGAAAGGGTGCCTTAGGTTTGAGTCAATTAAACCTTTGCCTTCCCTTTCTTCAACCGTGACTCCCGAACCTATTTTCTCTTGTTTTCAAAGACCTGGAGTTGTCAAAAAGGGTTTTGATTTATTTCATTTTTGTCAAAAAATATTTTGTTGGGTGACTTGGTACACCAAAACTCCATACCAAGTGGCGACTCCTAATTTTTCTTCAAAACCCTTTTAGACTAAATTTTGGACCCAAATTGTCGCATTTTTAAAGTCCCATTCTAGGTCCTTTTCATTTATTTTTAAATGGAAATCATATCTTTTATAAATACCTATTTTTATTCTTATTTTTCCATCGCGAAAAATGGGGCGCGACAACTGGGACGACATATCACATTTTCTTTTGATTTGCCCTTGTATTGTTACTATATGACTTTTGTTCGTGGTATGTTGATACCTACATGTATAGTTCTTGCTGCCTTTGATTACTTGTCTAATTTGAGATGTCTCTTTGTGTATATGCTCACTGTCTCTTTGTGTATTGGGTGTGAGATATCTTGTTGTTTTAGTCAATTTATTTCGTTATCTACTAAATCACCTTTTGAAAAAAAATTTCGAGGACGAAATTTCTTAAGGGGGAGAGATTGTGAGGACTTGCAACATCCTTATATTTTTCTTAAAAATGCCCTTTTATTTGGAAATTATTCATTTAATATGGCCCTACTATCCAATCATCCCACAATAAGTGCAAATGAACCTAGAAAGTGGGGTTTCACTTTTCGTTTTCAAGAAAGAGCGAATTAGGGTTTTCACATTTTTTCGTAGTGTGACTATTCGGTACCGAGTGAGGATCAAATTTGGTAGCTAAGAATGACTTTTGGATGAGGAAATATTATATGATTAGAAGTGATAATAATAAGTTAGTGAATTGTAAGTTAAAACCCTAGTACGTGCGAGTTAAGGAAAACGGTGAGAACCCGATATTTTCTTATTTTCTAGCCCTTATTTTTATTCTGTGCCTACATTTTCTATACTTTCCTTTATTATATTAATTTTCTAGCTATTTTTATAAGGGAATTAAGTTCTAAGACATTTTTCTAGTATAAATTAGTTCATGTGACGTTAGTAGTGCATATTGGCGTGGGACCCGCTAGTACGGTTAGTGCGGTAAAATTTTAACGACTAGAAGGAATTTTGTGCAAAAGAAATTATGTGACAAAAGGTGTTAAGAGATGATTGGAGGAGTAATAGATATTTGAGTGCTTAAGAGAGAGAATTAGATAGACTTCCCTTGGATTTGTGCCACTTGTCAAGCACCAAGCCAATCTTGACCAAGACCATGACCAAGATTAAGCTTAAAACTTATCCAACTCAAGTCAATCACCATTTTCTTCCTTTGCCTTCCATGATGGACGAAATTTGGGAGGAGAAAAGAGAGGGAGAGCTTCAAGTTCCATCTTAGATTTTACCTTGTTTGAGTTGAAACCACAAAAACTAAACCGATTAAACTTGCAATAAGGTGACAAGGAAGCTTTGGGTGGAGTGATTTTTGCATGGGCAGCCTTGTTCTTGTGTATTTCCTTGAGGTTTGAAGACAGTGGTGAGCTAGGCGGAGCCGGTGGGGCCCACTACTAGCGAACACGTGCGAAGTGATTTTGCTCTTGTACCACTTTTGTATTTTGAGTAAGTATTCAGGCCGTTTATGTGTATAAACTGCTTATGTGTTTTGATGTGAATAAAAGGGGAACTTAGGCAAGGGTGTACTTTATCACACTCGACCTAAACCCTAGTTTGTACCTATGTTTCTTTATGGAATGTGTATACATGAATTATTTTGGGTTTGAACCCCTTGAGCTTGTAGCTCGGGGTGACGTTTGTGAGTTTTGGATTTGAACCCCTTGAGCTTGTAGCTCGGGGTGACGTTTGTAAGTTGGGGTGGATCTTCCGACCTAGATGGACTATTCGAGACGGTCAGGGCTTGGTCGAAGCCAGTCCAACTTAGTCTGAGGTCACCAAGTTTGTGAATCCGATTCACCGAGAATGTGAACCAAGTTTGTGACCCGAGCTTGTGACTCAAGCTCAAGTTTGTGATTTCGTTCGCTCGAGCAAGTTTGTGAGGTGACTGGCCAGTGAGGGTGATAAGGTGTTAGGTGGGAGTACAAGTGGAGTTCTACGGACCTTATTTGTGGTCGACGGAGTGTCGGCAGGAGGTCACGCATGGCAAACGACTTGGCATTGGAGCCAACCTGTATCCTTCATTTGTATTGTTACTTTTGCACTTGACTTGACATTTTGTGAAAGAGTTGTTTATCTACATGTGCAATTTACGATTTTACCCCAATTTACTTACTAAGCACATAGCTTACCCCGTTTCCTTTGTTTTCCTTAGCAGGGGACGACACGGGGAACTACTTGGCACATTCACTAGTATAGTTAGGTTTGCTTGTAATAGTTGGACAATTAAGATGGTTGTTTTTGTTTTGGTGGTTTGTATAAGGACCCCTCCTTAGGGTCTACTTTCTGCTAGTTGTTGTCATAATGTAATATAGTCGATTGACTAGCTGCTTTTGGGGATGTAAATAGAATTGTTTTTGGAGTTGGCTATTATGAATAGTACGCTTTTGGTTTATTTAGGTTTTATTGTTTTGAAATTTCGAGTCCTGGCGTGAGCTAGGCAGGCGTCCCGCCGATACCCTAGGATTCGCCCTTGGGAGAAGCGGGGGCGTCACAGGTGGTATCAGAGCCTGCTTCGCGTGGTCTCTGCGCAGAGTGAGCCTGGACTGAGTGGTGAATAGTTATGAAGGATTAAGTGCTCGTTCGAGCATAAGCTATGAATTGTGAACGTTATAGGCCTTAAATGTTTCGTGTGATATTTGAGAAACATAGATAGGTACGTCAGGGAGGAATTTCGATTGTAGATAGTTTACTCTTGGGACTGGCCAGCTCGAGATGTGAATTATCTTATTTCAGATTCTCGTGCCTGAGTACTCCAGAGTTGAAGCGATATTAGGTACTTGAGACTTGTATTTTGGAAACATGAATAGGCTTTGTCCGGCTTGAATGAGTATAAGAGGTCTGCGGACATCAAGTGAATAGAAAGTGATGTGAGAGACCGGATGGGGTTATTTAACTGAGACTGGGACGACATATCACCTTTTCTTTTGATTTGCCCTTGTATTGTTACTATATGACTTTTGTTCGTGGTATGTTAATACCTACATGTATAGTACTTGCTGCCTTTGATTACTTGTCTAATTTGAGATGTCTCTTTGTGTATATGCTCACTGTCTCTTTATGTATTGGGTGTGAGATATCTTGTTGTTTTAGTCAATTTATTTCGTTATCTACTAAATCACCTTTTGAAAAAAAATTTCGAGGACGAAATTTCTTAAGGGGGAGAGATTGTGAGGACTTGCAACATGCTTATATTTTTCTTAAAGATGCCCTTTTATTTGGAAATTATTCATTTAGTATGGTCCTACTATCCAATCATCCCACAATAAGTGCAAATGAACCTAGAAAGTGGGGTTTCACTTTTCGTTTTCAAGAAAGAGCGAATTAGGGTTTTCACATTTTTTCGTAGTGTGACTATTCGGTACCGAGTGAGGATCAAATTTGGTAGCTAAGAATGACTTTTGGATGAGGAAATATTATATGATTAGAAGTGATAATAATAAGTTAGTGAATTGTAAGTTAAAACCCTAGTACGTGCGAGTTAAGGAAAACGGTGAGAACCCGATATTTTCTTATTTTCTAGCCCTTATTTTTATTATGTGCCTACATTTTCTATACTTTCCTTTATTATATTAATTTTCTAGCTATTTTTATAAGGGAATTAAGTTCTAAGACATTTTTCTAGTATAAATTAGTTCATGTGACGTTAGTAGTGCATATTGGCGTGGGACCCGCCAGTACGGTTAGTGCGGTAAAATTTTAACGACTAGAAGGAATTTTGTGCAAAAGAAATTATGTGACAAAAGGTGTTGAGAGATGATTGGAGGAGTAATAGATATTTGAGTGCTTAAGAGAGAAAATTAGATAGACTTCCCTTGGATTTTTGCCACTTGTCAAGCACCAAGCCAATCTTGACCAAGACCATGACCAAGATTAAGCTTAAAACTTATCCAACTCAAGTCAATCACCATTTTTCTTCCTTTGCCTTCCATGATGGACGAAATTTGGGAGGAGAAAAGAGAGGGAGAGCTTCAAGTTCCATCTTAGATTTTACCTTGTTTGAGTTGAAACCACAAAAACTAAACCGATTAAACTTGCAATAAGGTGACAAGGAAGCTTTGGGTGGAGTGATTTTTGCATGGGCAGCCTTGTTCTTGTGTATTTCCTTGAGGTTTGAAGACAGTGGTGAGCTAGGCGGAGCCGGTGGGGCCCACTACTAGCGAACACGTGTGAAGTGATTTTGCTCTTGTACCACTTTTGTATTTTGAACAGTGGTGAGTTAGGCGGAGCCGGTGGGGCCCACTACTAGCGAACACGTGCGAAGTGATTTTGCTCTTGTACCACTTTTGTATTTTGAGAAAGTATTCAGGCCGTTTATGTGTATAAACTGCTTATGTTTTTTGATGTGAATAAAAGGGGAACTTTGGCGAGGGTGTACTTTATCACACTCGACCTCAACCCTAACTTGTACCTATGTTTCTTTATGAAATGTGTATACATGAATTATTTTGGGTTTGAACCCCTTGTGCTTGTAGCTCGGGGTGACGTTTGTGAGTTTTGGATTTGAACCCCTTGAGCTTGTAGCTCGGGGTGACGTTTGTAAGTTGAGGTGGATCTTCCGACCTAGATGGACTATTCGAGCCGATCAGGGCTTGGTCGAAGCCAGTCCAACTTAGTCTGAGGTCACCAAGTTTGTGAATCCGGTTCACCGAGAATGTGAACCAAGTTTGTGACCCGAGCTTGTGACTCAAGCTCAAGTTTGTGATTTCGTTCGCTTGAGCAAGTTTGTGATGTGACTGGCCAATGAGGGTGATAAGGTGTTAGGTGGGAGTACAAGTGGAGTCCTTAGGGTCTACTTTCTGCTAGTTGTTGTCACAATGTAATATAGTCGATTGACTAGCTGCTTTTGGGGATGTAAATAGAATTGTTTTTGGAGTTGGCTATTGTGAATAGTACGCTTTTGGTTTATTTAGGTTTTATTGTTTTGAAATTTTGAGTCCTGGCGCGAGCTAGGCAGGCGTCCCGCCGATACCCTAGGGTTCGCCCTTGGGAGAAGCGGGGGCGTCACAGAAGGTGAAGCGAGCAGGCCAACTACTCATGATATACCTGCAATGATTATGGAGCCTTTTGAATTTTGGAGACCAAAGCATGTGTTAATTGTGTAGTTGGCCAAATTCCAATACATAAAGAGAAACTTCATAACTTGAGATAACAATACTATTTCATTTCGAAAAAAAATTGAATATTTAAGTAATCACTACAAAGGTTTTCACCTATCTAAAAAAAAGCAACAGTCTAAGACAAAAATAGCTAAATACCTCAAAAAATACATGTTTAAACGAATTGAGTAAATTGGAGAGCAAACCTATTTAGAAAGCCTTGAAAAATTCATTGAATCAATTTATCAAACATATGGTAGGTCATGAATGCTACCAAACTGATGCTAAAGAAGGCTTTGGTACAACATTATGAAACTTTTCTTGTCTACTAAAAAAAAAAGAAAAAATTCACTAAACATGACACTGAATCACAAAAATAACACATCCAATCAAATGACATTTCAACGACATACCCCAATAGCTAAGTATAAGACAACCCTAAATTGTTGATGAGATCTAGATTTTTGCTTATTTTGGACAAAATTGAAGATGTATATGTAGACCTAA
The DNA here is from genome assembly GCF_003713205.1 of Coffea eugenioides. NCBI lineage: Eukaryota > Viridiplantae > Streptophyta > Magnoliopsida > Gentianales > Rubiaceae > Coffea > Coffea eugenioides. The sequence continues at coordinate 15,782,935 of NC_040035.1, read as the reverse complement.
AGTTAAAATTATCTCTTAAATACAAGAAATAAAAAGGAAAACAAATTTGATATGGCTAAATTTAACCCTAGATTGAGAGAAACAAGAAAGGAAGGGAAAGGGCGAAGAGATAGAAAGAAAATGCGATAAGTAAGAAAAGGGAGGAGAAGCAGTAAGTAAGAAAAGGGAGGAGAAGAAAAGGGAGGCAAATTTAGAAATTTAGGTGAAAATAATCATCTGCAAAATTGTAGAGCCAATTTTTAGAATTGAGGCGATACGACGTAGTTTTCTCTACTTTCGGCACCATTTTAATGACACTTCTTACTAACTATCATGTTAACACCCTATTATGACATTTGGGAAAATATGTTATAATACAAGTGTCATTTAAAACTATTTTTCTAGAAATGGCTCCAAGTCTGCCTATAGGTTCTCAAATTGCTCTATTTTCTATCCTCTGACAGCAGGTAGGAAGAAGTATTTAAGAAATTGTGACAGCCCCACTTTCCCCAAAGGCGAAACAAAGGGGCCAGCGGACCGCCTACCCAACTCTCTCCAGGACTCACTACAATTCATAGCGAGAATTATTTGAAATTTTTAAACTAACCAAAATAATATTCATTGCACCCCAAAATAACATTTACATACATTCAAAAGTAGTATTCTTGAGCACTCTCGGATCCGAATCCTGTTAAGGAAAACAAAATGTGGGATGAGCTTACGCCCAGTCAGCATTCCAAATAAATAGGCAAAATAAGAGAATAATACAATTTAACATGTAAGCACGTTTTTCAAGTAATATAGGTTCAAGTAAATCGATATTCAACTTTAGAAACTGGTAGTGGAGCAATTAATTGTAATAGCAATCTTTCAATGTAAAATACTTGATGAACAATAATATTCATGCATGTATTCAATCATTCGTTCAAGTAAATACAAGGATGAACAATACAATAATTTAAACATGAAAAGGATACAGGGCTCACATGGAGCAACATTCACCTTATAATTGCCAATAAACAATCCCCTACATTTTACCACCTTATAACCTCCGAACTCCCACCTTATGTCCTCCAAAAGATCAACAATCCCCTTATTTAACATTCACCTTATGCCATCCGAAAATCAACAATTCTCTCATTTAATATTAAATATTAAGCATTGTACTCAAAACCTTTCGGAAAAGAGTTTTGAACTTTGCACTTAACATTGGTAAGTTATAAATCCAAAGTTGTCCAGCTGATCCTACCTCACAAATGGCGGTCTCGGATAGGGTGCTAGCATAGGGTTAAGCTCAGTTCAGCCGATGCGATAAAGTACACATTGGCCTACATTCTTGCACATTTATCATGCATTCATGCAATGTGAACATGCACTCATAGCAAATTAACAAGACAAGAAAATCACAACAGTCATTCACTTATTAGCATGTCATTCAAAGGAGAGTACTTTAAGCAAATTATAGCATTTTCTCAAATCATACATAATCAAATAACATGCATTGGAACACTCACCGACAAAGCAGAGCAAATCAAATAGTCCCACCAAGGTTCTCGTTTTCCACATCAAAGCCTATATTCAAGCAAGTACGAAACTTTAAAATTCCGACTAGAGCAACCAAATAAAGGAAGGAATGATCGAGAGAGCTACTAGAGCGACTCAACTTCGAAGCGACAAATGACTCAAAAGAGATTTCAAAAGGATATAAGTTTCAAAACCTACGTGAAGGTGCAAGTTCAAGGAAATCACCAATACACCTTAGGTTTATTTCAAGCAAGGTTTGGTGTGAAAAGAATTTTTCTCGGATCAAAAACCAAGAGCAACAATAAATACATGAAAAGGGTACAAATATTGAAAATTTTCCAGTTTTATGGCAGTGAAAGATAGCTAATTTTCACTCCTTTGAGTAATCGGTTTACGACCAAATCAGCTCACAACTCTAATATTATGTATTGGAAAATAGTACGAGCAATTTCAAGTCCAAACTATCACAAATCGAAGGCAAAACAAGGCCAAAACAGCAGCCCTGTTCCACACCCGAAAATCAGGAAATTCAACTCAAAAGCCAATCAAAACTCAAATTCTCTTCAAGTTAAATGCATGGTTTTCGCTACAAATCAGTCCACAAGAGTTCTACTAAGTTTATAGCACAAGATTGAGACAAACTTTCATGAAAACAAACCAAAAAATGAAGAGAAATAAACTCAAGAAAACCGGTCAGCATGCATACATTTGGAAATAGAATTTCAGTCCACTTTGGCTTCTAGTTTCACCAATTAAACTTTCTTCAAATTGGTCAAACTTAACACATATGTCAAGACTAATGAAGTACCAAGTTTTCCAAGCAAAAACTCACCAAGATACATCGTAAAGTAAGCTAGAAAAACTGGAAATTGCAACAACATAACAGATGGCCAGCAAGCAACCCCAAAGCAGAAAATTTCCACCCAGTTTTCTTAATTTTACTCCAACAAAACTACTATTCAAACACACATACATAACATCCACTTCTAGCGTAAGGTTATACCAAGTTCCTTGAGCACAAATCTCACCAAAACAACACAAAAAATCCTCACAAAATTGAAGCTACAAATTCGGCCAGCCCAAGCATAAATTCCAACTTGTGATTGTTTAATTTTTACTTCATGTGTACCAAGTTAATTAAGCTTACTTTAACCATAATTCTCATGCTAACACAACGAAGAAAACCTAAAGCAATCCTCACCTAATACACCTAACCATACATCAAACACATAGAAGGCATAAACATAAATCCATGATCCAAGCTTCAAAACAAGAACCCAAGCCAAGCCATCAACAACTCAAGTATCTAGGTTATCTAAACACCTTAATTACATGCATACCCCACTAATTTAAAGCATTAAAATTCATGATTTAAGGTTTACCTCAAGCTCCTCAAGCTTTGCAAGTTGCACCAAAAACTCTAAGAATCACCTCTCAAGTAGCAAGCCAAGGTTGGGTGGAATCTAGTTGAACTTCCTCTTGAATCTTGCTCTAATTTTCCAAGAACTAAACTTAGGATTTTTTGTGAAGTTTTTCCTCTCAAGAGGTTCAGCCAGGAGCTCAAGACAAAGGGCTAATGTTTTGTTAAATGGTAAAGTTTACTTCAGAAACTAATTGTTCAAGTCAAGGAGTTGTAGAGTGATGACACTTGGCCAAATTTCTACCTAGCAAGTTTTTTCCAATTTCCTTCCAATCCTGATAGTTTACTTAAGTTCTAACTTCACACCAAAACAATTAAATTTCCTAGAATTTATTAGACATAAGAAAGATTAATTCTCTCATTTTCTTAAACTCATTTTTACCAAAGTTAAATAAAATAAAGAAAATAAGGCCCAAAAAATGAATCATATCTCGAATGCTTAAAATAATTTAAATACATATAAATGGATTAAAAATGGAAACATAAAACTTAAAATTCAAGGTTCTCACACACTCTCCCCTTTAAAAGAATTTCGTTCTCAAAATTCTCACATTTATCACCCTTGTCGACTCTGAAGACGGTTGTCCATAAATAGCATAGGTTCTAGCTAGTGCTCAAGGTCGATTCTCTCCTTCCTTTGCTTGTTTAGAGACATTTTTATCCATTTGTTGAGGAGCACTCTCTCTTCGTTGATTTTTCGGACAGTTTGCAAATTGATGATCTGTGCTTCCACAAATCAAACACTTTCGCCACTTTTTCCATCAATTTTTCTCAGTGTGATTAGACTTCCCACAATATCCACAAGTCAAGTGAGATGTCAGTCCTTGGCTCTCCTACGAAATTTCCCTTGATGGTTCCCTTTCAATTTGAGTTCCTTTTATTATAGTTGCTGCTGGTTTCCCTGCCATGGGTGGAGATGGAAGTGAAAGTTGTACTTTTCCAGCTCTTCTCCCAACTTTGGAAGGTGGTTCATCTTCTCCCAACTTTGGCAGATGCATCCCTTTTCCGCGTTTGAAAAGCTTGCAATTGAGATTTCATACTTTCAACCCTTTGAGCTTTTTCAAGGGCATCACTGAATGTAGGAACTTGAGCTGCTGACAAAGATTCTTGAATTTCCAGACTTAAGCCCTGAATGAACCTCCTTTTTCTCTTTTGCTCAGTAGCAACCAACTCTGGAAAAAATTTGGATAATTTTGTAAACTGAGCCTTATACTAACAACACTCCTTGATACCTGATGAAGCCTTATAAACTCGTCTTCTCTTTTTTCTTGAACAAGAGGGGGAATATATTTCTCATTAAATTTTTGGATAAAATTTAGCTAGGTCCAGGGTACTTGTTTCCTCTCCCACTTAGTCCTTACGACATTTCACCATAATCGTGCTGCTCCCTCAAACAGAAATACGGCGAATGCCACTTGCCTTTCGTCTGCATATCTTAGAGCAGCAAAGATATTTATCATGTTTTCTAACCAATTTTCAGCTATTTCAGGATCAGGACTCCCAAAAAACTTAGGGGGAGAAAACTTTTGAAATCTCTCCAATGCTTTATCCTCTCTGATATCTTGGTCTCTTTGTTGATTCACTTGTCTAGCCCCTTGGCCCTGTTGGAGTACTAAACGTTCTAACAAGTGTGTCATATGATTTATAGCCAATGCCACTTGATCATTTGCCTCAACCCTTGGTTCAGTGTTTTGGTTAGCCACAGACCCACTCTCTTCTCTTTGATTTTGGGTTTGTTCACGTGGACGTCCCCGTCATTGTCTTCCAGCTTCCATTTTTTTTTCCTCAACTAGTCTATGTAGATATGTATTAATCCAATATTCATTATGAACATACACACACATATGCATGTGAACATACCAATGACAAGCACATATATTCAAAAATAATAATTGACAAATTAGACTAAAGCATTTCCACAAGCAACATAGTCACAATCAATTCTAGCTACCAATTAGACTGAACTAGAGCTATTTAATCAATACAAGTTGAAACTGTGACAGCCCCACCTCCCCTTAGGGCGAACCCAAGGGTTTAATGGACTGTCTGCCCAACTTTCGCCAGAACTCATGCATTCACTCGAACCAAATCACGATTTTCAAGTCAAACAATTTCTTAAAGCCAAGAAAGTACTTGAATAACAACAGCCACAATTCTTAGGCAATAGTGTTAACTATTACAACCATAATATTTCAAATACAAATGAAATATACATTTCCAAATGTCCAAAAGTCGCTCAGAGAATCACATTAACTCTAGACAAAAGTTAGCTAGTCTAACACCTCCAATTCTTTACTTCAAAATCTTGTTAAGGAATAACAACTTAAAGGGATGAGCGGACGCTCAGTGAGGCCAAGATATCAAGCAAGCAAGTAGAACAAGTATCATAATTCAACTCAACTAGCTTATATACAAAATAGCAACAATGGTTTCATGTAAAGTCATAAAAGGACTAAAACATATTCATTAATAGGATACAGGAGCTCTCAGGAGCTAATCCACAAGCTTGCCATTTTACAATCTTGGATGTCATTTCTTTTGTTGACACTCTGTCAACCACGCGAATAACAAGTTCGTAGATTCACTTGACACGAATCCCCATCCACCGTTTCATCCCCAACCGGGCCCGAATGCCAAATAGAAATAGTGGTGATAATACTCGATTATATCCAAACCAGAACAAGTATGGTTGATGAGATAACACTTCAATCGAGTTAATCAAGATAGAGGTACTGAGACGGGATGAGAGGCACCTCTCACTCAGATTAAGTGTAGTACATGCTGCCGCTCAATACTAGGGTCAACGAGATAACTCTCCAATCGACTTAATCAGGATAAAAGTACTGAGATAGGATGAGTGGCACCTCCCACTCAGACTGAGTGTGGTATATGCTGCTGCTCAGCACTAGGGTCGATGAGATAACTTTCCAATCAACTTAATCAGGATAAAAGTACTGAGACGGGATGAGAGGCACCTCTCACTCAGATTGAGTGTGGTACATGCTGCCGCTCAACACTTACAAGTCGAGCACAAGCACAACCACAAGTACAGGTCAATCAAATTCAAGGAAGTACAAGATCATTCAAGAAGGGGAGGACGAGTGCGATAAAGTACACTCTCGCCTCGTCAAGTTCAGAATTCAATACATAACATGTGGTATCAGTCAAATCGAGATATATTAAGAAACATACACTTGACACTCACCAGTTTAAGCAAAATAACGTCAAAAATTTGCCTCTCGGATTATGCCCTTGATCACCTACAAATCTTAAGAACAACCAAGATAAAGTATTATAGTTCAACCATTCAAAACTTAGGTGAACCAAAGAAAATCCAAGTAACTACTAGTGCAATGATGCAAATATGGTTTTGGAGTGTAAAGAGAACATTTAGACCCAAGGGACATGAGTAATCAAGAATTTCCTCATTCCAATCATAAAACTAAACTCAAAATGGTTTAACAACTCCAACTTAAAGTTGGAAATGAAAGTAAGGATAGTTTTAGGAAAATAGAATTTTTCCAGTTTCGCGCAACGCTATTTGAAAAATCATATCTCAAGTTTCTTAAGTCCAAAATTTATAAAATTTATTCTGCTGGAAAATAGATTCAAAGGGTTTCTCAGAAGATACTTTTGAAAGATTCTATCCACAAGTCAGTTAAATTCCAATCTCAAGCGGCTGGTAGAAAGTCAGAACAGGAATGAAAATTCAGTCAATTTTGAAAAATCACAGATATTCATAGGAATTGAGAAAAATTTTGAAATTTTCACGATAGAAAGTACTCTGAATCTAGTTTCAAACTCAATAAGCAGAACTCAATTTGAATTTTTCTACACCAAGATATGATAGTGTGACGCCCCGAAAAAAATGAGTTTGAGAACCCGGAAATTTTCTAATTTTCTAGGGTTTATTTTGTTTAAAACAAAACCCGCCTTTTCTACATTTTCTTGATTAGAAAAAAATCCCAGATAAAGTTTATGAGCAAAAATAGTTTTAAAATGATTTTTCTAGTATCGGTTAGTTTTTGAGAAATTAAAAGCGTATTTTGGATGTGGGACCCACTAGTGCGAAAAATTCGGAAAAATTCGGCCAATAAGGTTAAGTTTCGGATACTGTGTAAAATTTATCGGGTGTTAAGAGATAAGTAGAGGAGGTGAAGTGATTGATGTGAGAGAGAAAAGAAAGGATAGAAATGCATTTAAAGAGGTGCCAAGTGTCACAATATCATTGGGTGGACTTTATGGAACACTATTCATGTTTTTGACTTTTGACCCATTGGTTAAATGTCTCACAAATTAACCAAAAATTCATTCTTTTCTTACCTCCTTGTGGCCGACTCTCTCCCTAGCAAAGAAGGAAGAAAAACCTCTTCAAAGTTTGGCAATTCTCTAGCTCAAATCAACCAAACCACTTGCCTAAACTAGTTTCTACTCCATAAAAGCTTTCCATTTGGTGCTAGTGAGTGATTTGGTGAAGTTTTTTGGAGAAGCTAAGGTGTCCTACAACTCTCCCTCTCTTGTTGACTAGGTGAGTAGTATATGAACTTGCCCCTACACTTAATGAAGCTTGAGTTGTGCTTAGTGGAAGCTAAAGTGTTGAATTTTGTGATTTAATTCTTGTTTTTGGATGAAATGGTGAAGTTTACAATTTATTGGTGATTTTTATGGTTTCATATGATCATGATGTTGTGGCCTTGTATGATGATTGGCAATGGCCTATAATGACTCTAGTAGGTGTGAATGATTGATAATTGCAAGTAAATTCTGTTTTGGGAAGAAATCTGGAAAATTAGGGTTCTTGGTTCTTCATTCTGTCCGAAATTTTTGGTCCTAGATAGAGGCCGAATTGGCCTTGGCTCAAAACATAAAAGTTGTAGGTATTGATGTTTTAAGGGTGACTGTAAAATTTCAGGTCAATTGGAGTAGTGTAGAATGAGATAAGCCGAAATTACTATTGCTGTTCTGGGTTCATCAGGATGTTAGAACTGCGTCTGAAATGGGTTGTTTTGACTGGAATTGTTTTGGATTTGGGTGTTGGTGTCTTCTGATGAAATGTATCTTGATGCCTTAGCTATCATATGCCTTTGGAATCAATGCATTTGGACCTGTGTAGACTGAGTTGGACGAATTACAGCATTGTGTGATTTGGGAACCTGCAATTACGATTCTGGTTTGGTATTCTGCATATTTGACCTAGTTGTGCTAGGATTTGGACTGAGTGACCTTCTACATTGTTGTAGCCCTGTCTTTTAGCTTCGAAACGGTGGGTCTTGGACCTCCATCCGATACTCGTAGTACCTTTGGTGCCATTACCGCAAAAGGACGTCAAAACTGTTTTCTGGTTTTGAGCAATTGTGGTTAATTGCTTTGTGATTGGGTTTGATTGTAGGATGGAAAGGATGAATTTATGGGGAAATGCTGTCCGATTTTTAATAGCGTTGGTTACCTTAAGTTTCATGTGAAAGGCTTGGACTTGAATGATGGAATTGGCTATATTGGACGAGGATTGTGAGCCGTGGAGGTGAGTGACCTTAAACTACTTGCAACGTTACTTTAAAATGTTTCTTGCATCGTTTCTTTGATTGCATATCCTGTGTGCCGGCATATAAGTTCTTGACATGTTTTGGCTCAAATGAGTACTTGGAATTCGTGTGCTAGACTCCGACGTCTCCTCCACCGTTTAATGTTCCTGTAGAGCACCAATGGGCTCAATGTTCAATGTTCAATGTTAATGTTCAATGTTAAATGATTGTTTGGAGCGTGGGACGTCTAAGTACCATGATTTCACTGGCTCATGAGAGAAGTGAAAGTGCATTGATTGTTGAAGCATGACATTATTGAAATGAACGATTGTGAAACTAATTTGATAACTGAATTTCTTGGTTACTCGCTGAGCTTCTAGCTCACCCCAAAATGTTTTATTCCCCTCCACAGGGCTCAAGGCGACGGAAGGGCTTGTAGTGTTTATCATGGATTATCTCATGTATGGATTGATGGATTGAACTTGGATTTACTTTTGTGTAATCGTTCATATTGGGATTGTATTGAACGTTTAGAATTGATTGGATGTGTAATAATAGTTGGTATCAAGGATCAGAGTGGCGCAGTGGAAGCGTGGACGCTTCACTTTTGATATGTAAAGTTTGGGAACCTTTGATGTATATTTGATATATATATCTTGAAATTCAATTGAGGATTGTAGTGAACGACTGAGTCCCGGCGAGAGCTGGGCAGGCGGCCCGCCGAACCCTCTGGTTCGCCTTAGGGGGAGGTGGGGTCGTGACAGATAGATTTTCCAAGACTGCTTAGAGTCTCCTACGAAAAAAATTTTGGCAGCACTTTCCCTTATTTTTCCTAATTTCCAGCCATTTTCAAGGTTTCATTCTCACCATAAAACAGTCTCAAATCAAGCATATACATACTAGGCCAACAACTCACTAAATTAAGCATATACCTAGCATATAACCATCACCTACTCAAGTTAGAAAAATTAAATCCTATGCTGAAATTCATAATCACAAGTTAAAAATTTCTATTATAAAGCCAAACAAGCATTGGAAAGCTGGAAAATCATATGCTAATGCTAATAAATCATAACACAACTGAAATGAACTCATCAAAGCTGGAAATTCTCCATCAAATCTGAAAATTTTGATCCACCACATGAACCATGAAATTTTCCATGAATACCACCATAATTTAACCCTTAAATCCACTCAAAAGCAAGTTAAATAACAAGAGATGGTTTCTAGACTTTGTTACTTAAAAACCCAAAGAAGACCGAGCAGCCACAAACTTCTTCCTCCAAAAACTCTCCACCAAAGTTCGCCGCCCTCCTACCTCAAATTCAGCTTTTATGGATTGATTTGCAAGATTAAGGTGAAAACTCAAGAATCAAGCAAGGTTTTTTGTGTTGGAAATGGAGTTTTCTTTCTTTCTTTTCTTGCTCATGAAGGTCAGCCAAGAGAGGGGAGAAGATGATAGGATTTTTTGGTCAATTTTTGGTTAATAAAAGGTTAAGAAAGGTCTTAGCCAAAGTCAATGGTCCAAGGCTTTTGTGACAAATGGTTTGCCATGGTTAATCCTCATCCTTGTGAGGACTTGCATTCGTTTTTAGATTTTATGTGGCATCTATTTCATGATTTTCATTTTTAGATTGCTTGCATTCGTTGTTTACTTTTAGTTTTAATTTTTGGTTTTAGCTTTTAAGTTTAAAGTTAGCGTAGAGTTTTTAGAAAAAAGAAAAGGAAGACATCAAAAATATGTTTTAGTCATTTTGTTTTTATTCAAAGCTTTCTTGAAAGAGAAATGAAAATGGAAAATCACAAAAAAAGGGAGAAAAGAAAATTAAAAAAAGGGAAAATAGGCTTTAGTTGGATTGGAAAAATAAAAAAAAGAGAAAAAAGAAAAAGGAAAATTTGTTCACAAAAATATGTTTATTTCTTTAAATTCAATCTTTGGGCACTTTAGTTATTTTTATTAAGTTATTTTGAGAAAAAGAAAGTGAATGAAAATGAAAAAGAAAATGTGAAAAGATGGCCATTTTTGTTGTTTTTAGTTGTTTAGTTTTTAAATTATTTTCATTATTATTACTATTATTATTACCTGGTTTTTGTCAATTTGTTATTATTATTATTTTATTTTATCATTTCTGTAATTATCAAGTTGTTAAAAAAAAAAAAAAAAAAAAAAAAAAAAAAGGAAAAAGCGCAGCATGCACGCTGCAATTTTTTGCAGCGTGCAAGGATGGCCAGGCTTGCCCTTTGGAGGGCTGGATGTGAGGGCCTGTCCTTGCCCCTCATCCTCACCTTTCAAGCAAGGGTTTAGGAGTTTGGGAGGTTCCATATAAAGGCCAGAGGAAACCACAGCCGCAAGAGGAGTTTTTGGTCTGAAAAGTTGGGGGGGAGAAATCGAGAGAAGGGCATACGGGAATAGAGAGAGTAGCGGCTATAAGAAGAAACAAGAGAGAAAGGGGGCATCGGGGTGACAATCCAAAAAGCTAGGAAAACTCAGATTGGGGAGGATGGAAACCGAGACTGGGCAAGTGATTAGCGGCAAGAAGGAAAAATATCTAGAGCAAGAATGAAAGGGAAAGCTGACCGAAAGCAGAGAGAAAATTTGAAAAGGGGAGAAAGAGAGAACTAGCCAACAGAAGAGAAAAACTGTGGAGAGGAAATAACTAGAAGGGGAGGCTACGGGTAGTGAAAGGAGTGAGCTTTGAACGGGAAGAACCCAGAGACTAGGGGAAGCAACGCAAAACTGGGAAGCGAGAGAGAGAGGGAAAGCGAGGTTGAGAGAGTCGCTGTTGGCGGCAGTGAAAGAAAAGCTGAGAGAAAGAAAGAGGGAACAAAGGCGCGGCCGGGTAGAGATAAAGTTGGAAGAGGTTTTGATGCCTGGAAAGCTGGGGGCTTTGTGAGAGTTGAGACCAAGAAAGGTTCACGAGCAAAGCTGGAAACCGAGGGATTCAAGAAGGAGCAAGGGGAAGAGGAGATTCAACGCTGAGAACGCAGCTTCCGGTTTCTTCTTCGGGGTCGAACTCAAGCGGCAGTTTCAGATTTAAAGGCGGTGAATAGGTAACCTTCGGATTTTTTTTTGTTTTTTTCTTTCTTTGCCTGTTTCCATTTCATATGAAATTCAGTTTATATAATCAGAAATTCTAGGGTTTTACACGGAGTCCTGGTTGCCAAAGTTGTTTCTTTTCTTTGCTGTTTTTTGGTCTGGCACCCTTCGTGTCGTGGCTGGGTCTTGATATTAGACGAAGGATGGGTATTATCTTGGTTTTGGTTAAGGAGTTTGTATGTTTGGCCTGGATTCGGGGACAGAAGGTCAGGTTTTTTTTTCTCTCCTACGGGAGATTTATCAGAGGAAGCAGCAAGTTTTTCTTTTGATTAAGTTCACGGTTGTTTGAATTTGTCAAACAAAGTCAACCCAGGAATGTACATTAAGCTGATTGTATGTATGCTGGGATGAGCGAGTTGCTATGATAGTTGTTATTTCAAGATCCAAGGTTTAATGTTTGCCATGTTTAACCAAGAAAAACCTGCGGCAAAAACCAGAAAAATTGCAGATGAAAATAGTGAAAAATGGCATGCTCTGTCCTTATTTTTTTTGAAGTGTTCGTTGTTTGTTTGGATGTCAAAGCTCTCTGTTGGGTTGCTGAAGTTTAGTTTGATCAAAGTCTATGATTTGTGGTTCAGTCATGCATGACTGTCCTAAGTTTCTTGCCTTCCATCCTTACTGCATTTTAAGTGCCTGAACCGAGAGGCTTATAAAGCTTGCGTCTTTTGCTGTTTCTTTTGCTGCATTTTCTTTATTGTTCTCGGCTGGGAGTAGGGGTAGGCGATCATGCCTGATCAGTGTGCGTTTGGCATTTCATTTGCGTGAGCATGAAGCTGCAAAATTTGTAGCAAAGCAAAAAGCTGTTGCATTCTTATTGCCGAACCTCTTTGCACAGATTTTTTCCAGCCTTGGCATTGTTTTTTCTTTTCTATGTTTGGTTTGTTTGAAAGCTGAAGTTATGTTTTGTGATGCTTAGAGGAATTTTGGGGAGTTTGGGTTGAAAGGATTTTGATCAAGAGGGGTGTTGAAATTGATATGCACTGACGGAAGGAGTAGTTTGCAGTAGCCTTCATGTTCTAATTTCAGAAATAATTCTCCTACGTCGGTTACATGCACATTGCAGGAACTTGCATGAAATAGTTTTCAAAAAATTGCAGTTTGATCCCTCAAGTCTCCCCTTGTTCTACTAGGACCCAATCAATTGAATAATGTCTTCAATTTAGTCCTTGGCAGTTTTAATTTTACAACTTTATTGCTTGTTTGTTTCAATTAACTACGGTGTTTTGTTGCCATTGCACTTAATTCATGATTTTAGGGGCTTTATGATTAAGCAAGCTTTGTTTTGCCCATTTCTTTAATTTTTCGTAAATAAAGTGGTGCCTTGACCTTTTTATTATTTTGGAGGGTAATTGAATAATTTCACTTCATTGGGGCGTCAATTCAAGGGAGGTACATTCTATCCCTCATTTGCACTTCATTTGACCCTACGTGCTCCTACGTGTTATGTGAATATGCCTGTCTACTTCGCTTTCCTTATCTCCTTGCGTGCATTTACTTACTTTTACTTTTATTTAAGTTTTCATGGGGTATGTGTACACCTCTTGGCTTGTAATAGATAGGGCTCGGAGAGCATCTGGTCCATTTCCCCTTTCCCTTTATGCTTTTATGGGGTATGTGTACACCTCTTGGCTTGTAATAGATAGGGCTCGGAGAGCATCTGGTCCACTTCCCCTTCCCCTTGCTTGTTTTTGTTGCTACATGTTTAATTGCTTTGATAGGGCCTCGCATCTAGTCGAGCATGCTAAATGTTATGTGCTATGTGTTTATACGTGTTTGGCATGTCTACTCGCTTTCTATAGCATGAATGAATGTGATGGATGAATGTACGTCACCACACTAGTCCAATGCTAGTTGTGGCTCATTAGGTATTTCCCCTCGTTAGCACATCATTTGCTTGTTCACCACATATCACGCATTTTTCTTAGCTTTATCATTTGGCATGCTCCTCGAGCCCCTTTTCCCTCATTTTAGGATTTTTGCATCTCATGCTAGTTAGGGTACATTTGCCTGAAGAGTCCCCTTAAATATGGGGTATAGACGAGTGTGGCTTTTTCTAAGCCTTAGCACGCTTGTATTCCCTCTATCAAAGGGCAAATTGAGTCACGATTTAGGTCTCCCCGTACCCAATATGCATGAATTCCCTAGGCTCATGCACTCTCAATCCACTCTATCATTACACTTTCACTTTTGTCTCATTTGCACACAAACACTTTTTTCACTTGCACACGAACACTTTTATCTTCACTCGCACACGAGTACTTTCATCTTCATTTGCACACCGACACTTTCGCACTTTTCTTTAAATTGCATACATGCATTTTTGCCCACTTGCACTTGGAGTATATATTTGCATTCAAAGACATTTGCACACCTTCACTCTTATCTTATTACTTTTATCATTTTTATCACTTCACACAAACTCACACTTTCACATGGCATGCATTCCACTCATTTTTTACGTCATTTAGGATTACGTGTGACCTCTCCAAAGGATCATTATTGGGCTTCACAATTAATGTGATTGGCACCACTCACCCTTTGAAGAGAAATTTTCCCCATGTCCCCTAGGTCTAGGTTTTTGCATTCACGTAGTCATATCCAACATGCGAAACATACCTTGGGTAGAAAAATTAGGAAAATTGGTTTAAGTCACGCAACTAGCCTTGGCTAGGTCGAAGGGGTGCCTTGGATTTTTATCCTTGCCTTCCCCTTCGTCAAATGTGACCCCCGATCCCTCTTTTGGTTACGCAGACCCAAAAGTTCTCAAAAAGGGTTTATTTATTTTTTATTCAAAAACAAAAACACTTTTTGGGTGACTTGGTACACCCTAACTCTATACCAAGTGGCGACTCCATTTTTTATACAAAAAACCCTTTTTGAACTTTATATGGCCAAACCGTCGCTTTATCAAGTCCCATGGCCTTTATTTTCATTTTGCACACGTTCACACCACACATACACCACACATCACAAACACATTTCATTCGAAAAGTGGGGCGCGACAGTTGGCGACTCCACTGGGGACTTCCTAAGTGGGTCCAAGCATTTGATTTGGCCATTCTTTTCCCTTTTCTACCCTTTTTATGCATAGCATTTGGATATTAGGGTTGCATTTTTCCTTTTTAGGACTTTTTGCCTCGCGCACGTACCAAACTACTCCCCACTCACGTATGTATGATTGGTTGTTTGGATGTATATTTTACTCGTTTTATCTCGCGCTTTGCATTGCATTTGGGTGGGGGATGTACCCTAGAGCCTCGCGTTGGTTCTTGATCCCTCCCCTCCAAACGAGCACTAGCATACGCGCATACGCTTTAATTATTTTTACCCCTCATTATTTTTCTTTTAGTGGCTTGTCACGCCACTCAACCCTATTAGGATTTTAGGCGACCCACTTGGACATGTGATCGTATCACGACGTGTGCGTAGCATGATCCGAGGGGTCACTCGATCTTCCGCTTTAAACTTTAGGTTGATAACCTATTAGTTTTTAGTCGAAGGTTGAGGATTTTTTTTAGATTCGCCCAGACGGGTAGCCGTAACACGACGTGTGCGTAGCAACGTCTGGGGAATCGCTCGAGCCACCGACAAAGAACTTTGGGATTGATGACCCTTGGTTTCTAAGTCTGAAGGCTCGGGGACCTGAGCTTATCGAGTCTAGATGCATTAGCGAACCTCAATCTCATGCATCCATGATAGCTTGCCTAGGGTAGAGTCAGCTTTATCCTAAGCTAGGGACACTATTCACGAGGGGAGGGGTCCAACCCCTTTTTCATTGCTTTATTTCTTTGATTGCTTTACAATGTGTTATGTGTACTATCAATTGCACTAACCATTCTTTTGTTTCTTGGCTTGCATTCATATGCCTTAGCGATAAGAGGCCCTTTTGGCACTCTTTTAGTGACTCACCTACTAGATAGCTCACATGTTTAAATTTCAGTTATTGCACTTAATTTTCAATGAGTACATTTCATTCTAGACCTTTTTCCCCTCGATGCATTATTCATGTCCTTTAGGTCGTATTTGTCACATATTTACATCGCTTTAATAAACTGGCATCATGCATAAACCCTAGAAAGGGAATGCCATTTAGGGGATCCCGTGTTAGGAATAAACCACCCCATGTCTCGGATATATAATCCAAATGAGACTTGCACGTTTACCTTTCTCGTACCATCCAAAGGGGTTGTGCACAAGGTAAGGTAGGATCCGATCATTTTCATAGAGTGATTTTTGGAATATGAGCATCTAATAATCACTTTTTGGCCATTTTATCAAAATTGGTAAAATTTCCTTGCGTAAAAGGACATTAATTTGAAGAAAATTCACAAATGATTCCTCCTATTGAGATGATAAATAAATTGAGGCCAAAATTTGATTTTAGAAGCTCATAGACTAATGCATCTCAATAATTTTGAAATCACCAATGGCCGGATGATTCAACCAATCCATTTTGCCGATTCATTCGATAAATCGTCATTTCATGTGACCAATTTACCCTTTTTAGGGTCATTTGACCAATTTACCTTTTTTAGGGTGATCCGGTCGATTTTGAATAAATTGACAATTCATTTGACCAATTTACCCTTTTTTAGGGTCATTTGGCCAATTTTTGAATAAATCACTAATTCAATTTCATTCATTTGGCCAATTTACCCATTTTTAGGGCAACCGAGCCGATTTTGAATAAATCAAGTTTCGTTCAATCTATTTGATCAATTTACCCTTTTTTAGGGTGATCTGATTAATTTTGGATAAATTAAATTTCATTCAATCCATTTGACATGTTTCCCTTTTTAGGGTAATTCGGTCGATTTTAAATAACTTGTCAATTTCATTCCATCCATTTGACCAATTAGGGTTTCAATGAAAAAAAATTCAAAATGGAAAACCTAGTCGATTTTGGAAAAACCATCCATTGCATTTGATTAGTTGGGATTTTTGGACCCGTGCTTCACTGAGAAAAGTTGTCAAAACGAATTCCAATCTCTTCGATAAGAAGTTCGTCAAGGTCAAACCCGTGCATTTTTGCAAGTTCTTGTATCGATCAAAAGTGATCAATCCCTTCGGACGAGGTCCTCATTTTGACAAACGTTTCTTCTCACTCCAAATTGGCCAATTTTTTTTCAAATCATTTTTCACTCAATCAATTGATCAGATCCATCAGGTATGGTATCGTGCCTACCCCAGAGGATTACATCATTCTAGGCCTACCCTTGGCACAAAAAGGGCTCCCCCATAGGACATGCATCCGATTTTTTTGGATAGTTACTAACTCTTGCCTTTTTCTTTTCCTTTTCTTTATTTTTATTTGGAATATCTAAGCAAGGGTTAAATCTAAAGACAATTCCTTTCAAAATTCTCAGGTAATATTTAAATATAGCTTCTCGTCGAAGCCCCATCATAACGCGATCCCGTAATCAAGCCCAGAGGAGTTGTGTAAACATGAGTTCACAACCGGAACAGTCAGATAGGTCTGCTACTACCGCTCAACCCGGGACTGCAAGTTCGGGGATTCAACTGACCGAAATGCTTACGAAGTTTGATGAAATGGCAACTGGAATGGCCACCCGAAAGAAATTAATCGATGAGCTTATCAGTAGTGGAGTTCAACCTGAGCCTGAACCCGTCAGTCAGCCGGAGCCAGAATCGTTTGGCATAGCCACGACCCAAACCACTTTTACTCCACCTTTCATTATTCCACCCGAAGCAACTTTCACCTATCCCACCATACATTTGCCATACACTTACCCTCCTCATCCTTCATTTTTTCTTACTCACACGCGAGGTCCACCACCCCAAATCACTTCAAATATACCACCTGAGCCACATACCTTTTATCACCCTGTTGCTGAGCCATTCCTACCAGACCATATTGTTCAAACCAAGGCAGAAATGGGGGAATCTTCTGCTCCCGTTGATATAAAGCTGCTCAAACGCCTTGACCGTTTTGATGAATTCATGAGAAAGAGTCAGGGTTTGAGCAAGCAAGGAGTGCTGGACTATGACGAGCTGTGTCTCTTTCCAAATGTTCAATTGCCTGAGGGATTCAAAACTCCAAAGTTCAACAAATACGATGGCACGGGCAACCCCAAGACACATCTCCGATTGTTCGCCAATAAATTGGGTAGGCCGGTGGATGATGAAAATTTACCTTTAAGGCTATTCCCAGAAAGTCTGGAAGGCGACGCACTTGATTGGTATTCGAATTTGAAGTCGGAGGAGGTGAAGACCTGGCTTGATCTGTCCAATGCTTTCATCAGACAATACGAGTACAACTGCGAGCTGGCTCCGACGCGAACCACGTTGGAGGGAACAAAAAGAAAACCCTCTGAGGACCACAAGACTTATGCCAAGAGGTGGAGGAAAATAGCTGCAAAAGTCGAGCCACCGATGACTGAAGACGAAATCATTCGCACTTTCATTAAGGCACATGATCCGCCACACTTTGAAGAAATTTTCCGCATGACTGGATGCTCATTTGCTGCTATTGTCAATAAACTGGAAGAATATGATGACTTCGTGAAGGCCGGAAAGATTGTTAATGTGTCTGCCCTGAAAACTCAAGTGGAAGTTTTGCAAAGTCAAAGTGGCAATGGGAAGAAGCAACAATTCAAGAAGCAAGAGGGGGAAACTGCTTTTGTTTGGGATCAAAACCCTGTCCCAAGACCCAGACCTCGACAATACCCTACCAACTCAAACCCTTACCCCTACTACTCAAATTCTCATCCTGTTTACCACACCAATATCACTCATCCTCGACCTCGCTCAAATTATGCCAACCCGCCTACAACCCCTTTCCAAATATCTCAACCAAGCTTTCAACAAGCTCGTCCTCGGCCTCCTTACCACCAAAGATTTCCCCCACCAAATAGACCCACCTACAACTATCCCCGACCCACTGAAACTTACAATCAAAGCCGTACCCGAACCTTCACCAACCTAGGCAGGCCTTTGGACCAAATGTATGAGCAATTGAAGGTTGCCAACAAAATAGGCGTGATTCCCCCTCCAACTTACCTTCATGGCATGCCTGCTGGGTACAATCCACATGCTATTTGTGCCTATCATTCGGGGGTACCTGGCCACTCAACCGTCGATTGCAGGGCACTTAAGCACAAAGTCCAAGACATGATCGAGGCTGGGGAAATAGTGCTAAGAGGAAAGGGTGGACAAGGACCAAGTGTAAGCACAAACCCCTTTCCCAAACATGAGGACACTTTAGAGGCATCCACCTCCAGTGACGAAATCTGAGAATCTTGAAGGCACGTTGCACAATTTGGATGGCCGAGTATTTTCCCTCTCGAAGGGAATTTTGGTAAATTTAGGGGTTGTTATTTACTAAATTTCACAAAAACTGTTTCTTGCATATGTGAATAGTTTAATGGAGGCATCTTTTGCAATTGAGTTTATCTTGTTTCCACTTTGATTTGGAGTTGCATGAAATGCATAATGTGTTTGATTTAATTATTGTTTTGATTCTTTTAAATTCTTTTAAGATGGCCAAAGGTGAAATTATTGACCCTCTGAATATCACTGTTCCGGAATCCGATGAAGCCGCACATTGAAAATCCCTTCATTGAGGAATCCCTTCACTGGAAAAATCCTTTCATTTGAAAATTCCTTCATTGATAAATCCCTTCATTGAAAAATCCCTTCATTGATAAAAATTCCTCCCCTACCAAGCTCGAAGCTGATTGGTTAGAGTAGGGTTACCAATGATTGATTCTAATTGATGAAAAACAGCTGAATGTCATAAAGCATGACCTATGTCCGCCACCGATCTGCTGAAAAGGAAGCAAAGTGCTAAAGCGATGAAAGACGAAGTCGAAGGCAAATTTGTTTCAAATTGACAAAGCTTATTGGGTGTTCAAAGGTAGAGATGGAAGGACAGACATTCCCTCGACCTATCAACTCAGACATGTGTAAGAAGTTCTTTATTTGATTATGCAAATTTCTTTTTGGAAATCGCGCAAGGGACGAGGCACAAGTCAGGCCATCTTCCTTTCCAATCAAAACATTTCATCCCTAGTCATCCCCTTTGAGCTATCGGAACAATAATTTTCGTTTGGCAACCCCTGAGAGCTGCAAACCCCACACTGGGGCAAGTTCATTTTGAAAATGATCAGAAAGGAAAGAAAAACCCCACACTGGGGCAAATTTATTTTTGAAAAAGAAGAAAAAAGAGAAAAGGGGAAAAACCCCACACTGGGGCAAATTTAGTTTTTGAAAAAAAATGCAAAAGTGAAAAGTGCAATGAAAAGCACGAAGAGAAAAATCCAATCAAGCTGGGGCAGAAATTTTCCTCAGTTTCGTTCAAAATTGGAAATAATTTCAAAATGATGCAATCTCAGGCTATTTTACACCCCTCTCATCAAATTTGCTTTCAAGCCTCAACTTTTCTTGAAACACCCCACCTGACTTCATTGCAAAAGCCCAAAGTCCTGGCTTTCGTCTTTTGTCGTATTTTCTATTGGGAAATTTGCTAATCAACTGGCAAGTGATGTCCATAATGCCTTCGCCTAATCTTACAAGGGAAGCGCATTTCACTGATGTCAGCAATCTTCAGTTCATACCCCTGAGTCGATTATGGTTGAGTTTTTCTATTGTTCCTTAGGTGAAAACCCGAAAGGACACCTCAAAAGAAAAGGGAAAAAAAGGGAAAAGAGGGAAATAAAAACAAAAACAAAAGAAAAGAAAAGGAGTGGGGGCAACCTTGGTGAAAACCCGAAAGGGCGCCAAGGTAGGATTTTGCAACGATCAAGCACAAGGAGGAACAACTGGTGGTTTGGTCCATTTGGACTTCTCCTCATTTTTGTCATACCTCTGTCAATATTGAATTCCAGAACAAGGATATTCAGAGATTCGAATACGCGTCCTGGGGCCAAAACTGGGTCATTTTGAAAGGCATTTTTTGGCAAATTACATTCTTAGGAAATTCATTTTTACCAAATTACTTGCATTCATGGCATTTTTGTAGAATTTAAGCACAAATGGTTATGTGTGCATTCTTGTATGACATGTGAATTTTCTTGCATACTTCATTCTTTATCTTTGAATTTTGGTGAATAACAATCCCCGTGGTTTATTCGAAGCATACTTGGGTTCAGTCATCTCCTGAAAAAGGTTAAGGTTCAACAAATTCAGTTACACAGACATCACAATATGGCAAAGCACATACCGGATCAGTTTGTAAATCGGAAAAGCCTTAGGGTGAAAAATCCAACTCAGTCGGCTGCCG
Source organism: Coffea eugenioides (assembly GCF_003713205.1). Taxonomy (NCBI): domain Eukaryota; kingdom Viridiplantae; phylum Streptophyta; class Magnoliopsida; order Gentianales; family Rubiaceae; genus Coffea; species Coffea eugenioides. The sequence continues at coordinate 15,762,152 of NC_040035.1, read as the reverse complement.
CAACAAAAGTTGATAAAGGCATCGAAAGACTCATGTTTACACGATTTCTCAAAAGGCAAACGGATCAAATGATGGTGGCAATTTCTTTGTTTTCTTTTCTCTTTTGCAGAAAAACCGCATGCACAGATGAAAACAATCACACCTCGCACTGGAATCGATGTTGGAAGGAGTCCTCTGGTGAACAAAGGCAGATTGAAAATGTCGCAAGCAAATTTCATCAAAATGCAACGGCATGGCGATACAGAATCGACTCTGGACTCACATTGCAAAAATTCATCATACTGGGGCAAATTAATTTTTTGGAAAGATTTTCAAAAGTCAAAAAGAAAAGCAAAAAGAAAATCATCAATCAAAAATCAACACAAATTTTATCACGGCAGGCTCGGGTCCCATGACCCACGATCAAAAGCATTTTCGGGTCAGTCCCACGATCAAAAGCATTTTCGGGTCAGTCCCATGATCAAAAATCATTTTCGGGTCAGTCCCACGATCAAAGAGCATTTTCGGGTCAGTCCGCACGATTCGGGTCAGTCCCACGATCGAAAGCATTTTCGGCGTCAGTCCACGATCGAAAGCATTTTCGGGTCAGTCCCACGATCGAAAGCATTTTCGGGCATTTCCGGGTCAGTCGCTCATTCGGGTCATCGAAGTCAGCAGAGCTTATTCGGGTCTCGTCCTGATCAAAGATTTCCGGGTCAGTCCCGCATCAAAATCTTATTCGGTCAGTCCCACACGATCAAAAATTTTCGGGTCAGATTTTCGGGCATCAGCATTTTTCGGGTCAGTCCCGCATTTTCGGGTCAGTCCGGCGTCAGTCCCGCGGTTAAAGGCATTTTCGGTCAGTCAATCATCGATCAAAAGCATTTTCGGGTCAGTCCCGTCAGGCGATTAAAAGCATTTTCGGGTCAATCCCATGATCAAAATCATTTTCGGGTCAGTCCCATGATCAAAGGCATTTTCGGGTCAGTCCCATGATCAAAAGCCTTTTCGGGTCAGTCCCATGATCAAAAGCATTTTCGGGTCAGTCCCACGATCAAAAGCATTTTCGGGTCAGTCCCGCGATTAAAAGCATTTTCGGGTCAGTCCCGCGATCAAAAGCATTTTCGGGTCAGTCCCACGATCAAAATCATTTTCGGGTCAGTCCCACGATCAAAAGCATTTTCGGGTCAGCCCCACGATCGAAAGCATTTCCGGGTCAGTCCCACAATTCAAAGCTTATGCGGGTCAGTCCTACAATTCAAAGCTTGTTCGGGCCAGTCCCGTGATTTGAATTTTCTATCTCTAGTCAATCCCAATTTTATATTTCTGTCCGGGTCCATCCCGTGGGTCTATCCCAATTTTACATTTCTGTCCGGGTCTATCCCGTGGGTCTATCCCAATTTTACATTTCTGTCCGGATCTATCCCGTAGGTCTATCCCCATTTTAAATTCCTGTTCGGGTCAGTCCCGATTTTAAATTCCTGTTCGGGTCAGTCCCGATTTCAAAATTCCTGTTCGGGTCAGTCCCGATTTCAAAATTCCTGTTCGGATCAGTCCCGTTTCAATTCTGGTTCGGGTCAGTCCCGTTTTATTTTTCATGTTCGGGTCAGTCCCATATTAGAATTCCTGTTCGTTGGAATCTTTCGCAGCCGAATAACACAGGTAAGTATTTGGTGTCTACTTCTTTGTCTCAAGTTTTTTCAAAACTCAGACAAAGAGGGGCAAACTGTAGACACCAAATTTTGAATAATTTTATATAGCATCTATTTCATGATTTTCATTTTAGATTGCTTGCGTTCGTTGTTTACTTTTAGTTTTAATTTTTGGTTTTAGCTTTTAAGTTTAAAGTTAGCGAAGAGCTTTTAGAAAAAAAAAGGAAAATTTGTTCACAAAAATATGTTTATTTCTTTAAATTCAATCTTTGGGCACTTTAGTTATTTTTATTAAGTTATTTTGAGGAAAAAGAAAATGATGAAAAATGGAAAATTTAAAATTTAAAAATGGCTATTTTTGTTTAGTTTTTTGTTTAAAATTATTTTTGTTTTGTTATTATTATTATTACCTGGTTTGTGTAATTTTGTTATTATTATTATTTATATTTTATTTTATCATTTCTGTAATTATCAAGTTGTTTTTCAAAAAAAAAAAAAAAAAAAAAAAAAAAAAAAAAAAAAAAATGCTCGCGGCATGCAAGCTGCATTTTGCCGCAGCTTGCAAAGGGGTCATCGAGCGGCTCCTTAGCTGCAAATACAGGGAAAGTTGCTGGAGTTTTAGGGTTGGGGTTTGCTCGTATAAAAGCCAAGAGAAAGGCTACAGCCGCAAGGAGGTTTTTTGGAGAGCATGGACAGGCTAAAAAAACTGAGCGAGGGTTTTGGGGGAGAGAGAGTGAGCGGATAAGAAAACCCGAGAGAAGGCGGAGAGAAAGGGGGCTGGGCATCGAGTGATGGCTAAAAAATCTGAAGGAAGAACAAAGCAAGCAAGAGATTGGCAGCGTGGGTTCTGAAAGAAAAGAAACGAAGAAAGCAAGAGGGAACTTTGGGTAGGCCGAGAGAAAGAGAGAGCTTCATCGTAGGGGGCTGGGCATCGAGTGACTGCGGCAAAGATTTGGAAAGGCTAGTGACGGCTGGGAAGGTTTTGGTGGAGAGCAAAAGAAAGAAACAGAAGGAGAGGTAAAGGCGACTGGGTTTTAGAGGCAGAGGTAGCTACGGGCTAAGTTTCTGGGGGGAGCTAGCCAAGTGGGGATCTGAAATGAAGAAAGTTGCAGTAGAGGTGAGCGGCTGAGTTGAGCAAAAGGGGTAGGAGAGTTCCCTGGCGGTGGAAGCAAGAGCCAAGGAGTGACGGCTAGAAAGACTGAGGGAGAAGGAAAGAAAAGCCACACAAAAGTGGCGGTGGTAAAGAAAGCCAGAACCAGAAATGATTTTCTGCAAAAATTTCGGCAGAACAGGCTGGTTTTCGGCACCCCTTGCGGCATGATTATCTCCTTTACAGTCATTTAATTCGTTTGGGTTTTGGTTTCTGCATCAAATACGAAGCCAGGGGAAGGATTTTTGTTCAGAAATGGTTCGCAGAAAGCACCTGGAAAGCCCTTGAATCTGGCTCCCAAATCATCAGCTTGGCTTCGCGGGTGTGGGTTCGAAATCTCCATGAAGCCAATCCAGCAGCCTTTTTACGGAAATTCCTGACCTGATTTTGATCCAAAAGGCTTCATCAGGTACTCTTCTGAACTAGTTTTATAGTCCCTCTCTTTGTCATTTGTTGGTTTAGTCAGCTATCTTTCTTTCCATTTTGCTGCATTTTATGTCCGTGAGCCTTGCTGCGTTTTTTTTTCTTTCATGTCGGTCAATTCGAATTTTCTGTTTTAATCCTGCAGCAAAACGTAGTACTTGGTTTAGATGATGATTGAGATTTGTTTTGTTCGTTTGTTTTGACTCGAAATTTTGATATTCGTTGGGACTTGTTTGCATGACAAAGTGAAAGAATGCCACGGTTGAAGGTTGCAGAAATTTCCAGATTTAGCATGTTTTTTCCCTTCTATGAAATTTTCAATTCTTGGGGTCTCAAAGTGGAGAGAATGCTTGGTGAATTTGTTACTTTAACCCAAGACAAAAATTCTCAGATTCGGTCAGATTGTCTGTGTTGATAAGAAATGGAGGAAGTTGCGGCAGTTTTTTGTTCTTCAAGTGTTTACATATTCTTCCAGAAATTTTGCACGAGATCTTTTCTAAACTTTCTACTTGTTTGGATGATGGTGGGTATGGTGTTTGCGCCTAATTTAAAGTGTGTGTTGGGTTTGAAATCAGAATTTTGAAAACCAGCTGCGCGTTTGGATTTTGTTTCGGTTGTTGAGAGCATCAGAGCAACACATTGCAGAAGTTCTCTTTGCATTTGATTTATATGATTCTGTGTTTTAACATGAAAGTTTTTATGGTGACAAATGAGATTAATGTGTGATTGTATTGCATTGTTGTCTGAGACATTGAAGTGTGGATTGTTTGAGATGATGACTTGGAAAGAAAACCGTAGCTGGAAGTTGCATAAAGCTTCATCACAGAAATTTGTTTGCAGAAGCATTCTTTACGTAGGTGCATGAAGCTTGCATGTAAATGGCTTTCACAAATTGCACTTTGACCTCCCAAGTTCCCTTTTGCTTCACTATGGCCCAATCAATTGCATAATTTCATCAATTTGATCCTTAGTAGTTTTAATTTTTGCAATTTCATCACTTGCTTTGTTTTAATTAATTACCATGCTTTGTTTCAATTGCACTTAATTTATGACTTTAGGAGCTTTATAACCAAGTGAGCTCGTGTCTGCCTATTTTCTTCAATTTTCCCAAATAAATTGGTACCTTGACCATTTCTTTTATTTTGGAGGATGAATAAGTGATTTCACTTCATTGGGGCCCGATTGCAAGGGAGGTAACCTCTATCTCCTTGATTTTCATTTCTCCTACGTGCTCCTATGTGCTAAGTGTGAATTGCATGTCTACTTCGCTTTCCTTACCTCCTTGCGTGCATTTACTTGCTTTTGCTTTTATTTAAGTTTTATGGGGTATGTGTACACCTCTTGGCTTGTAATAGATAGTGCTCGGAGAGCATCTTGTCCATTTCCCCTTTCCCTTTATGCTTTTATGGGGTATGTGTACACCTCTTGGTTTGTAATAGATAGGGCTCGGAGAGCATCTGGTCCATTTTCCCCTTCCCCTTGTTTGCTTGTTTTTGTTGCTACATGTTTAATTGCTTTGATAGGGCCTCGCATCTAGTCGAGCATGCTAAATGTTATGTGCTATGTGTTTATACGTGTTTGACATGTCTACTCGCTTTCTATAGCATGAATGAATGTGATGGATGAATGTACGTCACCACACTAGTCCAATGCTAGTTGTGGCTCATTAGGTATTTCCCCTCGTTAGCACATCATTTGCATGTTCACTACATGTCATGCATTTTTCTTAGTTTTATCATTTGGCATGCTCCTCGAGCCCCTTCTCCCCTCATTTTAGGATTTTGCATCTCATACTAGTTATAGGGTTCATTTGCCTGGAGAGTCCCCTTAAATATGGGATATAGACGAGTGTGGCTTTTTCTAAGCCTTAGCACGCTTGTATCCTCTCTATAAAAGGGTAAATTGAGTCACGACTTAGGTCTCCCCGTACCCATCTTGCTTGCATTCCCTAGGCTCATGCATTCTCAATCCACTCTATCATTACACTTTCACTTTTGTCTCATTTGCACACATGCACCTTTTTATCACCTTCACTTGCACACGAACACCTTTTTGTCTCCACTTGCACACGAACCCTTTTTATCTTCACTTGCACACGAGCATTTTATCTTCACTCGCACACGAGTACTTTCATCTACATTTGCACACCTTCACTCTTATCTTATTACTTTTATCATTTTTCTCACTTCACACAAGCTCACACTTTCACATAGCATGCATTCCACTCATTTTTCACGTCATTTAGGTTTAGGTGTGACCTCTCCAAAAGGATCATTATTGGGCTTCACAATTAATGTGATTGGTACCACTCAACCTTTGGAGAGAAATTTCCCCCAATCCCCCTAGGTCTAGGTTTTTGCATTCATATAGACATATCCAATACGCGATACATACCTTGGGTAGAAAAATTAGGAAAAATGGTTTAAGTCACGCAACTAGCCTTGGCTAGGTCGAAGGGGTGCCTTGGATTTCTGTCCTTGCCTTCCCCTTCGTCAAATGTGACCCCCGATCCCTCTTTTGGTTACGCAGACCCAAAAGTTCTCAAAAAGGGTTTATTTATTTATTATTCAAAAACAAAAAAACACTTTTTGGGTGACTTGGTACACCCTAACTCTATACCAAGTGGCGACTCCATTTTTGATACAAAAAACCCTTTTGAACTTCACTTGGCCAAACCGTCGCATTCTGAGTCCCCTGGCCTTTTACTTTTCATTTTGCACACGTTCACACCACACACCACACAATTCAACACACCCATCACAAACACACTCCATTCGAAAAGTGGGGCGCGACAGTTTGTATTCACAGAATGTAAGTCCGTAGAACACCGCTTTCACCAACCTCCATCCGCCAATCAACCTCCTACCAGGCCCGCACGCCACAAACAGTAGTTTGGTAATACTCGAGTATACCAGGAATCCAAGATTCCAAAGAAACAGGATCAAGTCGAGGATTTTATCACTGGTGGTGCTGGGCACACAACAAGCAAGCACAATGGCTATACTTCACTAGGGACCTCCAAACATCAGTCCCCAAAGCTTATCGGCCTTCTCGACCAAGCCCTTGCTGGCTCGATACAACCGACTCACCTAAGAGGTTGGGTACCCAAACAGTAGCAGTAGTTGATGGGATATCACCCAAACAACTCAAACACAGTCATATATATAGCGAAATCTCATCTCATAAGAATAGTATACAGAGCCTCATTGGAAAACAAGGGAGGTCGAGTGCGATAAAGTACACGCTCGTCTCCATTTTATCAAAACAGTTTTTGGCTCCAACAGTCATAAATCAAGTATTTCAGATATTCAGATATTTCACATAACAGGTAGTAGGTAGTGTCACACTCACCTGTCAAGCAATGCAGTAGTCAAACGTCAAGTATCTTAGTTACGACCACCTTCGTTTCCCAATCCTAGGGCAACGAGTGAAATCGTTAACAAATTAGGTTCATTTCCCACTCAATTGTAGGCTCATTAAGTGACCAAGTGAGTGGTCAAAGTCACTCAATTCATCATGTAAATTAGGCCCAAAATGCAGTAAAAGTTCATGAGAAAACAAGTTTGACAAGTGCAAGAAAGTTGGGCAAAATAAAAGTCTCATTCAAGCTCAAAATGTTCTTCGCGGGTAAAACAGCCGTGCCCGCGCAGTCTTGGGAAAATGGTCATATCTCACTGTAGGAAGGTCAGAATTAGGTGCCTTCAGCGGCGTTGGAAACTAGACTTGAAGGGCTTTCCAACGGTACCAATTACACACTCTAGTTCGTCTCCTAGTAGTACCAGTAGCTCGGACAATTTGGCTGTTTTTCCAACCCTGGATCAGCCCTAACCTCAAGCAAAACTACATTAGTTCTTGGTGCTATCTTCATTTGTTTGGGTTCAAATTCACCCAAATCAGTCCTCAAATGTTCATATACAGGGGGTCACATCACCTAGGACCATTGGAGTTCAAAATATAATACATCAACATAATAAAAATGATCATAGCAGCTTAGCCATCAAGGAAACCAAACCAGTCCACTATATAGACCAAACCACTACTTTACTTGCTCAAATTCAATCCAAATCACACATGAGCTTAACCTATGTCTAGCCATGTTTATTAGGCTTGATTAGGGTACAATAAAATCACAAAATCAAGGAGAAACCCTTCCTTCAAGAATCAGTCAGCCATGGCAAAGAAAACAGTCCACACTTTCTCATATTCACTCAACCTTCACCCTCTTATGATTTCCCTTAAAACAACATATCAAGTGGTAGATCTAACTCAAAAGAGGTTTAAAACATGTTAATACCTCATAAACAAACATGAACAAAGGTTAGGCATTTCATCAAACACATGATAGGCATACTAACAAGCTTAACTACTACTTGTTTAATTCAAGGGATTAACCCCAAATCTCAACCAAAACAACTTGTATTTTACCATGAAAACTTAAAGTAGATGATGTAACATCATAACCCCCAAATTTAAAGGTCATTTACCTCTCTTACAAGTTGCTTAAGTCACCAAACAATCTACCAAGATGGAAGCTTCAAGCTTGGAACAAACTCTAGGATTGCAAGAAAGTTTCTCAACTAACTCAAGATCTTTCTCTTTTGGTTTTTGCTCTTGATTTACTAAGGTTGGAAAGCAAGGAAAAATGGAGTTTCTCTCTTCCTCTCTAAGCTTCAAGAAATTTGGCCATAAGGGAGAAAAAATGGCTAAGGCTAGTTTAAATTATCTTCTAATCTTTGGTCAAACAAAATACTTGGCTAGGGTTTTGCCACATAGCCCATTTCTTGTCCATAACTTCTCTTAATCCTTTGACTAATGATAGTTCAACCCTTCCATATGTACTAATACCTATCTAACACCTCTAATCCTTCATGTAAAGTCCCTACCACTAATAAAAGAACACTTGGTAAAATACAAGTGGTGAATTATTTAAAACCAACTCAAGAAAATGTTTTACTTCAAGTAAAAGGAAATGAAATGTAATGCATGGGAAATGTTGTAACACATAGGGAATCTAATGCAAGGGCCTATAATATGTGGTCTAGATCTTAGAATAAGGCATGTAATTAAGGAAAATTATGGTTTAAAGTGAGGGTTCTCACAGTAAGTCTAATCTTCTCGTTTATTTCCGACTCATATCCAGCACTAGGGTCCCATTGAACTACATAACACCATCCATCAATCCTTTCTTTCGTGATCCCTCATCTTTCTTAGGAGTGCGGGGTTGCCTAAATCCACGCCCCCAACCCCTGTTTCTTCTATGGCCATTCATAGTCTTAAGTATGTCTCAATGCAAAATAAAACAATTATGCGAGGAAACACTTTAAAACACCAGACAGCATGAAAAAAAATTTGAAAATAAAACAACTAGCATATATCAACATTTCAAGGTTTGTAAAATCAACAAGTCACAAGGCATTTACAAAAGTATAGCACATAGGTGCCACAAAAGGACTTTTAGTCACGCATGACTAAAGTAAAGTCAAGTGCCTCAAAAGTAGGCCACACAGTCAAGTAAAATACAATGGCCTCACGACGAGCACCACCCCTACTATACTAAGCAGGATCAAAAGAAAAACCATAAGCCTAACTAGGGACAAAACTAAAAGAATCCCAGATACCAAGCCATATCATTCAAATGATTATAAACTCCAAATTCCATCCAAAAACCTAAGCTACTTTCTAAATTCTTAGCCTCCTCACCAGATTCAAGGTGAAAGTTCTTATACAAGTTATGGTAATGAATCAAACCAAACAGAATGCAAAAGTTGTCTCATTTTCAAGTTCAAAGTGGAGCCCAAAATTGTTCAAATGGTTCAACTTTTCTTTCAAAATGTTCGGTAAGCAAAATAATGGAGGAAGCAAGGTTCCTAACCCTTAAACTCACCAAATGGCTATTTAAATTTCCTAATCTTGAATCACCTCCAACCTAACTTAAAGAGTCAAGTCTTATAATATTTTGTGAGCAAAAATGGTGCTACAACCTCCAGCACTAAGATCACACTGCACGTAATATGCAATCAAATCTCGCAGTCCGGCATCCTAAACTTTTAAGCTTAGGACACTCTACAAAGATCTGAAGCCTAAGTTCTGATACCTACTGTGACGCCCCCACTTCTCCCAAGGGCGAACCCAAGGGTATCCGCGGGATGCCTACCCAGTTCTCGCCAGGACTCGGTACAAATTCAATTCAAACTTTCGAATAAACAATCGATACTAAAAGTCGAAGATATAAATGAAGGTCAATTCCTTAATAAACGTTCAAGTCTTACATCATAATCTAGCCAATTACTTTACATTTCCAAAATATACAGCTTCCAAAATCAAATTCTAAACAAATACATTCACAATTCTAATCAAGTGAAGCATCAAGTAAGCTTCTCCAGAATTCCTCCCATTTCAGCTCCTATTAAGGAAAAACAAATCTAACAGGGTGAGCAGACACTCGTGAGGCCAAGAAAACATGCAAGGCAAGCAATTCAATAGCAATAATACTTACACAATAGTGACAACTATAACATTCAAGAAATTCACAATTTCTAATAAACCCCCTTGAGTAGGATCTAGGAGCTCTCAGGAGCTAAATCTTTGTTTACTTTGCCCCTGTGACTGCCCCATATCCCCCTGGGCATACCCTAGGGTTTAGCGGACCGCCTGCCCAGCTCTCACCAGGACTCACTCACTCGCATCAATTAAAATAAGGGCAACCTCAATAATAAACGAAATAACGGTTCCCAAGTTTGGAACATACAAATACATTCATTTCTATCTCAACCATCCATACAATCCCAAAATACATTAAACGATTTAAGTTCTCAGTACATTCAACCCTAATCGAGCGACTAGTGCGAGTACAGTTACAAAATTCAAAACAACTAGACTACGCTAGTCTGTACACGTCTCACGCGTCGCTCTTACATGTGAGAAAATGAAGTTTAGCAAAAGAAAGATTTGACGTTGTTTTGCGTAACGGACACAACCGAAGCTACACTTATCGGATTGGGGTGAAATTTATACCGTTTCGAAGCTAAGGTAGAGAGCTACAATTTTGACGCAGATCCCCTAGTCCAGTTCGTAGTGTATCTAGGTCAAAATTTTGAATTACTGAACCAGAAGCGCACAAACAGGTCAGTTAACCGTGCTATGTTTAAACAACAATAACTCAGGCAACCGAAGTCCAAATGAGGTGATTCCAGGGGAGTTGGAAAGCTAAGACATAGCACTACAACTTTCATGTTTTGTCTAAATTCTAATTTGTGACAGTCCCACCTCTCCCTAGGGCGAACCCTAGGGTATCAGCGGGCTGCCTGCCCAACTCTCGCCAGGACTCAGTTGTTCAAAGAACTAATATCATCAATGAAACGGAGGAAACATCTTCCGATACAGGGAATTGAAACCCTAATTAACATATAATCACCAATCCAACGATCCAATTTAGTACATATATCATCACATGTCAACTTACCACTCCACACTCAAAATTACATAGCATAAGTCATACTTAAGAATTTAAGCTTACAAGTCTGCTTAAACAAGGTTACAACCTCAAAACGCAAGTATGATCAAAATAAAGCTAAGAAAGCTCTTGATCAAATCCCTTCCCGATCTGTTAAGGAAAACAAAGGGAGTGGGGTGAGCTAACGCCCAGTGAGGTTCCAAATAAGACAAGTAAACACATAGCCATGTAAGATCACAAAATAGCCAAATAAACACCGTATAGTAAAATAACAGTTAAATCACAGTTCAATTCAAGGATACGGGTGGCTTCCAAAAGCCAAATCCACTTGAGCTTGATCATTACCGGTTCCGTTGACACTCCATCAACGTTTGCATTTACAGGATATAAAGTCCGTAGAACACCGCTTTCACCAGTCTCCGTCCATCAATCAACCCCCCACCGGGCCCGCACTCCATAAACAGTAGTTTGGTAATACTCGAGTACACTAGGAATCCGAGTTTCCAATACTCAAGGATTCCAAAGAAACAGGATCAAATCGAGGATTTTACCACTGATGGTGTTGGACAACACAACAAGCAAGCACAATGGCTATGCTTCACCAGGGACCTCCAAGCAACATTCGATTTTCAGTGTACAGTAAACAGTCCTCAAGGTTTATCAGTCTTCTCGACCAAGCCCTTGCTGGCTCGATACAACCAACTCACCTATGAGGTTGGGTACCCAAACAGTAGCAGTAGTTGATGGATATCACCCAAACAACTCAATCACAGGCATTCATGGAGTTTCAGTGAAAAACAAGGGAGGTCGGGTGCGATAAAGTACACACTCGCCTCCATTTTATCAAAACCGTATTTGGCTCCAACAGTTAACAATCAAGGATTTCAGATATTTCACATAACAGGTAGCAAGTAGTGGAACACTCACCTGTCCAGCAAAAGTAGTAATCAACGTTAAACATCTAGTTACGGTCACCTTCGTTCCCCAAACCTAGGGCAACGAGTGAAATCGTTAACAATTAGATTCGTTCCTCACTAAATTATAGGTTCATTAAGAAACCAAGTGAGTAGTCTAAGCTACTTAATCCAGCATGCAAATGAGGTCTATACCATGGGAAAAGTTCATGAGAAAACAAGTTTAGTGTGTACATGAAGCTTAGCAAAAGAAAAGTTTCATTTAGGCTTAAGGTTTCCTTTTTCGGGTTGAACAGTCTTGCCCGGCAGTCTCGGGAAAACAGTTATAATTCACTGTATGAAAGTCAGAATTAGATTCCGTCAGTGGTATTGGAAACTAGGTTCATACAAATATATTTTTGTAGAAGAAACCATTTCCAAAATCCCAACGTAAGTGGTTCAAAATTACGAAACCAAATAAATTTTCTGGACAGTCTCGGATGAACAGTACCACACGGACAGCCAACTTTCAAGTCTCGCCACGAATCGCTCGGGCCAAACCAGAAAATGATCTTGGTACCATTTTAAAGCTCTAAGAGTCTAATTTTAAATGCCACAAATGGCACTCAATTCTGATCATCGAGTAAATCGTTATGACCTTCACAAGATTGCTGGTCAGAAAATTTCTGGACCTAGTCCAGTTTTGCCTCTTTGTTTATAACTCAAAATTTATCCAACCAAAATGGCTAATTTTTTGTAGACAACCTCCACACACATAACCCAACATATATCCCTCACATTTGTAGCCAAATTAAGCACAAAAATACCAAAAAAAAACAGGGCAGCAAGCCCTTAAAATTATGGACAGCACCTTCACCAAAATCTTCTAACTTTCACCCCTTTTATGATTTTCACTCCCTTCACATAACAAGTATTAGATCCAACTCAAAAGAGGTTTAAAACATGTTAATACCTCATACACACACATGAACAAGGTGCAAACATTTCATCAAACACATGGTAGGCATACTTACTAACTTACTTACTACTTTTTTAGTTCAAGAGTTTTAACCACAATTCCTAGTTTAGGGCAACTTCTAGTTTGCCCTCAAGGCATTAAGTACTTCATATAACACAATAAAATCAAAGATTAAGGGTCACACACCTCATAAATAACCATGACCAAAGTGCAAACATTTCATCAAACACTTGGTAGGCATGCCACCTAACTCAACTACTCTTTGGTTTATTCCAAGAGATTACTCCAAATCTTAATCAAACAACTTGTAGTTTGCCATTAACACTTTGATGCACATGATATATTACCATAAAACTACCATTTAAAGTGTACTTACCTTTCTTGTAAGATGCTTGAGCCACCAAATCAATCCACCAAAAGTGAGAACTTCAAGCTTGAATCAAGCACTAGATTGGAGGAAAATTTCTCACTAACTCAGACTCTTTCTCTTTTGGTTTTTGCTCAAGTTTAAGCTAGGGTTAGAAAGCAAGATGTTGGAGCTCTCTCTCTTCCTTGCTAAGCCCTAAGAAATTCGGCCATAAGGAGTAGAAAATGGCCAAGTCCAACTTAAATTTGTCTCTTAACCCTTAGTCAACAAAATGCTTGGCTAGGATTTTGCCACACGGTCACTTCTTGTCCACAACTTCTATTAATCCTTTGACTAATTATGTTTCAACCCTTCCAAATGTACCAATACCTATTTAACACCACTAATATCTCACATAAAGTCCCAACCACAAATAAAAGCCACTTGGTACAATGTAAGTGGTGGAAACTAAAACTAACTAAAAATTGTTTTAGTTGAAGTGAAAGGATATGAAATGTAATGCATGGAAATTGTTTTAATACATGTAGAATGCTATGCAAGGGTATATTATAAGTGGTGAAATAGTTAAAACTAACTCAAGAAAAAACGTTTTAATTTCTTAGAGTATACGATAACACATAGGGGATACACTGTTAGGGCTTATAATCCGTGGTTTCATTCTTAGAGAAAGGCATGTAGTTTAGAAAAATTGTATTTTAAAGTGAGAGTTCTCACATAATTCAGTACACATCAGGGTGAATAGACACGATTAGTGTTGTGAAATATCAAAATTGTCCATTGGACTAAACCTATGAGAGTCAGGGGTATTGTTGTCTTTTCATAGGCTACATTACTCCGATTGAGCTGAAATTTTGTAGGCGACCATAAAATATCATTCTCTACAACTTTCATGTTTTATGCTAAGCATAATTCGGTATCTAACATAATGAACTGGAACCGGGTAGAACTGAAGCTACAATTTCCAGAAATCTGGAATTTTGTTATATGCAAGCTATAATTCACATTTTTACCTTAAAACAACCACTACACTCTCCTTTACAAGATTATATACCATATATATACATCATCTAACACTTAACCCACAAGAAATATAAGTGAATCAATCAAAACCCTAACTCAAAATTCATCACTCCAACCAGCAAAAACTATTTGAAACAAGCATCAGAAGCACAATTCTAACATTAATACCTAACTTAATCATGATTAATGGAGAAAGAAAGGTTGATCAGCCATTATACCTCAAGACAAGAGCTTGCAAGAAGGATCCTCCACTTCTCCTTGAAATTTTTTGGTTCCTCAAGCTTCCCAAGCTTCCAAACTAGTGATTAATCGGTTGAGTTTTTCTTGTTTGCACTCAAAAGGTTGGATTCAAGGTTGAAAATTGAAAACTCTCTTCACTCTTTTGCCTCTCCTTGCTCTCGGCCAAAACAGAAAAAAAAATGGTGAAGAATGAACTCAAATGATTAAATAATATATGATTACCGGCGTGAGACGTGGGGTGATTGAGTAGTAGGGCTATTATAAATTAATAATTTCCAAATAAAAGGGCATTTTTAAGAAAAATATAAAGAATTTTACGGGTCCTCACACTTTCTGCCCCTTATAAGAATTTCGTCCTCGAAATTTATCCATGCACTCCTAAATAACGTAGGGTATTTTCTTGTATATCCATTCCTAACTCTCAGGTCTCACTGTAGCCAAAATTTAGTTTAACAATAGAAATCATCAATCATACCTTCTACTAGCTCCGATGGTTCAGGTACTGCCTGTTGGTCCAAGGCGTACACTCTAGCTGGCATTCTTGGCTTAGTCCCTCCTACATTTGTTTGTTCAGGGTTTAGGTGTGATCTACGGGGACAAGTTGCAAGCTGGTGCTCGGTACTACCACACCATAAACATTTTCCTGCCTTTCACCAACAATCATTCTCCGTATGATTGGCCTTCCCACAGTACCCACAAGATACTCGAGGGGCTGAGGTCTGACCTCCTTGTGAGGCACCTCTTGCTTGCTCCCTGCCACGCGAGGCTCCTCTTGGAGTAATTTGCTTAGATGTCCCTAAAATTTTCTCACCACCATCTCCTCGACCCATCTTAGAGGGTGGCATATCTAAATCACCTTGTCCTTACCTTTGACTTCCACCAGGTGCACCTCTCCTTTTTGCATGAAAAGCTCTCACTTGTGCCCTAGCAATTTCTATTCTTTGGGCTTTCTCCAAAACTTCCGTAAATGTATTAATCTGGGCCACCGCCAAGGCCTCTTGTATCTCCACATTGAGCCCTTGCACAAACCTCCGGACTCTTCTTTGCTCCGTAGCTATCAGTTCAGGAGCAAATTTAGACAACTTCGTAAAGTGGGTTTCATACTCAGCTATACTCAAAGTTCCCTGCCGGAGCTTAATAAAATCGTCATCTCTTTTCTCCTGGACGATAGGTGGGAGGTATTTTTCGTTAAACTCTCGCACGAAATTCACCCACGTCCATGCGGTCCCCTCTCTCTCCCACTTAGCTTGAACCACATTCCACCAAGCCTTGGCCGGACCTTCAAATTGAGAAACGGCAAAGTGCACTTGTCTATCCTCCGCATAGTTCAGAGCGGCAAAGATATTGATCATGGTCTCTAACCATCTCTCGGCTCCCTCAGGGTCCGGTCCTCCCAGGAACTTAGGAGAAGAGAACTTTTGAAATCTCTTAAGAGCCCTATCTTGTCCCGTATCGGGATCCCTAGGTTGGTTTACAGGGGCTTGACCCTGTTGCTCTACCAAGCGAGCGAGGATATTGGTCATTTGTTGGATCGCAGTTGTCACCTGATCCCCCCCTATAACTTGGGGTCCAAGTTGCGGTCCACTTGTTACACCCCTTTCCCCTCTGGGTTCTTGCGTGGGTCCCTGCGTCTGTCTACCCCCACGCCCACGATTAGAGCGACGCCCGCGAGTAGCTCCCTGATCCTAGCTTCTTCTACCTTCCATGCTTCGTGACTAATCAACTATAGCAATATAGCCACCTAATCAATGATAGAAGATAAGTATAAACAGAATAAAATGAGGCTCAAATAAACCTTTCTAAATCATAAATTTGGGGTAATGCAACACATTCAATCAAAACAAGTCACATAACCTATAGGACATTAACCCTAGGTATTGCTCAGACACTACACTTAATCAAAACTTGAAGCATGTGAATAATAAGGATCCTAAATCCCACGAATATCTTCACCATAGTTCAAGTCGAGACTATTCGCATCCCCCGTGCCTTTGCTTTCGCCATCCAAACTTATCCTAATATTACTCGAGATCTCAACTTATCGTAAAGGTATCACTCTTTGATACTCGGGTACAAGAATCCGAAAATATGATAATTCACCACTCAAGCTGGCCAGGCTCAAGAGGAAATCACCCGTATTAGAGATTCCTACCCAACATACATATCTAAGGCCCCAACCATAGACAATTATTCCACACTTAACAAGTCAATCCCCACAGTCCGAGAACCCACTCCCGGCACGAGCTCAATAGGAGCTCTGATACCATCTGTGACGGCCCCACCTCCTCCTGGGCGTACGCTAGGGTTTAGCGGACCGCGTGCCCAGCTCTCGCCAGGACTCACTCACTCGCATCAATTAAAATAAGGGCAACCTCAATAATAAACGAAATAACGGTTCCCAAGTTTGGAACATACAAATACATTCATTTCTATTTCTGTGACGGCCCCACCTCCCCCTAAGGTGAACCAGAGGGTTCGGCTGGCCGCCTGCCCAACTCTCGCCGGGACTCAGTCGTTCTCTACATTCCTCAAACAGATTACAAGATAAAACTCAAATATTACATCAAATTCTCCAATAAATAATTACATATCAAAAGCGAAGCGTCCATGCTTCCACTGCGCCACTCTGATCCATGATCCAACTATTATACAAGAGGAAGTCCAAATTCAAAGTACACATGAGATAATTCATCCGGTCACAGGAATAAGTACTACAAGCCTTCCTTCGCCTTGAACCCTGTGGAGGGGAATAAAATATTTTTGGGGTGAGCTAAAAGCTCAGCGAGTAACCAGTAAAATCCGAAATCAAATATATTTCACAATGTTGCATTTTGATCATTTCGATGATGTCATGATTCAGAGATCAAATGTACGTTTATTGCTCTCGTGAGCTAGTGAAATCGTTGCACTTGAACACCCAACGCTCAAATAGATAATTTAACATTAACATTGAGAGGGAGCCCCTTTTTGAGCTCCAGATAAACATGAACATGAACCATAAACAAGATGGAGACGTTGGTGTCCAGCACAAGACTTTCCCAGAACTCATTGAAGCCAAATCATGTCATGAATCCACATGCAAGCACGCATGATATGCAATCGAATAAATAATGCAAGAAACATTTCACAAGTACTTTGGAAATAGTTTAGGGTAACTCACCTCCACGGCTCAGAAATCATCCAGCATATAACATTGCCTTGCTCAATCCAAGTCTTAGATCACAAACTCAATGCAAAAAAATCCCTTCAAAGCTCGGACAGCACTTCCCCTGAATTTGCTAACTTTTCCAGCCATCATGGCTTCATTATTTCCTCATTCCATCCCAAAGGTACACACATAACAACAAGTTCATCCAATAGCCATTCAGCAAGCTCCAAGTAGTACTAGTACAAGTCAAGCTAGGGAAAAGTCCGGAAATGAAAGTTAAGCTCAAAACCAGAAAAATAGGTTTTGACGTCATTTTACAGTAATGGTACCAAAGGTGCTACGATTGTCGGATGAAGGTACAAGACCCACCATTTCGAAGCTAAGAGATAGGGCTACAATATTCCAGAAGGTCACTCAACCCAGTTTCGAGTGTAACCAGGTCAAAAATGCAAGATACCATACCAGAATCATAAAAACAGATTCACAGAACGCATTCTAGCGGAAACATCATAAAGCAGGTTATCCAAGTCCAAATCCAGAAATTCCAAAACCAGATGAAAGCTAAGAAACAGGGATAAATTTCATCAGAAGACCTCAACAACCAATTCGGAAGCAATTCCAGCCAAAACAACCAATTACAGGCGCAATTCTTACATTCGGGTAAAACCAGAACAGCAATAGTAATTTTGACTTTTCTCATTCTACACTACTCCGATTAACCTGAAATTTTGCAGACACCTCTAAAATGTCATTACCTACAAATTTCATGTTTTAAACCAAGGTCAATTCGGCCTCTAACTAGGAGCTATAAATTCGGGCAGAATGAAGAACATCAAACCCTAATTTTTTCCAATTTTCTTCCAAACAGCAATTGATTGCAAGTAACCACTTTTTCCACCTCATAGAGTCCTTAAACATCATTTCCAATCATCATATATAACCACACAATCATGTTCATATTAAAACAGAAAAATCCCCAAAAATTATAAAACTTCATCAAGTCAACCACAACTCAAGATATAATCCATCAAACCATCTCTTTAGCCATCACAAGTCACTAATTTAGCATAATCAAGAACAAAGAAAGGATTGCTAGACATGAACCTTGAAATATCAAGAAAGTTGATGGCTTAGTCCTTTGCCTTCTCTAATCACTCCACCACTACCTTCAATCTTCCTAAACAAGTGACTTTTGTGGAGAAATTTGAAAGTTTAACGGTTGATTCACAAGATTGAGCAAGAAATTGAAGTAGACAAGAAAGGCTTCTCTTGTATTTTTGCTCCAAGAGGTTCGGCTAAGACAAGTTTAAAATGGAGAGAAATTGGTCAATTTTTGAGGTTTAGTAAAGGTGATGCAAATTAGTCAAAGTCCAACTTTGAATAAGAAGGTGACACATGTCACCTTTTGGTTTTAAAACTTATCTTTTTGTCTCTCCAATACAAATATCTTAACACCTTGTAAAATAATATCACTTAATACAAAATCCCAACAAGTTGTCAAAAATATAATGCATTTACCGCACTAGCGGGTCCCACGTCCAAAATACGCTCTTAATTTCTCAAAAACTAACCGATACTAGAAAAATCATTTTAAAACTATCTTTGCTCATAAACTCTATCTGGGGAATTTTTCTAATAAAGAAAATGTAGAAAAGGCGGGCGATTAAAAAAAATAAACCCTAGAAAATTAGAAAATTTCCGGGTTCTCACTCTCATTCTTTTCGGGGCGTCACAATTTCAACCATCCATACAATCCCAAAATACATTAAACGATTTAAGTTCTCAGTACATTCAACCCTAATCGAGCGATTAGTGCGAGTACAATTACAAAATTCAAAACAACTAGACTACGCTAGTCTGTACACGTCTCACGCCTCGCTCGTACCTGTGACAGCCCCACCTCCCCCTAAGGCGTACCAAAGGGTTCGGCGGACCGCCTGCCCAGCTCTCGCCGGGACTCAGTCGTCCACGTCAATCCTCAATCGAAACCAGAATAAACCCACAAGACTAAACATAACAACAATCCAAAACTTAAAGCAAAACTTATATACATTGCTATCTCAAAAGGGAGTACAAACATCGAATATACAAAGGTTCTCAATTCACCATACATCCAGCCCGTGCCGAGCACTAGGGCGAGAACCATTACAAAACCAAAGAAACCAGTCTAGGCTAGACTCTACCGAGCTCTCGTCCTTGCTCGCCGTCCCCTGTTAAGGAAAACAAAACTAAAGGAATGAGCTAAAAGCTCAGTGAGGTTCCGAACACATAGGCAACAAGAAGTTCAATGCATTCATTACATATAACCAATAATTCAAGATACAAATACAAAATAAAGCGATAAACACATTCATTAAAAGGATACGGGCTCACAGGTAGCCATATATTCGTTCGTTCGTTCGTTCTCCTGTCATTCCCCTTATTCCTCCGGTCAATTAAATAAAATGCATTTTTGGTAAATAAAACCCTCGTTCGTTCTTTCGTTTCGTTCACCCCCTCCTGAAAATTGGCCAGGCTCCACCAAACTACAGGGTAATACTCGAGTATACCAAATTCACCCAGGGTCACCATATCGCCCGACCGAGTCCGCTTCTGGCTCGAGTCAATCGGTACCGAAGGGCAGGGCCCGGTTCAGCCAAAAGGCTTACATCATGCGCAACTAATGTAGCAATCATTAAATCATTGAAAATTTCACGTTTCATTTAGGTCGAGCGTGGTAAAGTACACGCTCGCCTAGAAAACTCATTTTGGAAATCCTTGAAAGCACTTAACACATTATCAAACAAGAACACAAGTCATGAAGTCAAGAAAAATATAGCAAACAAGGAACACTCACCTATTTACGCAAAACAACGTGCAAATATCCTTCCGGATATTACCTCAGTCACCGAGAAAATCTAAGAGTAAATGAGAAAGAATATTACAGTCTATCTAGCACAAACAATTAGGTGAAATCGAAGAAACCCAACAATTGATGAATAAAACGTATAGAAATGACTTTAAAGTAAAACGAGGGCATTTGGACCGGTGGACGGAAATAGCTAGGGTTTCATAAACTAAACGGAAAACCAAACAAAAAGGGGTATAAAATTTCCAACGGAAAACACTTGAACCAAAGACATGTCGGAATCCAACTATATGGACTAAGAAATATTGTTTTCGGGATTGTTTATGTGGTTCAAAATCATCTCATATTTAAGTAGATATTATAGACTAAATGTCTTAATGAAATTCATGTAAAAGGGAGGACAAAATACCCAAGAAAATCCTAAACCACTCCTTTTTATTTGGGTAAGAGTAAGTAAACATTTGGAGTTTCCAATTGAAGAAGGATCATGTTTTAAGATGGAAAAACGGTCATAGTATGTGCCAAACGAAAATATACAAGTTCAAGTAGAAACTTAGCCCTCGAGCGAAAATTTGGGCAACACACCCTTTGTGTTTACCTATTTCCCAGCCATTTATGGCTTCATTATTTTCCTCAATCAATCCCAACATTACACACAACATAAATAGCCACTTAATAGGCTCAATGTCATATGATTACCAAATCAAGCTAGGACATGTGCGGAAATGACGTTTAGGTTGGAAAACAAAAGGCAGATTTGCTGTTGCTTAGCGGAACTAACACAACTGAAGATACACTAGTCGGATTGAGGTGAAATGTACACCGTTTCGAAACTAAGAGAAAGGGCTACAATGTTGAAGAAGGCCACTCAGTCCAGTTTGCAATGTATCTAGGTCAAATTTACTAAAACAACCCCAGATTTTCCAGTTCGCAGTTCAACTAGCAGTCCTGATTCATTCAATCATATCTCAGCACATACAACTCCAATTCAAGTGATTACAAAGCCATTTGAAAGCTAAGATACAAGGCTATAAGTCTTAAAAAGACATCGACAACCAAATCAGTAGTATTCCTGGTCAATACAACCAATTACAAAAGCTGATTAGCATGTTCGGATAGAAACAGGGCAGCAGGGGTATTTCGGCCTTTTCACAGGCTACGTTACTCCGATTGAGCTGAAATTTTGTAGGCATATATAAAATATCATTCTATACAACTTTCATTTTTTGTGCCAAGCCTAATTCGGCCTCTAACATAGGGAACTGAAACCGGACAGAACTGAAGCATACAATTCCAGAAATCTAGAAATCTGGTTCATAAGTAGGTTTTAAATCAAACCCAAAGAAAAACACTTTAGTATTTTCTTTACAAACAACCTCCTAATTTTCGGGGCATCACAGTACCCCTGTAAGGAAAACGAATGGCGTGGAATGAGCTAAAACCCAGTGAGGTTCCAAATAGCAAATTGACCATTATTTATAAGTACAAGTTTTCGATATAGCAAAGTAATGAGCATGAAGAGTTCATAAAAGTGAGCAATAACACTTCAAGTAGCAATCTCAAAATGAGCGAGTGTAAAGTTTTAAAAGAAACAATAACACTACAAGTACCAATCATCTCAAAGGATAAGGATACGAATGGCTCTCCGGAGCCAAATTTCCAATGCCTCACCAGGAGCTTGATCACGTAATAGTTGACACTCTGTCAACTGTCAAGTAAGTAACCAATCCAGTAGAACACCACTTACACTACTCTCCGTCCACCATTCAAACCCCCTACTGGGCCCAAAATCGTCAATAAACACTGGTGGTAATACTCGAGCAAACCGATTAGTCGAGGAGATATCACTCCGCTCGACAAACAAGAGACCCAGGGTTCGTTACCCAATTGACCAAGCCCTTGCCGGCTCGACACGAGTAACTTGCCGCAGGGTTTCTGAAATTCCAGGAAGTTCGCAAATCATAAACAAGTATATCAAATCAATTTCAACAATAAACAAGTATATATCAAATAAGGGCAAGTGCGATAAAGTACACTCTTGCCCGATCAAACCAATCATATATCATTTAATCATATTGATCAAGTATTGGAAATAAGTGTCCAGTTCAATCAGGTATTTGGACGCACTCACCAAAATGAAGTGCCCCTACTAATCACGTCTGGGTTATACTCCGGGTCTGGAGTCCAAATCTGCGATAAAACTCTTGTTTAAGAACTTTGAAAAATGACTAAGGTTCGAAACTTAAACGTTTCGTTCAATAAGAATCAAATAATTGACATTCGTTTGGAGAATATTCGTGAAACACTCGCTCGCTTTTCAAACTATATAACCTTGTAACATTTATACTTGGAAATGCCATTTGAGTCGAAAGTACAAGGAAAACGTATTCCTAGTAGTCATGATTGTATTTCTCAAGGGTACAAGTTCGGCCAAATCCTCACTAATATGCCTCGATAAAAGAAGACGCAAATATTCTAGATAGTTCAAGTGGTAATCGCTCTTAACCCTTACTCAAGTTGCAAGTATGTCTACCAAGCCCTTGAGCGTAAATTTGGGCAGCACGCCCTTTGTATTTTCCTATTTTCTAGCCATTTATGGCTTCATTCTTTTCCTCAATCAAACCCAAAGTTACACACAAAATAATCTCATTTGAACAGCCGTTCAATAGGTTCAAGGTCATACAAGTACAAAATCAAGCTAACGACATGTGCGGAAATGAAGTTTAGCAAAAGAAAGATTTGATGTTGTTTTGCGTAACGGACACAACCGAAGCTACGCTTATCGGATTGGGGTGAAATTTATACCATTTCGAAGCTAAGGTAGAGAGTTACAACTTTGATGAAGATCCCCTAGTCCAGTTCATAGTGTATCTAGGTTAAAATTTCAAATTACTAAACCAGAAGCGCACAAACAGGTCAGTTAACCGTGCTATGTTTAAACAACAATAACTCAGGCTACCAAAGTCCAAACGAGGTGATTCCAGGGTCGTTACAAAGATAAGACATAGCACTAAAACTTTCCTGTTTTGACTAAATTCTAATTCAGTACAAATCAGGGTGAACAGACACGATTAGTGTTGTAAAATATCAAAATTTTCCATTGGACTAAACCTATGAGAGTCAGGGGTATGTTTGTCTTTTCAGAGGTTACGTTGCTCTGATTGAGCTGAAATTTTGTAGGCGACCATAAAATATCATTCTATACAACTTTCATGTTTTATGCTAAGCCTAATTCGGCCTCTAACATAATGACCTGGAACCGGGCGGAACTGAAGCTACAATTTCCAGAAATCTGGAATTTTGTTATATGCAAGCTATAATTCACATTTTTACCTTAAAACTACCACTACATTCTCCTTTACAAGATTATATACCATATATATACATCATCTAACACCTAACCCACAAGAAATATAAGTGAATCAATCAAAACCCTAACTCAAAAAATATATCACTCCGACCATCAAAAACTATTTGAAACAAGCATCACAAGCACAATTCTAACATTAATACCTAACTTAATCATGATTAATGGAGAAAGAAAGGTTGATCAGCCATTATACCTCAAGACAAGAGCTTGCAAGAAGGATCCTCCACTTCTCCTTGAAATGTTTTGGTTCCTCAAGCTTCCCATGCTTCCAAACTAGTGATTAATCGGTTGAGTTTTTCTTGTTTGCACTCAAATGGATGGATTCAAGGTTGAAAATCGAAAACTCTCTTCACTCTTTTGCCTCTCCTTGCTCCCGGCCAAAACAGAAAAAAAAAATAGTGAAGAATGAACTCAAATGATTAAATGATATAGGATTACAGGCATGAGACGTGGGGTGATTGAGTAGTAGGGCTATTATAAATTAATAATGTCCAAATAAAAGGGCATTTTTAAGAAAAATATAAATAATTTTACGGGTCCTCACACTCTCTCCTTCTTATAAGAATTTCGTCCTCGAAATTCATCCATGCACTCCTAAATAACGTAGGGTATTTTCTTGTATATCCATTCCTAGCTCTCAGGTCTCACTGTAGCCAAAATTTAGTTTAACAATAGAAATCACGAATCGTACCTTCTACTAGCTCCGATGGTTCAGGTACTACCTGTTGGTCCAAGGCGTACACTCTAGCTGGCATTCTTGGCTTAGTCCATCCTACATTTGTTTGTTCAGGGTTTAGGTGTGATCTACGGGGACAAGTTGCAAGCTGGTGCTCGGTACTACCACACCATAAACATTTTCCTGCCTTTCACCAACAATCATTCTCCGTATGATTGGTCTTCCCACAGTACCCACAAGATACTCGAGGGGCTGAGGTCTGACCTCCTTGTGAGGCACCTCTTGCTTGCTCCCTGCCACGCGAGGCTCCTCTTGGAGTAATTTCCTTAGATGTCCCTAAAATTTTCTCACCACCATCTCCTCGACCCATCTTAGAGGGTGGCATATCTAAATCACCTTGTCCTTGCCTTTGACTTCCACCATGCGCACCTCTCTTTTTTGCATGAAAAGCTCTTACTTGTGCCCTAGCAATTTCTATTCTTTGGGCTTTCTCCAAAACCTCCGTAAACGTATTCATTTGAGCCGCCGCCAAGGCCTCTTGTATCTCCACATTGAGCCCCTGCACAAACCTCCGGACTCTTCTTTGCTCCGTAGCTATTAGTTTAGGAGCAAATTTAGACAAGTTCGTAAATTGGGTTTCATACTCAGCTATACTCAAAGTTCCCTGCCGGAGGTTAACAAAATCGTCCTCTCTTTTCTCCTGGACGATAGGTGGGAGGTATTTTTCGTTAAACTCTCGCACGAAATTCACCCACGTCCATGCGGTCCCCTCTCTCTCCCACTTAGCTTGAACCACATTCCACCAAGCCCTGGCCGGACCTTCAAATTGAAAAATGGCAAAGTGCACTTGTCTATCCTCCGCATAGTTCAGAGAGGCAAAGATATTGATCATGGTCTCTAACCATCTCTCGGCTCCCTCAGGGTCCGGTCCTCCCAGGAACTTAGGAGGAGAGAACTTTTGAAATCTCTCAAGAGCCTTATCTTGTCCCATATCGGGATCCCTAGGTTGGTTTACAGGGGCTTGACCCTGTTGCTCTACCAAGCGAGCGAGGATATTGGTCATTTTTTGGATCGCAGTTGCCACCTGATCCCCCCTATAACTTGGGGTGCAGGTTGCGGTCCACTTGTTTCACCCCTTTCCCCTCTGGGTTCTTGCGTGGGTCCCTGTGTTTGTCTACCCCCACGCCCACGATTAGAGCCACGCCCGCGAGTAACTCCCTGATCCTGGCTTCTTCTACCTTCCATGCTTCGCGACTAATCAACTATAGCAATATAGCCACCTAATCAATTATAGAAGATAAGTATAAACAGAATAAAATGAGGCTCAAATAAACCTTCTAAATCATAAAACAGGGGTAATGCAACACATTCAATCAAAACAAGTCATAACCTATAGGACATTAACCCTAGGTATTGCTCAGACACTACAGTTAATGAAAACTTGAAGCACGTGAATAATAAGGATCCTAAATCCCACGAATATCTTCAATATAGTTCAAGTCCAGACTATTCGCATACCCCGTGCCTTTGCTTTCGCAATCCAAACTTATCCTAATATTACTCGAGATCTCAACTTTTCGTAAAGGTATCACTCTTTGATACTCGGGTACAAGAATCCGAAAATATGATAATTCACCACTCAAGCTGGCCAGGCTCAAGAGCAAATCACCCGTATTAGAGATTCCTACCCAACATACATATCTAAGGCCCCAACCATAAACAATTATTCCACACTTAACAAGTCAATCCCCACAGTCCGAGAACCCTCTCCCGGCACGAGCTCCATAGGAGCTCTGATACCATCTGTCTGTGACGGCACCACCTCTCCCTGGGTGTACCCTAGGGTTTAGCGGACCGCCTGCCCAACTCTCGCCAGGACTCACTCACTCTCATCAATTAAAATAAGGGCAACCTCAATAATAAACGAAATAACGGTTCCCAAGTTTGGAACATACAAATACATTCATTTCTATCTCAACCATCCATACAATCCCGAAATACATTAAACGATTTAAGTTCTCAATACATTCAACCCTAATCGAGTGAATAGTGCGAGTACAATTACAAAATCCAAAACAACTAGACTACGCTAGTCTGTACACGTCTCACGCCTCGCTCGGACCCCTGTAAGGAAAACAAATGGCGTGGAATGAGCTAAAAGCCCAGTGAGGTTCCAAATAGTAAATTGACCATTATTTATAAGTACAAGTTTTCGATATAGCAAAGTAATGAGCATGAAGAGTTCATAAAAGTGAGCAACAACACTTCAAGTAGCAATCTCAAAATGAGCGAGTGTAAAGTTTTAAAAGAAACAATAACACTACAAGTACCAATCATCTCAAAGTATAAGAATACGAATGGCTCTCAGGAGCCAAATTCCCAATGCCTCACCAGGAGCTTGATCACGTAATAGTTGACACTCCGTCAACTGTCAAGTAAGTAACCAATCCAGTAGAACACCACTTACACTACTCTCCGTCCACCATTCAAACCCCCTACTGGGCCCAAAATCCTCAATAAACACTGGTGGTAACACTCGAGTATACCGATTAGTCAAGGAGATATCACTCCACTCGACAAACAAGAGACCCAGGGTTCGTTACCCAATTGATTAAGCCCTTGCCGGCTCGACTCGAGTAACTTGCCGCAGGGTTTCTGGAATTTCAGGAAGTGCGCACATCATAAACAAGTATATCAAATCAATTTCAACAATAAACAAGTATATATCAAATAAGGGCAAGTGCGATAAAGTACACTCTTGCCCGATCAAACCAATCATATATCATTTAATCATATTGATCAAGTATTGGAAACAAGTGTCCAGTTCAATCTGGTATTTGGAAGCACTCACCAAAATGAAGTGCCCCTAGTAATCACGTCTGGGTTATACTCCGGGTTTGGAGTCCAAATTTACGATAAAACTCTTGTTTAAGAACTTTGACAAATGACTAAGGTTCGAAACTTAAACGTTTCATTCAATAAGAATCAAGTAATTGACATTCGTTTGGAGAATATTCGTGAAACACTCGCTCGCTTTTCAAACTATATAACCTTGTAACATTTATACTTGGAAATGCCATTTGAGTCGAAAGTACAAGGAAAACGTATTCCTAGTAGTCATGATTGTATTTGCCAAGGGTACAAGTTCGGCCAAATCCTCACTGATATACCTCAATAAAAGAAGACGCAAGTATTCTAGATAGTTCAAGTGGTAATCGCTCTTAACCCTTACTCAAGTTGCAAGTATGTCTACCTAGCCCTTGAGCGTAAATTTGGGCAGCACGCCCTTTGTATTTTCCAATTTTCTAGCCATTTATGGCTTCATTCTTTTCCTAAATCAAACCCAAAGTTACACACAAAATAATCTCATTTGAATAACCGTTCAATAGGCTCAAAGTCATACAAGTACAAAATCAAGCTAACGACATGTGCGGAAATGAAGTTTAGCAAAAGAAAGATTTGATGTTGTTTTGCGTAACGGACACAACTGAAGCTACGCTTATCGGATTGGGGTTAAATTTATACCTTTTCGAAGCTAAGGCAGAGAGATACAACTTTGATGAAGATCACCTAGTCCAGTTCATAGTGTATCTAGGTAAAAATTTCGAATTACTAAACCAGAAGCCCACAAACAGGTCAGTTAATCGCGCTATGTTTAAACAATAATAACTCAGGCTACCGAAGTCCAAACGAGGTGATTCCAGGGGCGTTACAAAGCTAAGACATAGTACTAAAAATTTAATGTTTTGGCTAAATTCTAATTCATTAAACATCAGGGTGAACAGACACGGTTAGTGTTGTGAAATATCAAAATTGTCCATTGGACTAAACCTATGAGAGTCAAGGGTATTGTTGTCTTTTCACAGGCTACATTGCTCCGATTGAGTTAAAATTTTATAGGTGACCGTAAAATATCATTCTATACAACTTTCATGTTTTATGCTAAGCCTAATTTGGTCTCTAACATAATGAACCGGAACGGGACAGAACTGAAACTACAATTTCCAGAAATCTGGAATTTTGTTATATGCAAGCTATAATTCACATTTTTACCTTAAAACTACTACTACTTTCTCCTTTACAAGATTATATACATCATCTAACACCTAACCCAGAAGAAATATAAGTGAATCAATCAAAACCCTAACTCAAAATTCATCACTCCAACCATCAAAAACTATTTGAAACAAGCATCACAAGCACAATTCTAACATTAATACCCAACTTAATCATGATTAATGGAGAAAGAAAGGTTGATCAGCCATTATACCTCAAGACAAGAGCTTGTAAGAAGGATCCTCCACTTCTCCTTGAAATTTTTTGGTTCCTCAAGCTTTCCCAAGCTTCCAAACTAGTGATTAATCGGTTGAGTTTTTCTTGTTTGCACTCAAAAGGTTGGATTCAAGGTTGAAAATTGAAAACTCTCTTCACTCTTTTGCCTCTCCTTGCTCTCGGCCAAAACAGAAAAAAAATGGTGAAGAATGAACTCAAATGATTAAATGATATATGATTACAGGCGTGAGACGTGGGGTGATTGAGTAGTAGGGCTATTATAAATTAATAATTTTCAAATAAAAGGGCATTTTTAAGAAAAATATAAAGAATTTTACGGGTTCTCACAGCCCCAAGTTTAATTCAATACCTTCTCATGACGACACCCCGTCACCCGGGTAGATAATTAAATTCATAGCACTTTATGTATTCCTTTTATGTTTCTGAGACGACTCGAGAGGCACCTCCCACCCAAATCGGTGTGGTACTTACTATCGCTCAGCTTATGGTCTGAGACGATTCTAGAGGTACCTCCCACCAAATCGGTGTGGTACTTGCTATCATTCAGAGATCGATGAGACACCGCTCCAATCGACTTAGAATGCTTAATGTTTCTGAGACGATTCGAGAGGTGCCTCCTACCCGAATCGGTGTGATACTTGCTATCGTTCAGAGGTTTAGGGTACTGAGACGACTCGAGAGGTACCTCCCACCAAATCGGTGTGGTACTTACAATCGTTCAGTGGTCGATGAGGCATCGCTCCAATCGATTTAGCATGGTTTAGGATACTGAGACGACTCGAGAGGTACCTCCCACCCGAATCGGTGTGGTACTTACAATCGTTCAGTGGTCGATGAGCAACACTCAAATCGATGATTCCAAATAGGAATCACAAATACGAATTACATATACGAATCACAAATATGAATCACATCCACATTACTATGTACAAGTCGAATATGAATTCACATAGCAAAATACGAATATAATTTCGTTCGAAAGAGAACGAGTGCGGTAACCTACACACTCGTCTCAAAATTTCCAATTCATTCTCCAACTCTCATCCATTGGGTATCCTCTAATTATCTCTTAACACCTGCTAAAATAAACCCGGTATCCAACACTTAACCTAACTGGCCGAATTTTATCGAACTTTCCGCACTAACGGGTCCCACATCCGGTATACACTCTTAAAATCTTATAAACTAACTTATACTAGAAAAATAATTTAAAAACCATATTTACTCATACAAATTATTTTCACAATTTTTTTTGAATAATTAAATGTGTGGAAAAGCATGCAAATAAAAGAAAATAAAACCTAGCAATTAAGAAAATTACGGGTCCTCACAATTTAACTGTGAAACTGTATTTGTGCATGACTTAATGTCGTTTGGGACTATGACCAACGACTTACCTGTGATATCTGAGTTCATACCCCATTGGTTGTTATTCGAGTCGAGCCGACAAGGGCCTGGGCGATTCGATAACCAACTATGGGTTTATTGTTAGTCGAGTGGAGTGTTATCCTCTCGACCTTGTGGTATACTCGAGTATTACCTTTCTGTTACTGTGAGGTGTTCGGGCCCGGTAAGGGGAATGTTCGGTGGAAGGAATATGGTGTAAAGTGGGATCTACGGTCTTGTTCTTTACTCCAAACGTTGACGGAGTGTCGACGGGTTTGAGATCAAGTACGGCAAGTGGAAAGTGGCTCTTGAGAGCCGATCATATCCTTTTACCTTTGGTTATGGCGATGCAATTTCTTATGTGTTCCTTGCCTAAGTATGATTATATCGGTGTGTCTTGTTGGTACCTCACGAGCGTAAGCTCACCCTCGTTAATTTTGTTTTCCTTACAGGATCAACTTTTGGAAACCATCTTTTGGACCAATGAACATTTTGAAGAATGAATTGAGCTAGTATAAATACTTTTGTATAGCTCCTTGGGAGTTGGAAAACCCTACATGTAACTTGATCCAAATATTTTCCTTTTGATTTGTAAATGACAAACGTATGTATATATAAACCTGTTTCATCATGTTCATGCTTTATATTTGGTTTGGATTGGTCATTCTCTAGAGTTATATAACGTTATCTGTATTCGATTGGGTTCTGGCTGGATTGTGACGTGGCGGTCACTATTCATGTTCAGTTTCGATTTGCATTTTCCGTTTTGCAATTATTGACTCGTTTAGGAGCACTAAGATCTATATATCTTTCTGAACGTCTTAGTTTGTGTATTACCATCTTAGTAGTCCTGGCGAGAGTTGGGCAGGCAGTTCGCTAACCCCTTTGGTATGCCTCAGGGGAATGTGGGGCTGTCACATATTTTGTAGAGATGGAGAATGATAACGGAGGTCACGCTGCTAATGGTAATAGACATGTGGTGCCTCTTAGGTCTATTCGATACAGAGTGCATGAAGGAGAACCTCGTATCTGATACTCGCCTTCTTCGAGGATTCTCCGTTGTCTCTATAGGACGACGTACACCCACCCTAATGAGCTGGTATTGTCCCTTAACGATGAACGTCGGCAGTTGGTGAATACCAACAGAGCCTTACTTCAGGAGATCGAGGAACTAAATGTTATGATAGATGTCCAAGGTGCTAGGATCATTGAGGTTGAGGGAACAGTGGTAAAGGAGAGGACTAGGGCTGGGGCTGTTGGTGTTGAACTCTAGAGGATTAGGGCTCGACTGGCTAGAGTAGGCGAGGAGGTCCGGGATCGGACAGTCGGGATTTTAGACGACATCACCATATTGATAGAGGAGGCGATAAAGGTTGTCGAGAACCTGATTCGTGAGGGCGCTCCTGAGGAGAAACCTTTCGAGGAGGATCCGGAGGAGGATGTTCAGGCTAGTGGTTCGGATACGAACTAGACTAGGATGTTGACTTTTGACTTTTGTGACTAGAATTAGTTGGGGTGACGCTTGTAAAGCTCTTGGCATCTATTGCATGACTAATTACACTTTTGTGACACATGTGTGCTATATTTTTGTAAATGCCCCATGGCTTGCTGATCTTGTATGGATCTTTAATTGTTAATATATGCTAATTATCATTATTTCAAATGTTTTTCGGCATTGACTTGTATTTTAAGTATTTTCTTGTGTAATTAATTCTATTCTTGCATTTGGGCAGAACTAAGATCATGGATGCTCGAAGGAGTGGTAGGGGCCAAGGGCGTGGGATTAGGCAAACCCCAAACTCAAGGGGATGACTAGGGATGGCATCTAGACCAAACCGAAACCCTAGGAATGAAGGAGATAATTAAGTAGTTACTGCTATTAACTATATGATTGATATCTTGGCATGATTAGCTGAGCACCAACGCCCTAAACCAATCAACCAACCTAGGAACCAAGAGAGGTGTGAAGATTGAGCGATTCTTGAAGTTCATCCATCTAAGTTTCATGGAGGGTCTAACCTCGAAACAGTAAAAATTGGGTTGAGGGGATGAAATAAGGCACTAGTGAGAGCAAGAGGATAGGGTTTCTTCTCGAACAACTTCGTAAGTGAGTATTGGAGAGTGAATTAGGGTGTGAAACTTTTATATTAAGGAATAAGATCTCCGTATTTTGTTATGTTTATAAGTAGTGATAGTAATCTGGTGGAGACTTAAGAGCTCGTCCATAGTAAGCAGAGAATAGCTAAGATTTATATTTTGGGGTAACCTAGAAGCAAAAGAATAAAAGAGTAAAATGGCCAGAGCTCCCATTGTAAATAGTTACTTATTTTGATCCCTTGATTTACACGGCAGGCTAGTAGTTGACTTAAGCCAACCGGTGAGATGACAAATTTGGGAGAGATGCATAAGGAAATGGATATTCTTCGGAAGGAAGTAGAATTTCAAAAGAAATTGGCTAACTACTGGGAAGGACGGTGGAAACAAGAATATGCAGAGAAAATTGATTTGCTACGCAAGAACGTAGAACTGGAGAAGAAATACAAAGGAAATTCTCAAACTAATCAAATCGTGACTCCTCACGTAACTTGTGGATTCTGTGGCAAGATTAACCACGCTGAGGCTGAGTGTTAGAGAAAGTAGGGAAAATGTCTGAGGTGCGGTAGTACCGAGCATAAGTTTTTGAATTATCTTAGAGCTTCTAAGAAAAGAGAAAATACTCGACAGTCCGCTAGATCCACTGCAAAGCAGTCGAGGGCCAGAAGGGGTGATTAATGCTAGTGGTTGTGAGAGAGATCTAAATAATGGAAGTAATACAAGTGGGGATGGAATTGACTCCACTTAAGGAATAAGGGTTGTAGTTTTACCTAGTCTAGACTGGCATTTTAGAGGTGGTAATCTTTTGTAAAAGGGAAAAAGTCCTTTTGTTGTTTTGTATCTTGGTAACTCGGCACGTTCTGTTATGATCTTGCTGTTTCCCTTCTTCTTTTGAAATGATTTGATAAACTTAATTCAACTTGAGGTAACTATTATGATCTTTTATAACATATAACAATTTACTTGCTTTTAATTGATTTCATGGCTTACAGGTATATTTAAACTTTGCCCCACACCTTTAGATTGGTGATAAGACATGAACGGTAGTGGACGTGGTCAAGATTGTACTTGAGAGCATAGGCAAACCTGAGGTCTTGGAGGTGACCAGGGATCGGCGGTGGACCAAAAATTGAGAATTTAGGGTTAAAACTAGGATCCAATACTTGATTGCCAACTTGATATATTTAAAATTATGAGATTTGAGTTGGTGAAAGGAAATATTTGATAGATTTAATGAGCCTAACAATTAAGGGACAGGATATAATATTTGGAATAGAAGTTTGAGGCTATACATAGACTATCGAGACTTAAACAATATGACCATTAAAAACAAATACCCTTTTTGCCTTACATGGATAAGAATTCGATCAACTGTAAGGAGCCATGGTACTATCCAAGTTGGATTCAAAGTAGAGCTATTACCAGTTGAGGATCCTAGAAACTGATGTGCCTAAGACCACTTTCAATCCAAGATATGGGCACTTTGAATTTTCAGTTACGTCCTTTGGGTTGACTAATGTACTAGCAGCATTTATGAACCTAATGCATCGGAGTTTTAAACCGTATTTGAATTAATCTGTGGTGGCATTTATTAATGGTATATCGGTATACTCTAAGTTTTGAAAAGATCATGAAAGACACCTGATGATAGTTTTACAAACCCCGAGAGAGCACCAACTTTCGTTAAGTTCAATAAATGTGAGTTTAGTTGGAAGAAGTAGCCTTTCTAGGTTATAGAATATCTAAGGAAGGAATTCCTATAGACTCAGCTAAAGTGGAAGTTGTTTTAAGAGGAAACGACCGGAAAACCCTACCGAAATTTGGAGTTCTTAGAGTTAGCCGAATATTACCTTCGACTTAGCAAGGACTTTTCTGAGACTGCAAGACCCTTGACTGAGTTGACTAAGAAGCATGGTAAGTTATTTGGGATTCTAAATGTGAGGAAGAATTTCAAGAGTAAAAAAATGCTTAACCGATGCACCTGTGTTAGCCTTACCGAGCGGAGGAGATAGTTTTGTGATTTATATAGACGCTTCAAAGGATGGTTTAGAATGTGTATTAATACTGCATGATAAGCTGATTGCATATGCCTCTAAAAAGTTAAAATCTCACGAGAGAAATTATCCAACTCATGATTTCGACTTAGCGATGGCGATATTTGCATTAAAGAAGTGGAGACATTACCTATATGAGGTACACGTGAGGTCGATTAAGTTACCCTATGACTTGGAAGTTAAAACGCCTATTGGGGATCAAAGTTTAACTGCTAAGTGTGAGATATGGGTTGGAGAGTGTAAGTTGTTGATCGATTTGATAAACCTAGTTATTAAGAGGTGCAATGTTGTCTTAAGTATGAATTTCGAGGACGAAATTCCTTTTAAGGAGGGAAGGATGTGAGGACCCGAATTTTACTTACTTTTAATTCTATCTTACCGGCTTATGTAATTATTTATTTATCCTTTTTCTCCGAAAAATTTATTTCAACCATCTTAAATCTAATTACATGGAACAAGGTCTCATTTAAAATTTTAAAACGTTCTGTTAGCAAAATTTAATTTTCGAAGGCTCGTTTAGCGAGAAATAGTTAATACATGTTTTTCGAGGCAATATTCAATTCGAGAGTGCAATAATCTTTGAGAATTAAGAATGATCAATAGTAGACTAAGAAAAGTTAATTGAGGGATTAGAGGTGAGTGAGTTCAAATTTTTGCCTTATCGCGCGCGAATCGGGAGTTCGCGTATTTCGTGTCGGAACGGCTAAGTAGAGATTTAAGAAACTTATACTAGACTACTAAGGGTGAATAATTATAGCATTAAAGGAGTTACATTGGAGATTTAGTGCACAAGTGAAACAAACCTGAGAGAAAACGGCGATACGAAACTCACGCGTGCACTATTCAAAGTTGACCTTGGACACCTTTTTGCACCTTTTTCCCTCCAATCTTCTCCAAGAAGCTTCACACAACCAAACCCTCTCTCTCTTCTCTCCATAGCTGGTCCAAACTTCAAAGGAAAAGAAAAGGAAGAGAGCTATTCTCATCTTGCTTCATTTTGCTTCTATTCACTCGAGAAATCTTCACTCAACTCACACACCACTTGGAATTCGATTCTAGTTTGGAGGAAGACATCAACTTGTGGACTTTTCTTGGAGGTTTTTAGTGCAAAAATTTATGGTTTCATCTAAAGCTAGGAGGTAACCATCCAACTCCTTGAAACTCTCCATTTTTCCTTCAAGAATCAAGCTTTAATTGCATGGGTTTGAAACCCTAAGCATGGATTAGGCTAGCGGACTTGAGGTGTTTAATGTCTTGCTTTAATTGCTAAGATAGCGGCCTTGAGGAGACCTGTAGGTAGCTGCCTTGGGGATTAAAATGTTTGATTGTTGTATTCGTGTGTTGTATGTGAGATTTACAGTTAGAAAGTGAAAGAAAAATCGAAGGAAGTTGGAAAATTTCTGGAGTGCAAGCTGGCCGAATCTGTCCTGCTGTTATCTTGTTCATATTTTGAATTTTTGATGCTTAAATGATTGTGAAACTGATGTATATATGTGGTATATTGTGTGTAGAAAGTGTCTACCAAAAATCGTTGCATTTGGTTGAGCAAAACTTTGATTTTCGAAATTGAAAGAAATCTGGAAACGGTAATCTGGAGGTCCGAACAGTACCTCTTTGTTTGAACGTATCTCTCTGTATATAAGCCGAAATTGAGTGCTGTTAGTGGCATTCAAAACTAGACATCTGTAGCTTTCTAACAGTATAAAAACCATTTGCTGGTTCGAAATGAGTGAAGCGTAGTGATTCGGCAAAGTTTGCTGCCCTGTTATGAATATCTGTCCGAGAGAACATGAGAAGCTGCAACTTGTGGCTTGAATTCGAACTACTTGTGAACTGATTTTGGAAATGTTTCCTTCTGATGAAATGAATTATTTTGAACCTAGTTTCTAATGCCACCAATCATTCATAATTTGAACTTGTATTGAGCGAGTTATGGCCTTATTTTGTAAGTACGATAAAGCTGGAAAACTGGAAAAACTTTTCCTTCTTGTTGGCCGACTGGTCTAGTTTGTTGTGAGATGTTTTATTTCGAAAATTTTGTTGTCAATCAACCATCAAGTTTTTATTAAAGGTTTATAGGTCCTTGGGTTCAAAAATGGATCAAATTTGGACTGATTTCATTGTGCAAAATATTTGGAAAAGAAATAAAAGCAAGAAGACAGGTTGTCCTTG
The DNA here is from genome assembly GCF_003713205.1 of Coffea eugenioides. Classification (NCBI taxonomy): domain Eukaryota; kingdom Viridiplantae; phylum Streptophyta; class Magnoliopsida; order Gentianales; family Rubiaceae; genus Coffea; species Coffea eugenioides. Next base: position 15,725,955 of record NC_040035.1, on the reverse strand, counting down.
AAACATTTTCCGAACTTTAGTCACTTTGTTAACTACCTTCCCACATGACTTTTTGCGTGGAATTTGGTAGAGAGGTAGTCCACATATAGAGGTTTAAGTGTACCAAATTTGGTGTTATTTCAACAACCTTTTGATATCCAAATGATGCTACAAAGATAGCTTTTTAAAATCTGGAAATTCACTGTTTTAGTAGTGAAAATTTATCTACTTTGAACTGCTGTATCTTGATACTCAAGACTCCGAATTTAGTTCTGTTTGTCTTGTTTGAAACCTTGTTTGGAACTATTATTGTGTTATGAATTTCAAGGGCTGATTCATTTTCTGTGAATTATTCCGAATTTCCAAAGATGACTTCAAAACCAAGACTGGTTCAAATCTATCCTATTAGAACTGAATTTTTGAGTTGAAAAATGAGTGCTTTCCGTCTAGAATCTTGGAAAAGTGTCTTCTAGGAACTTTTAATACTCCGTACCAAGATTCCAAAGGTATAAATTTTTCCATTTTTGGACCTACTGAGTGCAAGTTCTGATTTTTCTAAATTTGACGCCTAAAACTGAAATTTTCCGACTTGATGGGAAATGAGTTTTTGGAAACTTTTCCCTATCCTTTGATAGTGATTGATCGTTTTAAATCAATTTCATGGGGGAAATCAGTTTCTCTTGTGTTGTTAAATCCTCAATTTTGAGTGATTAAGGTTCTCTTTTTAGACTTTAATTTAGTCTAAATAAGTGAACCTTCTTTCTTGATTAATACATAATTGTGAGTGAAAGTACTTGTTATATAGTTCAGGCGCTCAAGGAGATCTTCAAGAGAATCTCGGAGCGGATGCCTAGAGACTAAATTGCGCTCACTCGCTTTTGTTTTGACTTGGTGAGTGTCAAGTGTATGAAATGTTGTTACGTGCTTAATTGTTTTCATCGATTGAGTATTTTGAAAGTGTCGAGTCGAGTGTGTACTTTATCGCACTCGTTCTCGTTTAAGTGAAGTGTATTTGAATTGCTTGAAGTGAATTATTAAGTGAATTAAGTGAAGTGTTGCAATAGTGAATTATGCTATGGTTGCATATGTCGATTGGAGTGAATCTCCTCGACTCCTAGTGATAATAGCGGGGGACGCCCAAAACTCATCGGCCGACCTTGCGAATCGAGACGGCATGGGCTTGGTCGTGAAGCTTGGTGAGCCATGAGAAAAATTTATAAACTTGATCTATTGGAGAGATCTCGCTTGGCATACTCGAGTAGTATCGTTTTATATAAAAGAAATGCGGGTCCAGAGCAGGGGATGTAACGGTGAACGGGGAAGTGTAAGTGAAGTTCTACAGACTTAATACCACCCGGTTGATGGAGTGTCATCGCGGGGAAGTATTTCAATAAGCATCGGCGAAACAAGTGGAATATAGCTCCTGAGAGCTCCCGTATCCTTATCAAGTGTGTATTATTGTTAAATGTGAACCACTTGAATGTTATCGCTTTCATTCTCATATAAGTGCTTTTGTTATTTGAACTATGTGTTTTGCATGTTTTCTTGGCCTCACGAGCATCCGCTCACCCCATTAGATTTGTTTTTCTTAACAGGAGCTAAAATGAAAGGAATTATTGAGAAGTTGACTTGATGTACTTTTGATTAGGGTTTTGAATGTATTTGATTAGATGACTTTTGAAAGTTGTATATTTTGGGAAAAGTGATGGACTTGATATCTTGAAATGTAAGAATTGAATACTTAATAAGGAAGCGACTTTTATTTATACCATCAACTTTTATTTTTCGGTTATTTATCCTTAAGGTTGAATTGAAATTGTATTGAGTCCTGGCGAGAGTTGGGCAGGCGTCCCGCCGATTGTGACGCCCCCACTTCTCCCAAGGGCGAACCTGTGAGGACTCGTAAAATTCCCTTAGTTTATATTATTTTATTTTCTTTTATTTCACATGCATTTTCTTCACTTAACTTTACTATATTAATTTTTTGAAAGATTTTATAAGTGAGTATAGTTTTTAAATCATTTTCATAGTATAAGATAGTTTATGTTAAATTTGAAGTGTATTATGGGTGTGGGACCCGCTAGTGCACTAAGTGCGATAAAATTTTGACGATTAGTTGATGATTTGTATAAAAGGATATTATTTTACAAGGTGCTAGGTGACAATTAGAGGTTAGCTAGATAAATAACCATTGGAAGACAACAAGATGAGGATTAACCCTTGGATGCCATTTGTCCTTGAAACATTGGACCTTGACTTTGACTTGGACTTGTCTTAACCTTTACTAAACCAAATTTTGACCCAATTTCTTTCCATTTTCATTGTCTTGGCCGAAATTTATGGAGAGGAAAGAACAAGAGAGCAAAGCTTCAACTTCATCCTCCATTCTTGGCTTAAATCTTGAGTTTCAACCGTTAGTTTTGCAATCTAGTCCATAAAAGTGGATCTCTAAGGAAGCTTAAGGGGTTTTGTGGAGTGATTTGGGAAGATAAGGTGTTGGAAGCCTCTTTGCATAAGGTTTAAGGTAACTTTGGCTAGCAACTCCCCTCTTCTTTATATATGTGTAAATTTGTGTCTTAAGGTTGTAGTTTTAGTAGCTTTGTGAGAAAATTTTATGGTTTGAAGTAGTTTTATGGTGAAAATTCTGATCCCATGTGATGCTTGAGAGTTGTGCATGTTTTGATAGCTTTGCTATATGAATTATTGAGGTTTTATGGGCTGGTTTACCTTGCCTAAAAGAATTTTCAGCTTGTGCACCTAAATTCCAGCTTAGGGTTAGTAATCTGCCCTGATTTTACACTGCATGTTCGTCCTTGAGAGCGACCGAATCAGCCTTTTCTCAAAACATAAAAGTTATAGGTAATTGAGTTAGCTATCTACCTGTAAAATTTCAGCTGAATCGGAACACTATAACATATGAAATGACCAAAATATCCTTGACTGCCCATAAGCCCTGTTTCGCGGACAGTTTTCTGTTTTCGTGGAGATATCAATTTTTGACCCTGAAAATGCATGTTTCAGCTTTGGAGGCCTTCATAAGAAATGTAGGTATATGTATTAGGTTCGAAACCCCATAAACTTTGCCTCAATCTGATAAGCGTAGCTGCAGTTGTGACCAAAACGCCGGTAGATGTCAAACCTGTTGCTTAGCTATTTGTTTTTAAAAGTAGTTCTAGCTTCCAACTTGGATTTCGATGGTTGCATTGCTAGAATTGCCTTGTATTTGGGTGACTTTAAACCTAGTGAAAGAGTTATGGTGTTGAATATAGTTATGTGTTGAATTGGGCTGATTTGAGGAAAAATGATGCCATGATGGCTGGAAAAGTATCGAATTAAGAGGAGGTGCTGTCCAATTGTTTAGGCCGGGTGGTTCCTTCAAGTTGAGTTGATCTTGGTAAAAATGAAGGGTTTTGGGGGTTGTTTGTATCCCTAGGACCAACTGTCATCTTTTGCTCAAAAGTCACATTTTTATTTGTTTGTACTAGTACCTAACCTGGAAAGGCATACGACTTGTAGTCGAGCCTCATTTATGCATTCCATTTACTGGGTTTGTGGATGTGTGAACTATAATTGTTCTATCTTGGTTATTTTAGGGTTTCTTGGCAATTAAAGCCACTTTGGGTGAAAACTTTTGAAGTATATGTATTGGAACTGGTGAGTGTACCACTCCCCTCATTTGTTGCACAACTTGGTTCCTGTACATGCAATTTGTGATTTGAATGACTGTACTATCCGTTTATTTTGTTTGAAACGAGGGTGTACTTTATCACACTCGTTCTCGTATCTGTATGCCTATTTACTGTGTACAATTGACTCTGTTATCTGTGCTTAATCTGTTGTCGTTTGGAGGGTTGAGTCCAACGATTATTCTGTGACCTCTGAGCTCAAATCCTATGGTTAGTTACTCGAGTCGAGCTGGCAAGGACCTGGTCGATTAGATAATGAACAACGGTACTCCGTTTGTGGGAATCTTTGGGTATTGAGACTCTTGATTCCGATATACTCGAGTATTACCACTTCTGTTTCTGTTGAGGTGTGCGGGCCCGGTAAGGGATATGTTTGGTCTACGGAATTTGGTGTAAAGTGGGGTCTACGGATATGGTTGTTCTTTATACGTTGACGGAGAGTTAACGGGTTTGGATCAAGTACTGCAAATGGGAACTTTGGGCTCCCGAGAGCCACCTGTATCCTTTCTATCTAAATTGTTTATTTAATTTCCTATTTGATAGGCACATGTGACTAATTGAACATGAAGTTTCATGATTCTTGACTGCTATTATTTTAGTACCTCATTGAGCGTAAGCTCACCCTCTTCCCGTTATCTTTGTTTTCCTTACAGGGGACAAACTTTGAAATCATGGTTTTGGAAGAAAGGGTCGAGCTAGTGTATAGGTTCTTTTGTTAAGCTCTTTTGCAACCGAAACCCTAATTGTATTTTGAATAGTATGAGTACTTTGGCTTGTGCTTTAGTTAATTTGTTCAAGACTCCGATGTATATAAGTATTTAACCTTGTTTTTTTTAAAAGTGTATTCCTTTGAGATGTTATGCTTCTATGACTTTGGTGAACGTTTCTTGTAATCGTTGGACGATCGGGCGAGCGCGGCATTTGAAAAAATTTTGGGTTAGCCATTGCCCTGAATTCGGCCAACTTCCGGCCGGATTGTGACGTGGCCATTTTCGTTTCGTTTTCGTTTTCATTTTCCTGTTTTTTTTTTGTTGAGGTGTTTCATCAAAGTTCCGTATCACCGTATAGTTTGGTAAGTTATATTTTGTCTTGGTGGTCTCCAATTGTTCATTTTCTTTAGGTTCCATCACGCGTAATATAGGGTTTGTGAGATTCGACTCCGTAGTCCTGACGAGAGCTGGGCAGGCGGTCCGCCGAACCCTTTGGTTCGCCTTAGGGGGAGGTGGGGCTGTCACAGGTGGTATCAGAGCTGCTTCGCGTGGTCTCTGCGCGGAGTGAGCTTGGGCCAAGTGGTGTTATGGTCCTGATTTCGTGAATGTGTCTAAAGGTATAAGTGCTCTTTTGAGCATAAGCTATGAACCGTGCACGTTGTAAGTGTAAAAATCTTTATCATGGTACCTGAGGAAGATATATATGTATGTCAGGTAGGAATGTTTAATATGGATGACTTACTCTTGGGACCGGCCGGCTCGAGTTGTGAATTATCTTATTTGGGATTCTTGTACCCGGCTACTAAAGAGATGAGAGCCTAGGTTAGAAATGACTTGGGCGAACTAGAAATGTGATTCTATGGAACTTTGTGTGATTTGTTCAGACGTTATTTAGTATGACTAACCTTGATTAAGCTAGAAATTATGTTATTCTTGTAGATTATGGACGGAACCCTAGAGGGGGAAAGCTTTTCGTTAGTTGCTTTTGTACCTTTGGCCTAGTTAGTATATAGTACTTTTGATGACCATGATACTTTCATGAAATTTCCTTTTGCTTGTATCTGACTGACTGCTACCGTTTGATTTGCTGATAAAGTTGTGTTATGTATATAGGCTTTTGATCTGTGTGTACCTCTTGTTACTTGCTTATGCCTATAATTATCTTTAATGTTATATTTCCGTTTTGACCCTAGATTGGTTAGACCAATGGAGGGTACTCGTAGTGGACGAGGTCGTGGGCGCGAACGTAAGCAACTCTCGAATGAAAGGGGTAACAGAGAACCAATACCTGAACCAAATCCTGAACCTAGGGTTGACCCAAATGCTCAAGTAGCCGCTGCTATCCAGCGCATGACCGATCTACTAGCCCATGTAGTGGAACACCAGGGCCAAAACCCTAATCCTCAACCTGGAAACCCTGGTAACCATATAGAGGGCGAGGATAGAGCCCTTGAAAGATTTCAGAAGTTCTTCCCACCAAAATTTCTCGGAGGCCCTGATCCTGACGTGGCTGAGAGGTGGTTGGAAAAGATGATCGATATTTTTGCCGCATTACACTACACTGAGGAGAGACAGGTGACATTTGCTGTCTTCCAACTGGAGGGAGCTGCCCGTTCTTGGTGGAACATCATAAGGCTTAAATGGGAACGAGAACAAACACCGAGGACGTGGGCGAACTTCATGAGGGAATTCAACGCCAAGTTTTTCCCTCCTCTAATCCAAGAAAAGAAGGAAGATGAATTTATTCGGCTTCGTCAAGGAACCTAGACCGTAGCTGAGTATGAGAGTCAATTTACTCGGTTATCTAAGTTTGCGCCCGAACTGATTGTAACCGAGCAAAGGCGGATAAGGCGTTTTGTCTAGGGACTAAATGTTGAGATTCAGAAGGACCTGGCTGTAGCCCAACTTAGCGCCTTTAGTGATGCTGTGGAGAAAGCCCAGCGGGTTGAAAATGCGAGGTCACAGGTGAGAAACTTCCAAGCTAGGAAAATGGGCTTTCCTGGGAGTAGCTCCAAGCAAGAGGGTACAAGTACATCCCCTAAGATTGAAAAGGGAAACGGGGGAGTACGACAACCGGGGGTGTCAAGTGGTGTCTCACCGGGAGGTTCGGTCTCTGCTACTCATGGTCCCTGTCGATATTTCGGAGGGCCAAATCATACGGAAGGGAATTGTTGGAAGAAAGAGGGAAAATGCCTGCGCTGTGAGAGCGCCGATCATCGGATTGCTAACTGTCCAACTCAACTGCGCGAAGGAAAAGAGACCCAGCAACCAACCAAGACCAACCCTGGACAGCCAAAGGGGGAAAGGACTGGATCGAAGGTACCGGCTCGGGTGTATTCCCTAGAGCACCATCAGGTCCCTAACTCGTCCGAGGACGTAGAAGGTACGAGCCGCTGGTTACCTTAGATTTTGATAGATCCCATTGATGAAAAAATTTTCGAGGACGAAATTTCTTTAAGGGGGAGAGAGTGTGAGGACCCGTAAAATTTCCTTAGTTTATATTATTTTATTTTCTTTTATTTCACATGCATTTTCTTCACTTTACTTTACTATATTAATTTTTTCAAAAATTTTATAAGTGAGTATAGTTTTTAAATCATATTCCTAGTATAAGATAGTTTATGTTAAATTTGAAGTGTATTATGGGCATGGGACCCGCTAGTGCACTAAGTGCGATAAAATTTTGACGATTAGTTGATGATTTGTATAAAAGGATATTATTTTACAAGGTGCTAGGTGACAATTAGAGGTTAGCTAGATAAATAACCATTGGAAGACAACAAAAGGAGAATTAACCCTTGGATGCCATTTGGCCTTGAAACATTGGACCTTGACTTTGACTTGGACTTGTCTTAACCTTTACTAAACCAAAATTTTGACCCAATTTCTTTCCATTTTCATTATCTTGGCCGAAATTTATGGAGAGGAAAGAACAAGAGAGCAAAGCTTCAACTTCATCCTCCATTCTTGGCTTAAATCTTGAGTTTCAACCGTTAGTTTGCAATCCAGTCCATAAAAGTGGATCTCGAAGGAAGCTTAAGGGGTTTTGTGGACTGATTTGGGAAGATAAGGTGTTGGCAACCTCTTTGCATAAGGTTTAAGGTAACTTTGGCTAGCAACTCCCCTCTATTTCATAAATGTGTAAATTGGTGTCTTAAGGTTGTAGTTTTAGTAGCTTTGTGAGAAAATTTTATGGTTTGAAGTAGTTTTATGGTGAAAATTCCGATCACATGTGATGCTTGAGAGTTGTGCATGTTTTGATAGCTTTGCTATATGAATTATTGAGGTTTTATGGGCTGGTTTACCTTGCCTAAAGGAATTTTCAGCTTGTGTACCTAAATTCCAGCTTAGGGTTAGTAATCTGCCTTGATTTTGCACTGCATGTTCGTCCTTGAGAAAGACTGAATCAGCCTTTTCTCAAAACATACAAGTTGTAGGTAATTGATTTAGCTATCTACCTGTAAATTTTCAACTCAATCGGATAACTGTAACATGTGAAATGACCAAAATACCCTTGACTGCCCATAAGCCCTGTTTCGCGGACAGTTTTCTGTTTTTGTGGAGATATCAATTTTTGACCCTGAAAATGCATGTTTCAGCTTTTGAGGCCTTCATAATAAATGTAGGTATATGTATTAGGTTCGAAACGCAATAAACTTTGCCTCAATACGATAAGCGTAGCTGTAGTTGTGACCAAAACGCCGGTAGATGTCAAACCTGTTGCTTAGCTATTTGTTTTTAAAAGTAGTTCTAGCTTCCAACTTGGATTTCGATGGTTGCATTGCTAGAATTGCCTTGTATTTGGGTGACTTTAAACCTAGTGAAAGAGTTATGGTGTTGAATATAGTTATGTGTTGAATTGGGCTGATTTGAGGAAAAATGATGCCATGATGGCTGGAAAAGTATCGAATTAAGAGGAGGTGCTGTCCAATTGTTTAGGCCGGGTGGTTCCTTCAAGTTGAGTTGATCTTGGTAAAAATGAAGGGTTTTGGGGGTTGTTTGTATCCCTAGGACCAACTGTCATCTTTTGCTCAAAAGTCACATTTTTATTTGTTTGTACTAGTACCTAACCTGGAAAGGCATACGACTTGTAGTCGAGCCTCATTTATGCATTCCATTTACTGGGTTTGTGGATGTGTGAACTATAATTGTTCTATCTTGGTTATTTTAGGGTTTCTTGGCGATTAAAGCCACTTTGGGTGAAAACTTTTGAAGTACCTGTACTGGAACTGGTGAGTGTACCACTCCCCTCATTTGTTGCATAACTTGGTTCCTGTACATGCAATTTGTGATTTGAATGACTGTACTATCCGTTTATTTTGTTTGAGATGAGGGTATACTTTATCACACTCGTTCTCGTATCTGTATGCCTATTTACTATGTACAATTGACCCTGTTATCTGTGCTTAATCTGTTGTCGTTTGGAGGGTTGAGTCCAACGACTATTCTGTGACCTCTGAGCTCAAATCCTGTGACTAGTTACTCGAGGCGAGCCGGCAAGGGCCTAGTCGATTAGGTAACGAACCACAGTACTGCAAATGGGAACTTTGGGCTCTTGAGAGCCACCTGTATCCTTTCTATCTAAAGTGTTTGTTTAATTTCCTATTTGATAGGCACATGAGACTAATTGAACATGAAGTTCCATGATTCTTGACTGCTATTATTTTGGTACCTCATTGAGCGTAAACTCACCCCTTCCCGTTATCTTTGTTTTCCTTACAGGGGACAAACTTTGAAATCATGGTTTTGGAAGAAAGGGTCGAGCTAGTGTATAGGTTCTTTTGTTAAGCTCTTTTGCAACCGAAACCCTAATTGTATTTTGAATAGTATGAATACTTTGGCTTGTACTTTAGTTAATTTGTTCAAGACTCCAATGTATATAAGTATTTAACCTTGTTTTTTTTAAAAGTGTATTCCTTTGAGATGTTATGCTTCGATGACTTTGGTGAACGTTTCTTGTAACTGTTGGACGATCGGGCGAGCGCGGCATTTGAAAAAATTTTGGGTTAGCCATTGCCCTGAATTCGGCCAACTTCCGGTCGGATTGTGACGTGGCCATTTTTGTTTCGTTTTCGTTTTCGTTTTCCTGTTTTTTTTGTTGAGGTGTTTCATCGAAGTTCCGTATCACCGTATGGTTTGGTAAGTTATATTTTGTCTTGGTGGTCTCCAATTGTTCATTTTCTTTGGGTTCTATCGCTCGTAATATAGGGTTTGTGAGATTCGACTCCGTAGTCCTGGCGAGAGCTGGGTAGGCGGTCCGCCGAACCCTTTGGTTCGCCTTAGAGGGAGGTGGGGCTGTCACAGAACCCAAGGGTATTGGCAGGACGCCTGCCCAACTCTTGCCAGGACTCGGTACAATCCATAATTCAAAACTAGAAATACTTCAAACAACTTCAATATATATATATTTAAAGTACTCCAAAACACTTCATACTTACAATTAGTCAGTTTTCAAGCTTAATACAACCCAAAAGAATATTTACTACAACCATCTGCTGTAGTACAACTTAAAGTTTTCCTCAAAAGAACACAATCTAGCACTATTCACGAGCACTCTTGGTCTCGAACTCTGTTAAGGAAAACAAAAACGTGGAATGAGCTACACAGCCCAGTGAGGTTCCAAGACACTCTAGCAGTTCTAATAACTCAAGTAATTTGAGCATACCCAATGTATGATTTAAGGTTGCACATTGGCACATTAACATGAGACAGTTATCATTGTACGAGTAATTTGAGCATATTATAGGTATGGCTCAGGGTCGCATGTTGGCACATTAGCATGAAACAGTTATCATTATGTAAAATAAACACACATTGAAGGATACGGTGTTCCAGTGGAACCATTGTAGACACCAAAATTTTAGCCTTTCTTTTTATTTATTATAGGTGATTTTTATTTATTTATTTATTTTATTATTTCTTGCTTAGTTTATCTCATTCTCATTTTTGTTAAGAAAATTGTTTTTGTTTTTATTAATTAATCCACTGAAAAAAAGGAAAAAAAGGAAAGGAAGAACAAAAATCAAGTACAGAAAAAGAAAAAAAAAAAAAGGGATCCGTGCGCATGGTTGGATGTGCACTATTCATCATCCTCCGAGTTTCATACGAAAGGAAGCAACAAGGCTCAATATTGCAGCTGGCTTTTCTTCCAATTTCATTCGTTCCCCTTACGGTTTTTTTTTTCTCTCCAAACATTCCTAGTACCAATCCGGCTCATCACTCAAGAACAAGATCAAAGGGGCAGCAATGAACCACATAAACTCATTTTTTAGCAGGACCATCTAAACCCTTCATCGTAGGTTTTGGGGCCTTTAAATAGATGAAAACACAACCAGAATGGGGGGATTCGGATGACGGCTGAAAGATAAAGAGTAATAGAGAGAGGACGGCTGAGAAAAAACTGAAAAAGAAATTGAAGAGAGCGAGGGAGAACTGAGAGTGAGAGAGAGCTTGAAGCCCGAGACAAAGATAAGGCCGAGAGAGGAAGCTGTCATCACCTTCATCGTGTCGTAATCAGTCGCAAATCTTCACCGAGAGGAGAATGAAGGGAAAGAAGAGGAGCGACGATCTGAAAAGGCAAGGGAAGAAAAGTTCGGGCAGAAGATCAGGAGCACGATCATCTCCCAGGCGCACGGGTTTTTCTTCATGTATTTGGCATTAGGATCTCCTCAAGGTAACCCATTCTTTTCATTTTCTTCCACTTACACATATCCAGATTCATATGCTTCAGTGTTGGGTTTTTGTTTTCATGTCCTGTTCTTCCTTCGGTTCTTTCTTTGTCATGTGTTGTTGATCCAGATCTGGGCTCCACATCACTGCATATGAGTCTTGTATTATTGTGGACCGTAAGACCTTTTGTGTAGAGCTTATACTATTATTTTTCTTAGTTAGCAATGAACTCAGTAGGAGGTTTATGAATGAATCTGGTTCTGCAAGTCAGAATTCGCTTTCCGTTGTGGATGCTTAATCTGATGTTTGGGCAAGGGGTTTAGGAAGGCTAATTTTCATGGTGATGGCTGTGACGCCCCCACTTTTCCCAAGGCCGAACCCTAGGGTATCGGCGGGACGCCTGCCTAGCTCGCGCCAGGAATTTCAAAATAATAAAACTAGATAAACCAAAAGCGTACTATTCACAATATAGCCAACTCCAAAAGAGTTCTATGTACCTCCCCAAAAGCAGCTAGTCAAACCACTATATTACATTATGATAACAACCAGCAGAAAGTAGACCCTAAGGAGGGTCCTTATACAAACCACCAAAACAAAAACAACCATCTTAATTGTCCAACTATTACAAGCAAACCTAACTATACTAGTGAATGTGCCAAGGAGTTCCCCGTGTCATCCCCTGCTAAGGAAAACAAAGGAAACGGGGTAAGCTATGTGCTTAGTAAGTAAACAGGGGTAAAATCATAAATTGCACATTTAGATAAACAACTATTTTACAAAATGTCAAGTCAAGTGCAAAAGTAACAATACAAATGAAGGATACAGGTTGGCTCCAAAGCCAAGTTGTTTGCCATGCGTGACCTCCTGCCGATACTCTGTCGACCACAAATAAGGTCCGTAGAACTCCACTTGTACTCCCACCTAACACCTTATCACCCTCACTGGCCAGTCACCTCACAAGCTTGCTCGAGCGAACGAAATTGAGCTTGGTTCACAAGCTCGGTTCACAAACTTGGTTCACATTCTCGGTGAACCGGATTCACAAACTTGGTGACCTCAGACTAAGTTGGACTGGCTTCGACCAAGCCCCGGCTGGCTCGAATAGTCCATCTAGGTCGGAAGATCGACCCCGACTCACAAACGTCACCCCGAGCTACAAGCTCAAGGGGTTCAAACCCAAAATAATTCATTTAGACATGTCACGTATAAATATGCATGTAAATTAGGGCTTAAGTCGATTGCGATAAAGTACACCCTCGCCTAGGTACCCTTTCATTCACCTCAAAACACATAAGCAAGTTATATACAAAACGACCCGAATACTTACTCAAAGACCCAAGATAGCAAAAGTACGAAAATAGCATCACAAAGGATAGCTAGTAGTAGGCCCCACCGGCTCCGCCTAACTCACCACCGTCTGAAATAGAAGATTGCATCACGTTATATCACAAACGGCTACTAACATGCCTAAAACAAACAAAACGGCAAAATTGGCACGTGCAAGTGCGGAAACGGCAAACGAAAACGTAAACGGAAACGACAGATTTGGCACCTAGAACCGTTTTGATCGAATTCCAGGCTACGATTATCAGATCGAAGTGCATGAGGTACCGTTGAGAAGCTAAGAAGAAGGGCTACAACTTTCATAATGGCACCTCAAGCCAGATCTCAATGGAACTAGGACAAAAATGTGCAAAACTGTTCCAGCCATTTCATTTCTGGTTACCAAACAGGCCCTGTTTGAAAGACCATAACTCACGACTCAGAAATCAGAATCAAGAAATTTTAGAGGCGTTAGAAAGATTATTTATAAGTCTATAACTTTTGTGTTTTGACCAAAAGCTGAATCAGTATGGAGCATAGGGAAAAAGAGGTTCAAAGTTCCTGTCAGAACTGTCCAAATTCGAAGGCAGTTCTGACAACCGATCTTGTTTTGGTCATAACTGAAGCTACGGAACTCGGATTTAGATGTACTTTATAGTTTTTCGAAGCTAAGACCAAGATCTACATTTATTATGAAGGGATCAACACCCAGTTCGCACGTTATCAAGACGGACAAAGCATGGTCAGAAGCAAAATTCAAAAACGTAACACAATCCAGTGTTCAAAACAGGAGTGAGTGTTTTGGTTATAACTTGGGCTAAACGGATCCGTTTGACCTGAAATTTTTCAGCCACCTTAAGAACTTAAGAAGCTACAACTTTTATGTTTTGAGAAACTTCTGAATCAGCACGCAACATAAAGAAAAACAGAATCCAAGTTCAGATTTGTGGACTGCCCTGTTTCCAGTTTTGCTGGTTTCGCGCGCCGTAACCGTACAGTCCGTTTCTGTGGTTTTCATACAAACCTTCAGGCCAAATTCATACCAAATAAACACACATAAACACCTCCTATTTACTCTACAAGAAAACCGAAATTCCTTTTCCAATACTAACCATAATCTAGGTGCTAATCCTACTAATTTTTCTGGTTTCTCCACCTAATCAATTAAACCCTAAGCACTTAAGCCTTAACCCAACCAAACTAACTTTCCTTTGACTTAGGGTTTCATGACCAATCTGGAATTTGCTACTTACCAACCATACAAATGAAATCAAGGCATCAAAGATGCCATTAACAAGCCAAAATCCAACCAAACCAAATCAACTTAATGAACCAAGGAGCAAAAACCCTAACCTTTCATAGCCTTAACCGAAATTTGGCAGCAAGAAATCACTACAATAAACCATTAAACTACACAATAATCACCACATAACCTGTACAAATTCATAATTACAACAAAACCATCACTTCACATGGTTTCAAGACTTAATCACAAGAGTTATCTTTCAAATCAAATGATTTACCTTCAATCCAACCTTGTTGATGATTAACCCACAACAATCAAGTAGCAAAGATGTTGTCTTCAACTCCATGACCAAGATGGAAGCTAGAAGAAATTGAACTTGGAAGAACTTTCCCTTTCTCTCTTGCTCTCTCTCTCTCGGCCTCTCACTCTCTCTTTCTCTTTAGTTTATTTTTGTTTTGTTTCTAATGATTATCTTGCATAAGAAGATGATACATATAAGTCAAAGCCATGGAGGATATTTTCCATCCTAACCAATCACATAAAAGTCCCTCAATTGCCCTTTTAACCCCTTGCACTCCAACTTTACATTAAATCAACTCTAGCACTTAAACATTTATTTTCTCTTTCTTACTCCTTTTCCCCTCAAACATTTATAATCTTTCAATTAACTCCATAGGTTACTAACTTAATCTAATCCAAAACACTTGACCACACTTAATTACTTTACTAATCACCCTCCTACATTAATCACCTATACTTAAACATACTTTATCCCACATAAAAGCAATTAAACAATAACCTTTTTGTCAAGGGCAAAATTAGGGTTTAAACCCAACTTAAAACTTCTAATAAATCATAACACTAGAGGTTTTACTCATTTAGGGTTTCTAACTTTCTTAAACTTATTTAACCTATATTAAATGGATTAAATCCTATACTTACCCACACTAAAACACACACTAGCATAACTAACTTTAACCACCACTCGAACTTATGATTAATACAAAAACTAGGGTTTAAATCCTAACCCCAACTTAGGGTTTTTACCACACAAATAATGAATATAACCTAATATCAAACTTAAGAACTGACCGGGGTCTCACAATGGATCTGTAGTTTGGAAATGTTCAATCCAAAATTTTTGTTAAGAGAAAATGCTATTGCTTGCACTGGTTCAGATGCACTGATTTCTTTGGTTGTTGCCGTCATTTTTGTTGGTCTTTTACTCCTGTTTTGCTGTCTCTTGTATCTTGCAATGGTTTAGGGTGTTCAAATCCAAGGGTTTTGTGTTGAAAGTTGAAAACAATGTTTGATGAGCCTGTTTGCCTGACTTTAGAATGCTTGTGCGCTTAGAGTTGCGCATAAAAATCTGCTGCAACAAGCTGAAAGCTCTCGGATTGTTGCAGCAGCGTGGACAAGATTCTGTTTTTCCCTTTGCTGGTTTAAGTTTTGAAGCTTATGATCTCTTTGGTCTTTGGCTAGTGCGTCATGAACATGTTTGCCACGAGTTTATATTTTTCTCTGCTGTGATTTCTCATTCCGTTGCATCATGGAGCTTCTGATGCTTGTAGTGCCTTCTTGATGCATGTCATTTCTTGCGCTTCCTGCTGCATTGCTCCTTTATCTCTTGATTTTGGCCAACTCAAATGCTTTTCTACAATTCTGTAATAAGAGTTCGTGTCTCATTTAGTTGGTAGTTGATAGGTGAAGTCTTGGTTTTTGGTGAACCTATTTGCATGGATAGAGAGTCGCGGCTGGAAAATTGCAGCAAGCTTGGAAACAAAAGGCAGCATGCTTCATTTTTTTAGTTGCAGAAGCTTAAGCCTTTACGTAGTTGCATGGTTTTTGCATGCAAAATAACTTCTGAATTTGGCACTTTACTCCCCTTAACTTCTAGCAATGCTACAAAGGCCTAATTGTTTGCAAATTAGGTCCTAGAGTAACTGTAATTGGAACCATTACTTGGCCTTTTCATTACTTATGGACCTTTGAAGTTCCCAAAATATTTCAATTGGACTTGAATGATTGGTTAATGGTTGCTATTGGGTCCTTAGTAGTTTTTCTATTGTTGAAATTTGATCAATAATTTACTTTCTTTGAAATTATGCCCTATTTGATTTCATTTAAGTTGCAATTGGGAGGGATTTGATGATTTTGTTTATATTGTACTATTTAATTGGTGCCTTGACCTTGTTATTGTTTTGAAGCTAATTCTTCCTTTATTTGATTACCATTGCAAGGGAGGTACACTCTATCCCTTACCATTGCCTTTATTTGACCATATGTGCCTTATGTGACTTTATGTGCTCAATTGCATGCCTTCATTTTATTTATTTATTCGCTTTATTTGTTTTAATTCAGTATATTTATTTTATTTTAGTTCAGTTTTGATCATTTGAAAGGCACTTGAATGCCACAATTGTAATAGTTAGGCTATTATATCATTTCATTTAATTCCTTCCCCTCTTTAGATTGTAGTTGGGCCCCCCCAATGTAATAGATAGGGCTTCCTTTACTTTATTTGCTTTGCGTGATTTGCATGCTTACTTGTTATGTGTTACCACTTTCCTAGGATTTAGCATCTAGATATGCATGCTTATGTGTTATGTGAATTACATGCTCACATGCCTACTTGCTTTAACTATGCCCATTTACTTGTGTATATATGGTGAATGCAAATGTATGATATAACCATGGCTAGTCCAATGCTAGTCATGGTTACTTATTCCCGATCGCTCACAAGTCCAATGCTTATGAGAGAGCGTTAGTAAAGGGCTAGTCCAATGCTAGACCCAATAGGGCCGTCCCTCACTAGTACATACTCGCATGCCTTCACTACATTTTCATGCATTTTTCTTAGTACTTTTTACATTTTTGCATGATCCTTTACCCTTTTCCCACATTCAAAGTATGATCTTTAGGATTTTGCATTTCACTCTAGTCATTAGGGTCATTTGCCTGATTAGGTTAGGGAGTTACTCTTTTGGTAAGGGGGATGGACGAGTTTGGCTACATATAGCCTTAGCAAGCTTATTCTTTTTCTAACCAAAAGGCAAACCAAAAGTCACGATTTAGGGTCTCCCCGTACCCGTCTTGCTTGCATTCCTCTAGGGCTCATGCATTCCCAAGGCACATTACACTTTTCACTTCACACATTACCACTTTACACATTTTCACTTCACACCTCACGCTATCACTTTACACTTTTCTCATATCTGCATGTTCACACTTTACATACTCATTTGCACACCTGCACTTTACACGTGCATTTTTACATGCTCATTTACACCCATTTGCACACTTACACATTTGCACCTGGCACTCGTTTTACACTCAAAGAGATTTTTGCACACTCTCATTTTTCCCCATTCATTTGCATTTATTCATGACCTCTTTGAGGATTCACCATTGGCTATCACAATTCATGTGATTAGGACCAATCGAGCCTCTAAAGAGACATTTTACCTCCTTTCAAACATTCATTAGATTTAGGTTGCATACATGTTAGACACATCCACAATGCAATACATCTTTTGGGTAGAAAATAGGAAAATTATCACTAAATCATGCAACTAGCTTAGGCTAGGGTAAAAGGGTGTCTTAGACTTTGTCTTTGCCTTCCCTTTCATCAACCGTGACCCCCGAACTCGTCTCTTTGATTTTCGTGGACTAGGAGTCATCTAAAAAGGTTTTTACTTCATTTTCTTTGCAAAGCTACTTTTTGGGTGACTTGGTACACCCCAACTCAATACCAAGTGGCGACTCCTACTTTTTATGTTTAAAAACCTTTTTAGATCATCATCTTGGCCAAACCGTCGCATTTAAAAAGTCCCATGGCCTTTCCCTTCATTTCTCACATTCACACACTTCACACATTTTATGCATACTACACATTATAACTTCAAACTACCTTTTCCATTTTTCATAAAAATGGGGCGCGACAACTATTTCGGTCAACTGCACCTTATAACTTCAGAATCCCCTCTGTTTGTCTGGCCATCACCTTATCCCTCCAGTGGTAGTACTCGAGCATACAGAAATGGTGTCCCAGGGTTCCAACCTACCCGACCGAGCCCAGTCCTGGCTCGAGTATGTGACGCCCCGAAAAGTATGAGAGTGAGAACCCGGAAATTTTCTAATTTTCTAGGGTTTATTTTTTTTTAATCGCCCGCCTTTTCTACATTTTCTTTATTAGAAAAATTCCCCAGATAAAGTTTATGAGCAAAGATAGTTTTAAAATGATTTTTCTAGTATCGGTTAGATTTTGAGAAATTAAGAGCGTATTTTGAACGTGGGACCCGCAAGTGCGGTAAATGCATTATATTTTTGACAACTTGTTGGAATTTTGTATTAAGTGATATTATTTTACAAAGTGTTAAGATATTTGTATTAGAGAGACAAAAAGATAAGTTTTAAATCTAAAGGTGACAAGTGTCACCATAAGATTTAGTCTTGAGTTTGACTACTATTCATAACTTTACCATTTAATTAAAATTGGCCAAAAATCTCTTCATTTTGCAAGCTTCTTGGCCGAATTCTCTTGCTCAAAGAAAGAAAGAAAAGCTCTCAATTTTCTAGTCTCCAATCTTGCCCAATCTTTCAATT
Source organism: Coffea eugenioides (assembly GCF_003713205.1). Taxonomy (NCBI): domain Eukaryota; kingdom Viridiplantae; phylum Streptophyta; class Magnoliopsida; order Gentianales; family Rubiaceae; genus Coffea; species Coffea eugenioides. The sequence continues at coordinate 15,707,737 of NC_040035.1, read as the reverse complement.
AAACCGATTAATCTTCCAATTACTCCATAAAACCTCTTAGTTTTGTGGAGTTGAGCTTGGTTGTGAAGTTGTTTGGAAAGCTAAGGTGACTAGTTGCTCTCTTTCTTGTGTTGCTAAGGTGAGTTGTGAAGGACCCCTCTCCTTCCTCTAATGATGTTCAATTCATGATTGGTGGTGGTATAAGATGCACTTTTATGGATTATATCTTGGTTTTGGTTGAATTGGTGAAGTTTTATAATTATTGGGGATTTTTCTGTTTTCATATGGACATGATTATGTGGTCATTTATGATGATTGGAAATGATATTTAAGGAAGCTAGAAGGTGGAAAAAGTGGATAATTGCAAACAATTTCTGTTTTGGAAGAAATTTTGGAAAGTTAGGGTTTATGATTGTGCATTCTGCCCGAATTTATAGATCATAGATAGAGGCCGAATTGGCCTTGGCTTAAAACATGAAAGTTTTAGGGAATGATATTTTAGAGGTTCCTGAAAAATTTCAGGTCAATCGGAGCAGCGTAGCTTGAGAAAAGTTGAAATTACTATTGCTGTTCTGGTTTTACCCGAATGTAAGAATTGCGCCTGTAATTGGTTGTTTTGGCTGGAATTGCTTCCGAATTTGGTTGTTGAGGTCTTTAGATGAAATTTAGCTTTGTTTCTTATCTTTCATATGGTTTTGGAATTTCTGGATTTGGACTTGGATAGCCTGCTTTATGATGTTTCCGCTAGAATGCGTTCTGTGAATCTGTTTTTGTGATTCTGGTATGGTATCTTGCATTTTTGACCTGGTTACACTCGAAACTGGGTTGAGTGACCTTATGCAATGTTGTAGCCCTATCTCTTAGCTTCGAAATGGTGTATCTTGCATCTTTATCCGACAATCGTAACGCCTTTGGTACCATTACCGTAAAATGACGTCAAAACTGTTTTTCTGGTTTTGAGCTTAACTTTCATTTCCGGACTTTTCCCTAGCTTGACTTGTACTAGTACTACTTGGAGCTTGCTGAATGGCTATTGGATGAACTTGTTGTTGGGTGTGTACCTTTGGGTTGGAATCAGGAAATAATGAAGCCATGATGGCTGGAAAAGTTAGCAAATTCAGGGGAAGTGCTGTCCGAACTTTGAAGGGATTTGTTTGCATTGAGTTTGTGAACTAAGACTTGGATTTGAGCAAGGCAATGATATATGATGGATGATTTCTGAGCCATGGAGGTGAGTGACCCCAAACTATTGTTAAAGCTTCTTGTGAAATGTTTCTTGCATTATTTACTCGACTGCATCTCATGCGTGCTTGCATGTGAATTCATGATATGATTTTGGCTTCAATGAGTTCTTGGGGAGTCTTGTGCTGGACAGCAACGTCTCCACCTCTGTTTACTTGGAGCAAATGGCTCTGGAGCTCAAAAAGGGTCTCCCTCTTAATGTTAATGTTAATGTTAAATGATCTATTTGAGCGTTGGGTGTTCAAGTGCTATGACTTCACTGGCTCACGAGAGCAATAAACGGACATTTGTTCTTTGAATCATGACATCATCGAAAGGATCGAAATGCAATATTGTGAAATATATTTGTTTAAGGATTTTACCGGTTACTCGCTGAGCTTCTAGCTCACCCCAAAAATATTTTATTCCCCTCCACAGGGCTCGAGGCGAAGGAAACGTTTGTATTAAAGTTCTCCGTGTGAATGGTTGGTATCAAGGATCAGAGTGGCGCAGCGGAAGCGTGGACGCTTCGCTTTTGAGATGTAATTTTTGGAGAATTTGATGTAATATTTGAGTTTTATCTTGTAATCTGTTTGAGGAATGTAGTGAATGACTGAGTCCCGGCGAGAGCTGGGCAGGCGGCCCGCCGAACCCTCTGGTTCGCCTTAGGGGGAGGTGGGGCTGTCACAGTTGGTATCAGAACTTAGGCTTCAGATCTCGGTAGTGTATCCTAGGCTTGAAGTTTAGGATGCCGGACTGTGGGTTTGGTCTGAAATATTAGTGATTTTTGCAGGATGTCTTGACTTGATTGGTACAAGAGGGAATGTCGAGGACGACATTCTTTTAAGGAGGGGAGATTGTGACGCCCCGAAAAGTATGAGAGTGAGAACCCGGAAATTTTCTAATTTTCTAGGGTTTATTTTTTTTTAATCGCCCGCCTTTTCTACATTTTCTTTATTAGAAAAATTTCCCAGATAAAGTTTATGAGCAAAGATAGTTTTAAAATGATTTTTCTAGTATCGGTTAGATTTTGAGAAATTAAGAGCGTATTTTGAACGTGGGACCCGCAAGTGCGGTAAATGCATTACATTTTTGACAACTTGTTGGAATTTTGTATTAAGTGATATTATTTTACAAAGTGTTAAGATATTTGTATTGGAGAGACAAAAAGATAAGTTTTAAATCTAAAGGTGACAAGTGTCACCATAAGATTTAGTCTTGAGTTTGACTACTATTTATAACTTTACCATTTAATTAAAATTGGCCAAAAATCTCTTCATTTTGCAAGCTTCTTGGCCGAATTCTCTTGCTCAAAGAAAGAAAGAAAAGCTCTCAATTTTCTAGTCTCCAATCTTGCCCAATCTTTCAATTAAACCGATTAATCTTCCAATTACTCCATAAAACCTCTTAGTTTGGTGGAGTTGAGCTTGGTTGTGAAGTTGTTTGGAAAGCTAAGGTGACTAGTTGCTCTCTTTCTTGTGTTGCTAAGGTGAGTTGTGAAGGACCCCTCTCCTTCCTCTAATGATGTTCAATTCATGATTGGTGGTGGTATAAGATGCACTTTTATGGATTATATCTTGGTTTTGGTTGAATTGGTGAAGTTTTATAATTATTGGGGATTTTTCTGTTTTCATATGGACATGATTATGTGGTCATTTATGATGATTGGAAATGATATTTAAGGAAGCTAGAAGGTGGAAAAAGTGGATAATTGCAAACAATTTCTGTTTTGGAAGAAATTTTGGAAAGTTAGGGTTTATGATTGTGCATTCTGCCCGAATTTATAGATCATAGATAGAGGCCGAATTGGCCTTGGCTTAAAACATGAAAGTTTTAGGGAATGATATTTTAGAGGTTCCTGAAAAATTTCAGGTCAATCGGAGCAGTGTAGCTTGAGAAAAGTTGAAATTACTATTGCTGTTCTGGTTTTACCCGAATGTAAGAATTGCGCCTGTAATTGGTTGTTTTGGCTGGAATTACTTCCGAATTTGGTTGTTGAGGTCTTTTGATGAAATTTAGCCTTGTTTCTTATCTTTCATATGGTTTTGGAATTTCTGGATTTGGACTTGGATAGCCTGCTTTATGATGTTTCCGCTAGAATGCGTTCTGTGAATCTGTTTTTGTGATTCTGGTATGGTATCTTGCATTTTTGACCTGGTTACACTCGAAACTGGGTTGAGTGACCTTATGCAATGTTGTAGCCCTATCTCTTAGCTTCGAAATGGTGTATTTTGCACCTTTATCCGACAATCGTAGCGCCTTTGATACCATTACTATAAAATGACGTCAAAACTATTTTTCTGGTTTTGAGCTTAACTTTCATTTCCGGACTTTTCCCTAGCTTGACTTGTACTAGTACTACTTGGAGCTTGCTGAATGGCTATTGGATGAACTTGTTGTTGGGTGTGTACCTTTGGGTTGGAATCAGGAAATAATGAAGCCATGATGGCTGGAAAAGTTAGCAAATTCAGGGGAAGTGCTGTCCGAACTTTGAAGGGATTTGTTTGCATTGAGTTTGTGAACTAAGACTTGGATTTGAGCAAGGAAATGATATATGATGGATGATTTCTGAGCCATGGAGGTGAGTGACCCCAAACTATTGTTAAAGCTTCTTGTGAAATGTTTCTTGCATTATTTATTCGACTGCATCTCATGCGTGCTTGCATGTGAATTCATGATATGATTTTGGCTTCAATGAGTTCTTGGGGAGTCTTGTGCTGGACACCAACGTCTCCACCTCTGTTTACTTGGAGCAAATGGCTCTGGAGCTCAAAAAGGGTCTCCCTCTTAATGTTAATGTTAATGTTAAATGATCTATTTGAGCGTTGGGTGTTCAAGTGCTATGACTTCACTGGCTCATGAGAGCAATAAACGGACATTTGTTCTTTGAATCATGACATCATCGAAAAGATCGAAATGCAATATTGTGAAATATATTTGTTTAAGGATTTTACCGGTTACTCGCTGAGCTTCTAGCTCACCCCAAAAATATTTTATTCCCCTCCACAGGGCTCGAGGTGAAGGAAACGTTTGTATTAAAGTTCTCCGTGTGAATGGTTGGTATCAAGGATCAGAGTGGCGCAGCGGAAGCGTGGACGCTTCGCTTTTGAGATGTAATTTTTGTAGAATTTGATGTAATATTTGAGTTTTATCTTGTAATCTGTTTGAGGAATGTAGTGAACGACTTAGTCCCGGCGAGAGCTGGGCAGGCGGCCCGCCGAACCCTCTGGTTCGCCTTAGGGGGAGGTGGGGCTGTCACAGAGTAGGTCAGTAACCAAGGGCAGGGCCCAGTTCAGCTTAGAGCTTACAACATGCATGTGACAGCCCCACCTTCCCCTAAGACGAACCAAAGGGTTCGGCGGACCGCCTGCCCAACTCTCGTCGGGACTACGGATCTGGAACGAACGGAAACCCTACCAAACGCTCAGAAGAACTTCGAGAAGATAACATTCAGAACCCAATTGAGCCGAACTATGAGATACAATCACTCGTTGGCACAACGTTCCCACGAAAAACAAAATGAAATAGGAGTGCCGCTGCCACATCATAGTCCAACCCAATACAAGTAACTTTGTTTAGCATGAAAGAGTGTACATTCCCAAGTACATATGCCACATAAACATGAGGAAACACTTTAAAATATACATATTATTAAGTTTACAAATCAAAAGGAAACATCGTATTAAGATACATTGAGGGTTTCCAAATTGTCGAGGAGCTATACCAAAAACAAAAGAGTTTCTAACTAGCTCAACTCATTCCTCAAAACATCAAAGTTCCAAAAGATGGTTCCCTGTAAGGAAAACAAGGATAACGGGACGGGGTGAGCTAAAAGCTCAATGAGGTGCCAAAAGTATAAACAATAGAAATCATGAGAAAACATTTTTAGGGCACATATACACATCAAATACGAGAAATGAATGAACACCACAATTTAAAGGATACAGGTGGCTCTCCAGAGCCAAATCCCCGTTGCAATACTTGATCCAACCTAGTTGACCCTCCGTCAACATTCAACAAAAGGAACCAGTCCAGTAGAACACCACTTTAACGCCAAATCCCGTCCACCAAACATACCCCTTACCGGGCCCGAACGCCAAACAGGAACAGGAATGGTAATACTCGAGTATACCGGAAATCTAGAGTCTCTAATACCCAAAGATTTCCCAGGAACAAGCACCCATGGATTGCCAAATTTTCTCGACCAAGCCCTTGCTGGCTCTATCCAATTGACTCCCCACGAGGTTGAGCTCAGATTTAACAGGAAGGTCGTTGGATGCACTTCAAAACAACATTATAACAGGCGCAGGTAACAGATTCAAGTATATACAGGAAACAAGTCACACAGGCCAGAGAACGAGTGTGATAAAGTACACACTCGCCTCGTACAGAATAAACAGTCGATAAAGACATTCAATTAGCAATTTGCAAGTACAGATAACCATTTTAGCAATAATTAAGGGAAGTGGAACACTCACCGGTTCCAGTACAGATACTTCAAAAGTTTTTACCCAAAGTGGCTTTATTCGCCCAGAAACCCTAAAATAACCTAGATAAAACAATTATAGTTCGCACATCCACGAACCCAGTAAATAGAATGCATCAATGAGGCTCGACTACAGGTCGTATGCCTTCCCAGGTTAAGTACTAGTACAAAAGAATAAAATATGACTTTTGAGCAAAAAGATAACAGTTGGTCCTAGGGTTACAAATAACTCCCAAAACCCCTTCATTTTTACCAAGATCAACTCAACTTGAAGGAATCACGTAGCCCTAAAATTTTGGGCAGCATGCCCTCTGTATTTACCTATTTTTCAGTCATTTATGGCTTCATTGTTTTTCCTCAACTCAGTCCAATTCAACACATAAAAAATCTCAATAAAATACCCCGTCAACTAGGCTCAATTTCATCCAAATACAAAGCAAGTCTAGGAATGCAACTTGAAATCAAGTTTTAAGGACAAAAGCTAAATAGCAGGTTTGACGTCTCCTAGCGTATCGATCACAACTAGAGCTATGCTTATCGAATTGGGGTGTAATTCATACTGTTTCGAAGCTAAGATAAAGGCCTACAACTTTGATGAAGACCACTCAGTCCAGTTTGTCGCGCCCCACTTTTTGATGGTGTTGTGTGGTGTGAAAGTGTGTAGTGGAATGTGAACGTGTGTAAATGAAAAGTAAAAGGCCATGGGACTTGAGAATGCGACGATTTGGCCAGACAAAGTTCGAAAGGGGGTTTTTAATGAAAAATGGAGTCGCCACTTGGTATAGAGTTAGGGTGTACCAAGTCACCCAAAAAGAAATTTTTTAAAGGAAAGATAGAAAGAAACCCCTTTTAAACGACTCCAAGTCCACGTAAACCAACGAAAAAGGTTCGGGAGTCACATTTGACGAAGGGGAAGGCAAGGATAAAAATCCAAGGCACCCCTTCGACCTAGCCAAGGCTAGTTGCGTGATTTAGCCCCACCTTTCCTAATTTTTCTACCCAAGGTATGTATCGCGTGTTGGATATGACTATATGAATGCAAAAACCTAGACCTAGGGGGACATGGGAGAAATTTCTCTTCAAAGGTTGAGTGGTGTCAATCACATTAATTGTGAAGCCCAATAATGATCCTTTGGAGAGGTCACACATAATCCTAAATGACGTAAAAATGAGTGGAATGCATGCCATGTGAAAATGTGAGTTTGTGTGAAGTGAGAAAAGTGATAAAAATAATAGGATGTAAGTGGAGGTGTGCAAATGTATTTACAAGGTAAGGTGAGTAAAGAATGATGATGTGAAAATAACATAAAGTGCATGTGTGCGAGTGATATGGTATAAAGTGTGAGTAGTTAAGTGAAAACGTCCAAAAGTAGTGTGAAGTGAGAATGTGAAAAAAAAGGATAGAATATAAAGTAGAAGTGTATGTAATAGCGAATGAATAAAATGCATGAACACTAGAGGAATGCATCAAGACGGGAACGGGGACTCCTAACTTTGTGACTTTAATCTTCCTTTTGATTAGAAAGGAGAACTAGCGTGCTAAGGCTATTTGTAGAGCCACACTCGCTCGTTTCCCTTGTCGAAAGGGGACTCTTCAAGCAAATGTACCCTATAACTAGCATGAGATGCAAAAACCTAGAATGAAGGGGAGAAGGGGTTCGAGGAGCATGCCAAATGATAAAACTAAGAAAAATGCATGACATGCAGTGAACACGCAAATATGCACGAATGAGGAGGGCGGCCTATTTGGGTCTAGCGTTGGACTAGCCCTTTCTAAGAATTTCCTACTAGCGTTGGACTAGTGGAAAACGTGACAATGAACCACAACTAGCGTTGGACTAGAGTGGTGACGGGGAAGAGGGCCACAACTAGCATTGGACTAGTGTGGTGACGTCCATTCATCCATCACATTCATTCATGACTATAAAAAGCGAGTAGACATGCAAATCACTTATAAACACGTAGCACATAACACTTAGCATGCTCGACTAGATGCAAGAGCCTAATAAAACACTTAACACATAACACATAGGCATGCAACCAAGCTAATGAATCTATTACATTTGCTAACTAAAACAAAAGGGGAAGGGGAAGAATGGACAAGAATGCTCGCCAAGCCCTATCTATTACAAGCCAAGAGGTGTACACATACCCCATAATAACTTAAATAAAAGCAAAAGTAAATGAAATAAATGCAAGGAATTAAGGAAAGGCAAGGAAAGCGAAGTAGACATGCATATTCACATAACACGTAGGAGCACGTAGGGTCAATTGAAGTGCAAATAAGGGATAGAGTGTACCTCCCTTGAATCTATGCCTTAACGGAGTGAAATCACTTATTTATCCTCCAAAATAAAAGAAATGGTCAAGGTACCAATTTATTTGGAAAAATAGGCAAACACAAGCTCACTTGGTCATAAAGCCCCTAAAGTTGTGACTTAAGTGCAATTGACAAAGCATGGTAGTTAATTGAAGAAAAGCAAGCGATGAAATTGCAAAAATTAAAACTACTAAGGATCAAATTGATGAAATTATTCAATTGATTGGGCCATAGTGAAGCAAAAGGGAACTTGGGGGGTCAAAGTGCAATTTCCAGAATTTATTTCATGCATGCAACGAAGGCAAAGTCTTCTTTACTTCTGCAATTTTCTGCTGCCACTTCCGTAGCTTATAGCAACCCAGAAAATACACAAAGTTCATTGTTTGCCAACCCCACTCACATGAATCCCAAATCGTCAACTTTAAGCAATAACTATCTATCATTAGTGATCCCAACAGAGAGTATTCAAGCAAGAAAACCAGGACAAAAACAGCAGAGGTTCTCAACCTTTGTTCAAAACTTCAAACCAGAACATTCAATAAAAACATGCTAAAAAAACTGAATCACAAAGCAACCAAAATATTAGACATCTGTACAAGGATTTTCAAGGCAATCATCACACAATCCATGAAGATGCTTGCTGCAAATTCCTACAACTAATTCATGCAAAGTTACGATGGAAATCTCTGCAATAATTCTTGGCAACTGCTAAAAAAAAATCTGCAACAAACTAGCTGCTGACCTTCACTTTTCAAGCATGGATTTTACCCTCAAAACACCATCTCAAACGGAAACAAATTCAACCAAACAATCAAAACTTTGATATAAACCAAAAACCCACAGGATCTTAGCATCTAAACTTACAAACATATTAGAATAAAAACCTGCAATTTTCCTGGTGCCCAACCCGTGACATGAAGAATGAATGAAACATTCGCATGATTGAAAACAACTTCAAATTAAACTCACTTGCAGATTTTTACTTGGAAAACTCACAATATAAAAACCATAGTTTTAGTTCCTTTCCCCCACCGACAGATTCACAAGCAAAACATCCATGAAACAGATGCAAGCATCACAGCAAAGTTTCAACCTTTCTAACATGATTTTTATAATCTATGGACAGCAAAACAAATGAAAGGCGTTACCTTTATCCCTTTCAAGGGGAAAATCAGGGTCTGGGACGATGAATAGGGTATCCTTGCTCAGCCCAAAAGCTTTATCTTTCCGGCTACCAAACATTCTTCCTCTGTTTTCTTCAACAGCATACCCACTCCTTATTTTCCTTTGCTCTCTCTTGCTCGCTATCTCTCAATCTACTCTCTTTTTTTTCGTCCTCTGTTCTTGCCTCCCTTTTCTATCTAGCCGACCCCCCTTTTCGTTTTTACTTTCTGTTTTTCCAATCCTTACAGCCGCGCCTTCTTTCTGTCTTTTTCTCCCGGCTCCCCCTCTACCTCTGTTTCTTTCTTTTGCCGTTTTCCAGATTTTGCAGCCGCCATTCTCTGTCCGGTTCCTCTATCTCCAAAACCCTCTCCCCCTTGCGGCTGTGGTTTCTTTGGCTTTTATATATGGGACACTCTACCCTAAACCCTCAACCATTTTCCAAAAATTGCAGCTAAAGGAGCTGCCCAATCCTTTCTTGCAAGCTGCGACAATACGCAGCTGCAAATAGCGTATCTTTTTTTTTTTTTTTTTTGAAATTAATTAAAACAAAATTGATAATAAACTAAGTAATAAAAAAAACAACAATTTTACATCAAAATAAACAAACTAAAACAACAAAATTGCCATTTTCAATCTTTTTCTTTCATTTTTCATTTTTCATCATTTTTCACTTTTTTCTTTTTTTTTTTCACTTTCAAGAAAGCATTGAATTTAAATTACAAATGACTAAATCATATTTTTTGAATGCTTTTTCTTTTTCTCTTTCCCCTTTTTCAAGAAATTCTATGATAAAAACTTAAAAATAAAAATAAAACTAGAAACTAAAACTAAAAAACAAACATGACAAATAAAAAACTAAAAATGAAATTACACCAAAAATTTGGTGTCTACAGTTTGCCCCTCTTTGTCCGAGTTTTGAAAAAACTTGAGACAAAGAAGTAGGCACCAAATACTTACCTGTGTTATTCGGCTGCAATGGACGCTTCTGAAATGAGGACAGACCTCTTTAACAATTTTTTGAGAAATGGTATTGACCCAAACAGAAATTTAAACGGGACTGACCCGAACAAGAATTTAAAACGGGACTGACCCGAACAAGAATTTAAACGGGATTGACCCACGGGATAGACCCGAACAGAAATGTAAACGGGATAGACCCACGGAATAGACCCGGATAGAAATGTAAATGGGATAGACCCACGGGATAGACCCTGACAGAAATGTAAATGGGATAGACCCACGGGATAGACCCGGACAGAAATTTAAAAACGGGACTGACCCGAACAGAAATTTAAACGGGACTGACCCGAACAGAATTTAAAACGGGACTGACCCGAACAAGAATTTAAATGGGACTGACCCGAACAGAATTTAAACGGGACTGACCCGAACAGAATTTAAAAACGGGACTGACCCGAACAGAAATTTAAACGGGACTGACCCGAACAAGAAATTTAAAAACGGGACTGACCCGAATAAGCTTTTAATCATGGGACTGACCCGAATAAGCTTTAAAATCATGGGACTGGCCCGAATAAGCTTTAAATCATGGGACTGACCCGAATAAAACGAAAATCATGGGACTGGCCCGAATAAAATGAAAATCATGGGATTGACCCGAATAAAATGAAAATCATGGGACTGACCCGAATAAAATGAAAATCATGGGACTGACCCGAACAAGCTTTTAATCATGGGACTGACCCGAATAAGCTTTAAATCATGGGACTGACCCGAATAAAGTTAAAATCATGGAATACACGCTAGTGGGACTGACCCACGGCTAGCGGCAGGGTAAAATGAAAGGCGCACTAGTGGGACTGAACCAACGGCTAGTGGCGGTACAAAATGAAATGCTCACTGGCGGGACTCACCTCATGCTCCAGTGGCTGTGAAAATGAAACGCACACTGGCTGGACTAACCTCTGCTCCAGTGGCGATGTAAATGAAATACACACTGGCGGGACTAACCTCTGCTCCAGTGCTACGTAAATGAAATGCACACTGGCGGGACTAACCTCTGCTCCAGTGGCTACGTAAATGAAATGCACACTGGCTAACCACTGCTCCAGTGGCGATGTAAATGAAATGCACACTGGCGGGACTAACCGCTGCTCCAGTGGCGATGTAGATGAAATGCACACTGGCGGGACTAACCTCTGCTCCAGTGGCTGTAAATGAAATGCACACTGGCGGGTCTAACCTCTGCTCCAGTGGCTGTAAAGGAAATGCTTACTGGCGGGACTGACCCATGCTCCAATAGCGATGTAAATGGTCAGCGGGATAGAACCCAGTTCTGCCGAGGTTGGCGGGATAAAACCCAGCTCCAACGTGATAAGCGGCCAGCGGGATAAAACCCAGTTCTGCCGAGGTTGGCGGGATAAAACCCAGCTCCAACGTGATAAACGGTCAGCGGGATAGAACCCAGTTCTGCCGAGGTTGGCGGGATAAAACCCAGCTCCAACGTGATCTTTGTGAAGTCGGCGACATGAAGTCCAGACCCAACGGGATCTTGTGAAGTTGGCGGCACGAAGTCCAGGCCCAACGTGATCTTGTGAAGTTGGCGGCACGAAATCCAGGCCCAACGTGATGTTGTGAACAAGAAATTGAATTTGATTTGCCAAGAAACAAGAAATTAAACTTTGATTTTTTGATTTTTGACCTTTCTGATTTTTCCCTTTCTTTCGGATTTTTCCGAGAGAATTTTTTTTTCAACATAATTTGCCCCAGTATCGGGTCCATTTTTCCTCCTTCTTCTTGCTTCTCTTTGCAGTATCGGCCTTCCGCCTCACTGGATGCTTTTCATCATTTTGAATCATGAATACCTGCACAGGGGGGCTTAACAAAGCATGACATGCACTTAAATTCCATGAAAAGAGCTGCGGGATTGATTCGAAAAAATGTTATTATTTGATTTTTGGACAAAAATCTCAAATGTATTACAAAAAATTTGCCCCAGCGTGGGCTTATTTCATGAAATCTTACAAATAAAATTTTTGCCCCAGTGTGGGCTCCCTTGATTGCAAAAATTTGTTCAGATGATTTCCCATTTATTTGAACAAAGAAAAACCGCACTTTCTAAAATTTAGAAAAGAATGCACATATACAACATTGTGAAGAAACTTTAAACGTCAAGTTTGCACTCATGCAGAAATTTCATGATGAATTCCTTAGAATAACACCAAATTCAAGAAGATTTCTTCCTCACTTTTAGCATCGGTGCTTAGGATAACAGGTCACCACTTTCTGGTTGGCCCATCTTTCAAGACTAATCCAATGGGCGTTATTTCTGACTTGGAAGTGACTAAAGGAAATGGGAGGCCAAGACTTGTCTTATTTTGTGCCCCAATTGTATGTACTCTATTCAATATCACATCTTAGTGAAAGCAAAGAGTTTGTCACCCTTATTTCTTAAGAAAACTTAGTCAACGTATAAGCTTTATAGGCTTGCAACAACATGGGTAGAAGCGATAGCTAAACCTGTGAAAACTGGCTATACTCCTTATGATCACAGATGATTGATGGATTTCTTATGAGCATAATACTCACTTTGGGTTGTCATGAAGGAATAAGTCAACGATGGACTTTGTTAGCTTGTAATGTAGCTTGAAAACGATAGTTAAAGAATAAAACTTTCAAGGACATTGCACCGAAGATCGCATTTTTCAAAATTGCCCCTATTTTGAACTCAAAGATCTCAGACTTTGTTTGCATTTTTCTCATCACTCACCAGGGACTTCAGCGTCAAATTTTTCCTGCATTTTTCTTGCATTTACTTTTCTTGCTTTGCTTTTTGCTTCTTTTCCCTTTCCCTCAACTTGGTGGGTTTTCACATGGTGAGAAGCGTCAACCCCATACCCAAGCAATTCAGAAATACAGCTAAAATTTTCCGGCATCAGAAATTTTCTTGACAGGGCCATTGCAAAGAATGGAAGTCAGGACTTTCGGCTTTTGTAATTGGGTCAGGTGGGGTGCTTAGAAAAGTTAAGGCTTTAAGGTAGATTTCAAAAGTGGTTTGAAGAGTCTGAGATCGCATTGTTGCGCCAACCCTTTTTAGGGTTAAATCAAGACTTTGCCCCAGTTTATGCTCAATTGAGGCTTTTTCACTTTCATTTTCTTTCTTCTTTTGACTTTTCGGCCTTTTGCCATTCTTTGAACTTTCACAAAATTTGCCCCAGTTTATTTTTGAACTGAGGTTCTCTTTTCTTCTTTTGCTTTTGATTTTGTGACTTTTCACTTTTTCACTTCTTGAAATTTTCCTTTTCAACTCTAACTTGCCCCCAGTGTGGGGTTTGCGATTCTCAGGGGTTACCAAATGAAGTGTTTTATTCTGAAGGCTCAAAAGGGATAACTAGGGATAGAATGCTTGATCGGAAAAGAAGAGGGCCTGACTTTTAATCCGTTCCCTACAATAACTCTGAAAGGAAACTTTCATTAATGCGAAATTTCTTGCATGTATCTGAATTAATTGACTGAGGAAGACTCTTACTCATCCATATTTGTGAAACATAGGCGATCCACGCGGACAGAACTCTTCCTTTTCTTTCTCCTTTTTCCAAAATTGGACCTCAAGTGGAATCAAATTCCCCAATTTGCGGTTCCCTCCTTATTCTAGCATTTTTGCTTTTCCCTTTTTCTTTTTTCTTTTTCAAAATTCCCCAATCTCCTTCCCCAATGCGGGGTGCGATCATATGTGCACTCGAAAAGAACCACCAATTTTTAGCTCAAATGAGAATGCAAGGGATGATCAGTGTTTAGGTTGTAAAAACGACGGCCAAAGTATCATTCTTACACCTCATGACAACCAAAGTAACGAAATGGTCATTAAAAATCCATTCCCCTTTTTGATATTTGAAAATTTTCCAATATAGGGTAGTGATCATTAGGGCTCTTATTTGAAACGAAATTACTCTTTCAAGGCTCAAATGGGAGAGCAAATGATAAAATGTGTATAGGTAGAGAAACGAATGCTCAAAGTATCATTCCAAATTTTCAAAACAAACAAGAATAATGCACATTTTTTCTTTCACTTAGATGTGAATTGAATATAATTATACACAGTGGACATTTCTCAAACAAAGATTGCCCCAACTTGCAACTATCAATCAATGTGACTGATTTTATTTTGGAGTTGAATGAAATGGGCAAAATATGAATTGTACAGTGAAGGAGAAAAGGTATCTCATTGGGCCTTTTGAGTGACCCCTTTTTTAGCACTCTTATTGGATGACTCGGATCAACAATCTGGTGTACATAAGGATTTTTGAAAGCAGACACTTGTGAATTTTCAGGCCATAGGTCGGAAAAATCTCAATTTGGTCTTATTTCTTAAAATTCATCATGAAATCTCCAATGAGCAAAAGAATGAAATGTACATGAATATACACAAAACAATAATTGTCCAAAACTTTATTAAAACAAAATTTGTCGTTCAATTATAATACAATGAGAAGAGAGAAACTTGTAAAGAGCTCCACATATACACTTTTCATCTCATTTTCTTTTGGAAATAAAATGTATTAACAAATCAAATAAACAGAATTTTCCTTTGAAAAATAATTACAAAATCTCTCAGAGGCTTTAGCGTAGAGCTTTCAGATAGATCATTTATGTTTTCATTGTAGGATCTGCCCAAGAATCACACAATACTCGCAATTTTGACACTTTATTAGATCAGAAGTGTCATCAGATATAGAAAAATATTTTTCCTTTATTGGAGTATTTTTACGAATGCAGGGGGAGGGGGAAAACAAAAGAAAAATACCCTGAGTTAGTAATCAAGACTATAAAATCGGTATGCATGCCCTATGGGGAACCCTTTTTATGCCAAGGGTAGGCCTAGCATGAAAATGCAATCCTCCAGAGCAGGCACTATACAATACCTGATGGATCCGATCAGCTTATGGAGTGAAAAATAATTTGAAAAATTTGGCCCTTTGGAATGAGAAGGGACGTTTGTCAAAATGAGGACTTCGTCCGAAGGGATTGATCACTTTTGATCGATACAAGAACTTGCAAAAACGCACGGGTTTGACCTTGACGAACTTCCTATCGAAGAGATTGGAATTCGTTTTGACAACTTTTCTCAGTGAAGCACGGGTCAAAACTCCAACTGATCAAATGGCTGGATGCAATGGATGCTTTTCTCAAAATCGAATAGGTTTTCCATTTTGAAATTCGACATTGACATCCTAATTGGTCAAATGAAATTGACAATTTATTAAAAATCGACCGGATTACCCTAAAAAGGGAAACAGGTCAAATGAATTGAATGAAATTTAATTTATCCAAAATTAATCAGATCACCCTAAAAAGGGTAAATTGATCAAATAGATTGAACGAAACTTGATTTATTCAAAATCGGCTCGGTTGCCTTAAAAATGGGTAAATTGGACAAATGAATGAAATTGAATTAGTGATTTATTCAAAAATCGGCCGAATGACCCTAAAAAGGGTAAATTGGTCAAATGAATCGGACGAAATTGATGATTTATCGAAAATCGACCAGGTGACCCTGACTAATCAAAATGAATTGAAATTGGTGATTTATTCAAAAAAATCGACTAGATTGCCAAAAAAATGAACAAATTGATAAAATGGACTGGATGAAATTGATGAATGAAATGGTTCAATGGTTTGAATGGAATTGGGAGCTTATTAAAAAAAATCAAGCTATCCACTGGTAGTTTGAAAAATTTATTGCGATGCATTAGTCTATGAGTCTTCTAAAATCAAATTTTGGCCTCAATTTATTTATCGTCTCAATAGGAGGAATTAGTTGTGAATTTCTTCCAGTTAATGTCCTTTGAGCAAGGGATTTTTACCAACTTTGATAAAATGGCCAAAAAGTGATTATTAGACGCTCATATTCCAAAAATTGCTCTTATGAAGACGGTCGGATCCTACCTTACCTTGTGCACTACCCCTTTAGATGGTACAAAATGTAAACGTGCAAGTCTCTTTGGATTAAGTATCCGAGACACAAGGTGGTTTATTCCTGACACGGGATCCCCTAAATGGCATTCCCTTTCTAGGGTTATGCATGATGCCATTTATTAAAGCGATGTAAATATGCAATTCGAAATGAAACGTGACCTAAGGAACCCTTTATTTGCCAGGGTAGGCCTAAAATGGTATGGCATTATTAATTTATGAACAAAATATACCACAATTTTCAAACGTGCAATAGCCTATCTACAAGGGTAGGTCCTAAAAGGAGGTCATGCCAAACCTCTTATTTCCTAACGTTTGTGAATGCAAAAGATAAGAAACAAGGAAACGTTAGTTCATAACACATAATCACATAACACGTTGGACAATTAAAAAGCAACAAAGATATATAAGGAAAGGGGGTGGGATCCCTCCCCTCGTGAATGGTGTTCCTAATTTAGGGTGAGGTCGACTCTACCCTAGGCAATTCTAATATGGATGCATGAGGCTGGGGTTCGCTAATGCATCTAGACTCGATAAGCTCAGGTCCCCGAGCCTTCAGACTTAGAAACCAAGGGTCATCAATCCCAAGGTTCTTTGTCGGTGGCTCGAGCGATTCCCCAAACACCGCTACGCACACATCGTGTCACGGCTACGTGTTTGAGTGAATCTATCAAAAATCCTCAACCTTCGACTAAAAGCTAAAGGCTATCAACCTAAAGCTTAAAGCGGAAGATTGAGTGACCCATCGGATCATGCTACACACACATCGTGTCGTGATCACATGTCCAAGTGGATCACCTAATCCTAATAGGGTGGAGTGGCGTGACAAGCCACTAAAAGAAAAATAAATGAAGGGTGAAAAAAAAAATAAAGCGTATGCACGTATGCTAGTGCTCGTTTGGAGGGGAGGGATCAAGAACCAACGCGAGGCTCTAGGGTATGTCCCCCACCCAAATGCAATGCAAGCGCGAGATAAACAAGTAAACATACATCCAATCAACCAATCACACGTTCGTGAGCGAGGGAGTAGTTTGATACGCATACGAGGACAAAAAGCCCTAAAATGAGAAATGCAACCCTAATATCCACATGCTATACATAAAAGGGGTAGAAAAAGGAAAAGAATGGCTAAATCAAATGCTTGGACCCACTTAGGAAGTCCCCAGTGGAGTCGCCAACTGTCGCGCCCCACTTTTTGATGGTGTTGTGTGGTGTGAAAGTGTGTAGTGGAATGTGAACGTGTGTAAATGAAAAGTAAAAGGCCATGGGACTTGAGAATGCGACGATTTGGCCAGACAAAGTTCAAAAGGGGGTTTTTAATGAAAAATGGAGTCGCCACTTGGTATAGAATTAGGGTGTACCAAGTCACCCAAAAAGAAATTTTCTAAAGGAAAGATAGAAAGAAACCCCTTCTAAACGACTCCAAGTCCACGTAAACCAACGAAAAAGGTTCGGGAGTCACATTTGACGAAGGGGAAGGCAAGGATAAAAATCCAAGGCACCCCTTCGACCTAGCCAAGGCTAGTTGCGTGATTTAGGCCCACCTTTCCTAATTTTTCTACCCAAGGTATGTATCGCGTGTTGGATATGACTATATGAATGCAAAAACCTAGACCTAGGGGGACATGGGGGAAATTTCTCTTCAAAGGTTGAGTGGTGTCAATCACATTAATTGTGAAGCCCAATAATGATCCTTTGGAGAGGTCACACATAATCCTAAATGACGTAAAAATGAGTGGAATGCATGCCATGTGAAAATGTGAGTTTGTGTGAAGTGAGAAAAGTGATAAAAATAATAGGATGTAAGTGGAGGTGTGCAAATGTATTTACAAGGTAAGGTGAGTAAAGAATGATGATGTGAAAATAACATAAAGTGCATGTGTGCGAGTGATATGGTATAAAGTGTGAGTAGTTAAGTGAAAACGTCCAAAAGTAGTGTGAAGTGAGAATGTGAAAAAAAAGGATAGAATATAAAGTAGAAGTGTATGTAATAGCGAATGAATAAAATGCATGAACACTAGAGGAATGCATCAAGACGGGAACGGGGACTCCTAACTTTGTGACTTTAATCTTCCTTTTGATTAGAAAGGAGAACTAGCGTGCTAAGGCTATTTGTAGAGCCACACTCGCTCGTTTCCCTTGTCGAAAGGGGACTCTTCAAGCAAATGTACCCTATAACTAGCATGAGATGCAAAAACCTAGAATGAAGGGGAGAAGGGGTTCGAGGAGCATGCCAAATGATAAAACTAAGAAAAATGCATGACATGCAGTGAACACGCAAATATGCACGAATGAGGAGGGCGGCCTATTTGGGTCTAGCGTTGGACTAGCCCTTGCTAAGAATTTCCTACTAGCGTTGGACTAGTGGAAAACGTGACAATGAACCACAACTAGCGTTGGACTAGAGTGGTGACGGGGAAGAGGGCCACAACTAGCATTGGACTAGTGTGGTGACGTCCATTCATCCATCACATTCATTCATGACTATAAAAAGCGAGTAGACATGCAAATCACTTATAAACACGTAGCACATAACACTTAGCATGCTCGACTAGATGCAAGAGCCTAATAAAACACTTAACACATAACACATAGGCATGCAACCAAGCTAATGAATCTATTACATTTGCTAACTAAAACAAAAGGGGAAGGGGAAGAATGGACAAGAATGCTCGCCAAGCCCTATCTATTACAAGCCAAGAGGTGTACACATACCCCATAATAACTTAAATAAAAGCAAAAGTAAATGAAATAAATGCAAGGAATTAAGGAAAGGCAAGGAAAGCGAAGTAGACATGCATATTCACATAACATGTAGGAGCACGTAGGGTCAAATGAAGTGCAAATAAGGGATAGAGTGTACCTCCCTTGAATCTATGCCTTAACGGAGTGAAATCACTTATTTATCCTCCAAAATAAAAGAAATGGTCAAGGTACCAATTTATTTGGAAAAATAGGCAAACACAAGCTCACTTGGTCATAAAGCCCCTAAAGTTGTGACTTAAGTGCAATTGACAAAGCATGGTAGTTAATTGAAGCAAAGCAAGCGATGAAATTGCAAAAATTAAAACTACTAAGGATCAAATTGATGAAATTATTCAATTGATTGGGCCATAGTGAAGCAAAAGGGAACTTGGGGGGTCAAAGTGCAATTTCCAGAATTTATTTCATGCATGCAACGAAGGCAAAGTCTTCTTTACTTCTGCAATTTTCTGCTGCCACTTCCGTAGCTTATAGCAACCCAGAAAATACACAAAGTTCATTGTTTGCCAACCCCACTCACATGAATCCCAAATCGTCAACTTTAAGCAATAACTATCTATCATTAGTGATCCCAACAGAGAGTATTCAAGCAAGAAAACCAGGACAAAAACAGCAGAGGTTCTCAACCTTTGTTCAAAACTTCAAACCAGAACATTCAATAAAAACATGCTAAAAAAACTGAATCACAAAGCAACCAAAATATTAGACATCTGTACAAGGATTTTCAAGGCAATCATCACACAATCCATGAAGATGCTTGCTGCAAATTCCTACAACTAATTCATGCAAAGTTACGATGGAAATCTCTGCAATAATTCTTGGCAACTGCTAAAAAAAAATCTGCAACAAACTAGCTGCTGACCTTCACTTTTCAAGCATGGATTTTACCCTCAAAACACCATCTCAAACGGAAACAAATTCAACCAAACAATCAAAACTTTGATATAAACCAAAAACCCACAGGATCTTAGCATCTAAACTTACAAACATATTAGAATAAAAACCTGCAATTTTCCTGGTGCCCAACCCGTGACATGAAGAATGAATGAAACATTCGCATGATTGAAAACAACTTCAAATTAAACTCACTTGCAGATTTTTACTTGGAAAACTCACAATATAAAAACCATAGTTTTAGTTCCTTTCCCCCACCGACAGATTCACAAGCAAAACATCCATGAAACAGATGCAAGCATCACAGCAAAGTTTCAACCTTTCTAACATGATTTTTATAATCTATGGACAGCAAAACAAATAAAAGGCGTTACCTTTATCCCTTTCAAGGGGAAAATCAGGGTCTGGGACGATGAATAGGGTATCCTTGCTCAGCCCAAAAGCTTTATCTTTCCGGCTACCAAACATTCTTCCTCTGTTTTCTTCAACAGCATACCCACTCCTTATTTTCCTTTGCTCTCTCTTGCTCGCTATCTCTCAATCTACTCTCTTTTTTTTCGTCCTCTGTTCTTGCCTCCCTTTTCTATCTAGCCGACCCCCCTTTTCGTTTTTACTTTCTGTTTTTCCAATCCTTACAGCCGCGCCTTCTTTCTGTCTTTTTCTCCCGGCTCCCCCTCTACCTCTGTTTCTTTCTTTTGCCGTTTTCCAGATTTTGCAGCCGCCATTCTCTGTCCGGTTCCTCTATCTCCAAAACCCTCTCCCCCTTGCGGCTGTGGTTTCTTTGGCTTTTATATATGGGACACTCTACCCTAAACCCTCAACCATTTTCCAAAAATTGCAGCTAAAGGAGCTGCCCAATCCTTTCTTGCAAGCTGCGACAATACGCAGCTGCAAATAGCGTATCTTTTTTTTTTTTTTTTTTTTTGAAATTAATTAAAACAAAATTGATAATAAACTAAGTAATAAAAAAAACAACAATTTTACATCAAAATAAACAAACTAAAACAACAAAATTGCCATTTTCAATCTTTTTCTTTCATTTTTCATTTTTCATCATTTTTCACTTTTTTCTTTTTTTTTTTCACTTTCAAGAAAGCATTGAATTTAAATTACAAATGACTAAATCATATTTTTTGAATGCTTTTTTCTTTTTCTCTTTCCTCTTTTTCAAGAAATTCTATGATAAAAACTTAAAAATAAAAATAAAACTAGAAACTAAAACTAAAAAACAAACATGACAAATAAAAAACTAAAAATGAAATTACACCAAAAATTTGGTGTCTACACAGTTCATAGTGTATCCAAGTCAAAATTTCAAATTACAGAACCAGCATCTCACAATCAGACTAGTTAACCGCACTATGATTAAACTGCAATAACTCAGGCTACCGAAGTCCGATTGAGGTGTATCTTATGGCGTTTCGAACCCAAGACATATACCTACATTTCTTATGAAGTCTTCCAAAGCTAAATCATGCATTTTCAGAGTCAAAAATTGAAATCTCCACGAAGACAGAAAACTGTCTGCGAAACAGGGCTTATGGGCAGTCAAGGGTATTTCGGTCATTTGATGGTCTACAGTACTTTTATTGACCTGTAATTTGGTAGGCAGCTATTTAACATCATTTGCTACAACTTTCATGTTTTAACCTATGCCTGATTCGGCCTCTAACATGGTCAAACAGAACCGGGAAGAACAGGGTTAATTGAAACCCTAAACTGGAATTTCCGCACCAAACCAGAAAGTTTTCGCAACCAATCATATCCAACATATACCAACTTCATTTTACACTATAACAAACCATCAACCCATGACTAAACAATAATTACTATATAAAAATAGAAAAATCAATAAGAAATAAAAAATCCATCAAAACTCCACTTCCAACCATCAAACCGACTACAAATCACTAATTTGACATTAACATGAACAAAGAGGAAGTTGTAAGCAAAGTACCTTGACACCTTAAGAAAGATGATAACTTAGGGTTTTCCTTTCACAAATCTCTCCACTAGAAGCTTTAATCCTCCTTAATAAGCAACTTTGATGGTGTAGTTTCCAAAACTATCGGTTAAAATTCAAGATTGAACCAAGAAATTGGAGTGCAAGATGAAGTATTTTGCTCTCTTTTCTCCCTCAAGAATTTTGGGCAAGCAAGGTGAAAATGAAGAAAAATTTGGTCAAAATTTGATTTTAGTAAAGGTAAAGAAGGTTAGGCAAGTCCAACTTCCAATCGGATCGCAACACTTGGCCCTTCTTAAGTTTATTCTTATCCCTTTGTCTACCAAGCTTAACCTAGATAACTATCCTCTAATTATCTCCTAACACCTTGTAAAATAATATCTCTTAATACAAAACTTCAATTAATCGTCAAAATTTTATCGCACTTAGCGCACTAGCGGGCCCCACAGCCATGCTACGCTTCAAACTTACTATGAACCAACTCATACCAGGAAAATGATTTGAAAAAATTATATTCACTTATAAAAATGTACATAAAGTTAATATATTGAAGGAAAGTATAAAATTGTAGACAAGGAAATAAAATAATGTCTAGAAAATATAAAAATTTTCGGGTTCTCACAATGCACAAGTAATCAAGTAAAACGGTAAACGGTAAACGGTAATAGTTCTCGGTTAACGGTAAAAATCTATCATTTTAGTAGGTCGAGTGAGATAGAGTACACACTCACCTTGAAATGGTGGACAATTTCATATGAGCAATTATCAGTAACATTTAACACGTAAACACGTAAGCAATATGCGGTAATTTCATATGGACATGTAATTTATGGTAATCAAGTAAACAGGTAATCAAGTAGGTTGGTAAACAGTAAGTAATTACGGTTAACGGTAAGTAATTATGGTTAATTGGTAGATATTTGCCATTTTAATAGGCCGCCATTGGCCATTTCCCACTTTTACCACTTAAGAGTTAAGGAGATTCACTCCAGCCGACTTATGTAGCCATAGCATAATTAATCATTTAAACACTTCACGCAAATATGCAATTCAAGTATTTCATGTCGAGTAATTCAAGTATACCTTACTTAAATATGCATGAGTGTGGTAAATACTTAACATGTAGCACTTAACACTTAATGATCATGGAATAAGCATGTCATAGACTTATTCAAATTACGTACTCCTATATGGAACACTGACCTAGTCAAAAAAAGTGAGTAAGTGCTCAAACAAGTGTTTAGGCGTCCGCTCTGAGTTCCTTTTGAAGGTCCCCTTGAGTGCCTGAGCAAACAATAATCAATTTCACTCACAATCATGCATTTACCAAGAAGGGATGTACACTCATCTAGACTAAATCAAAATCCTAAAAGAGAGCTTCAATTCCCTTAACTTGAGGTTCACGAGTGAAGTTTTAAAGTCCAAAGAGAGAGACTAGTATTTCCATGAAATCGAGTTCAAAACATTCAGTCGATATCGAGAAAAGAAGTCAAGTTTCCAAAATTTCATTTTCTAAGAAATTGGCAAATTTCAGCTTTGTGTGTCAAACTTAGAAAAATCATATCTTACAATCCGTAGGTCCAAAATTGGAAAACTTGGTACTGTTGGAAACTAATTCCAAAGTACTAAAAGTTCCTAGAAGACACTTTTCCATGATTCCAATTGGAAGACATTCAAATTTTGGGTCCAAGATGTTGTCTTGGAATACCAAGAAAGATTTGGGTTGATTTTCGGCAAAGTTTGGAAATTCGGAAAAATTCACAAAATGTGAACTAGCCTCTGAAATTTGGAACTCAATTGGAGGTACAATCAAAGTTTAAAACACAAGAAACAGAACTAAAATCAGAGTTTTGAGCATCAAGATATAGCAGCTCAAATTTGGTTAAAAATGAAGACTGTTGGCCAATTTTCCAGATTTGAAGAGCAGATTTGGGGCATTATTTGGTCATTGAGTTGGTATTGAAAATACACCAAATTTGGTACACTAAATCTTCCATGTGTGAAATATATCTCTACCAAATTTCACGTAAAAATTCACGTGGAAAGGCAGTTTGTTCAACCCTCGGTAATCGATACATAATCTCAAGGTCCCGTCCTTCTTTTTAACAAAGAGAACGGGTGCTCCCTAAGGAGATCCACTCTCATGGATAAAACCCCGCTCTAAAAGGTCTTGCAATTGCAACTTCATCTCCTTAAGTTCAGCAGGTGCCATACGGTATGGAGTCTTAGAGATAGGTGAAGTCCCTGGTAACAAGTTAATCTCAAATTCTATCTCTCTTTGCGGTGGTAGATTCACTTGCTCATCGGGAAACACGTCCGAATATTCGCCCACTACTGGAACATCTTCTACGTTTAACTTATCAGTGGGAGTGTTGATGAGAAAGCCTAAGAACCCTCGTGCCCCTCTACTTAAAAGTTTCCTAGCCCGAATACCCAAAACCATTGCAGACGAGGCTAAACTGCCCCTCACATCTAACTTTATGGTCGCCTCCCCCGGAATACGAAATTCCACCATTTTCCTTTTACAGTCAAGCTGGGCATCATACCTAGCTAACCAGTCCATGCCCAGAATCACATCGTACCCCTTAATAGCCAAACTTATCAAATTCCCCAGTAACTTCCTCTCTCCTACCCAGATTTCACAGTTTACATACATTTTGCTAGTAACCAAACACTGGTCCCCCGTAGGCGTACTTACTTCTAGTTCGTAAGGCAGGTTTACAGGGGTTATATTAATTCCACACATAAATGCAGGGTTAACAAAGGAATGGGTGGCACCGGGGTCTATCAAAATCCTAGCTAGACGGTGGAAGACAGGAATCGTACCTTCCACCACCTCCGCTGAATCAGGGACAGGACGTTGCTCGGTAGAGTACACTCAGGCAGGCACCTTCGGTTTCGTCACTTCCACCTTTGATTGCGCTGAAGTCGCCTTAGAAGATTGTGTGATCCCTCTCGCCTCTCGCGGTTGAACTGGACAGGTGGCTATCTGGTGCTCCGCGCTCCCACAGCGTAAGTACTTCTTCTCCTTTCTCCAGCAGTTATCCTCCGTGTGGTTCGACTTCCCACAGAACCCACACGGGCCACGAGAAACAGTGGCGGAGCTCCCTTGTGAGGCACTCCTCTGTTGGCCTCGTCCCGTCTGGCCACCTCTTGGCGGAGTGCCTCTTGCCGAACCCGGAACTCGTCCTCCTCTAGCTCCACGGCCAAATTTGGGAGGGGTACTCTTATCCCCCTGCGTAGAACTACCTCCGGAAAACCCACGTTTCCTCACTTGAAAATTCCGAACTTGAAGCCTTGCGTTCTCGACTCGCAAAGCCTTATCCACCACATCACTGAAAGTGTTAATCTGGGTCACTGCTAAATCCTTTTGGATTTCCACATTTAGCCCCTGAATGAAACGTCGTACCTTTCTTTGTTCAGTCATAATAAGTTCATGGGCAAACTTGGCTAATCGGGTAAACTGGCTTTCGTATTCAGCCACGGATTGGGTGCCCTGGCGAAGTCGGATGAACTCGTCCTCCTTCTTTTCTTGGATCAAGGGCGGAAAGTACTTGGCATTAAATTCTCTTACAAAGTTCACCCACGTTCTGGGTGTCTGCTCTCTCTCCCACTTGGTTCGAATAACATTCCACCAAGAGCGAGCGGCCCCTTCTAATTGGAAGACCGCAAAAGTAACCTGCCTCTCATTCGGAGTAATGTAAGGCCACAAAGATGTCCACCATCTTCTCCAACCATCTTTCAGCTACATCGGGATCGGGCCCTCCAAGAAACCTTGGTGGGGAGAACTTTTGGAACCTTTCAAGAGCTCGATCCTCACTTTCTACGTGATTCCCAGGGTTTTCGAGATTCCCGACAGGTGGGTTTGGGTTGTGGCCCTGTTGTTGCACCACATGGGCCAACAAGTCGGTCATTTGCTGCATAGCGGCAGCTATCTGGACATTTGGATCTACCCTAGGTTCAGGGTTTGGTCCAGTCGAGGTTTTCGCAGTGCCTCTATCAGAAGGTTGCCTATTTCCACGTCCACGGCCTCGTCCACTACGAGTGCCCTCCATGGTTCAAGTCACTCTAAGGTCGAGACACGTAATAACAATTAAAGAACCATACGGGCATAAACTTATAAACATCGGCAATTAATCAAAATAACACACAAGACATATATACACATAGAGCATTCATACACAGATGTTGCAAGCAGTCATACAAAAGCAGTCGGTCAAGGACATACAAAAGAAATTCCATGCAACAAAAGGGGTCCTCCAAAAGATTATATACAAAGTTAGGCCAAAACAACTAACTAAGCGCTTTTCTTAACTATTCCCTTCGTGGGATCAAAAGTGGTTCAAAAGAGCTCTAGCCTAGCTCCCTACGGAGGCCAAAGACTCTCCCCCCTGGCTAGAACTAGGGGTACTCCCTTCGCCAGGTGTACTACTACTAGGAGCCACTACTTGCGCATTGGCACCAATCACACCTTGGCTTAGCGCCTCGCACTCGTTAATAATGCCTCCGGAACGGTCTCTAATCTCCGGGACGACATTAGTAAGGCGGGTGTTCACCACCTGCAACTGTTCCCTCAGAGCATTCGATCGCTCCTCCTCCATAACTATGTCTCCTTGGAGCTCTCCAATCCGGTCAGCCTGCATCCTTAGGACGCCCCTCAGTCTAAGCGCCTCAGTGTGATCCCTCGCGGCGGCACTCCTAAGTCTCCTCCGCTCGTCTCGCACCGTCGAGACCACATGGTCAGCATAAGAGTAATACTGGCAACACCTGCAGCGGTGGGTCCGGCTGGCAGTGTACCAAAGCCGGATCGGACCTCCCGGCCTCTCCTGGTAATCAATAACTCGTGGCCGCCTCGGAGGTGGCTCACCTCCATGCTGTCCACTCGTACCGGCCATAACCTACAAAGATAACAAAAGGGTTCTTATCTTAGACAACGTAAGCATAATCGCACCTAACAGTACCTTAAGACTTCCCTCACAGGTTCTGAGGAACAAAATTTCAAACTTGCCTAGGTCACTTCTAACCTAGGCTCTGATACCAACTGTGACAGCCCCACCTTCCCCTAGGGCGTACCAAAGAGGTTAGCAGACTGCCTGTCCAGCTCTCGCCAGGACTACTAAGACGGTCATATATAATCTAAAATGTTTCAAAAAATATTAGCGCGCTCAAGCGATTTAAAACCCGCAAAATGGGAAACGAAAATTGGAATTGCAAATGAATAGTGACCGCCACGTCACTATCCGACCAGAATCCAATCAAATGTAGATGTTACCATACACCTCAGAAAAACATTCCCAAACCAAATAGGATACATGAACAGGGTTTAACAGTGTTATACACATACGTTTGTAATTTACAAATCAAAAGGAAGATATTTAGATCAAAGTACATTTAGGATTTTTCCAACCATCGAGGAGCTTTACAAAAGAATATATTCAAACTATATGAAAACTAGCTCAACTTGTGCTTCAAAACAATATAGTCCCCCAACAGTTATTCATATCCCTGTAAGGAAAACAAAGTAACGAGGGTGAGCTTAAGCTCGTGAGGTACCAACAAGACACACCAGTAAACACCTTTTATCACATAATGATCCCAAAGCTCATAAACAAAACAAGTCAATAAAAGGATACAATTGGCTCTCAAGAGCCACTTTCCACTTGCCGCACTTGATCTCTAACCCGTTGACACTCCGTCAACCTTTGAAGAGAAGAACATCCCGTAGATCCCCACTTTACTCCGTATCCCTTCCACCGATCACCCCCTTACCGGGCCCGAACTCCTCACAGTAACAGAGAGGGTAATACTCGATATACCATAAGGTCGAGGAGTTAACACTCCACTCGACTGCAGTGAACCCAAGGTCCCTTATCGATCCGCCCAAACCCTTGCCGGCTCGATTCGATTAAAGGCCAATGGGGTATGAGCTCAGGTAGCACAGTTAAGTTGTCGGGCAAAGCCCTCAGCCATGTCAAATCACACATGTAGACAATTTCACATTTGAGAGTAACAGTAATACAGATAAGAGATCGAGAGCGATAAAGTACACTCTTGTCTCATTCAAGCCATTCAAGTTCACATAACAAGTATACACAATCATTTAAGCATTAGACCATATAATGGTACACTCACCAAGGTAAGTAAGCAAATTCACAAGTTAGTTTCAGGCGTAGGCGTCGGATCACGGGCACGACCTA
This sequence comes from Coffea eugenioides, assembly GCF_003713205.1. NCBI lineage: Eukaryota > Viridiplantae > Streptophyta > Magnoliopsida > Gentianales > Rubiaceae > Coffea > Coffea eugenioides. The sequence continues at coordinate 15,679,817 of NC_040035.1, read as the reverse complement.
TACAACAAGAATATCCCAATTAAGAGTCGAATACGAGTCAAAGAAAATCCACACACTACCAAAAATAAGGCCCAATAGAATGTATAAGTGCATAACCAAGCTAGGGAGAGTCCGGAAATGAAGTTTATGCCCTAAAACCAAAAGACAGTTTTGACGTCATTTAGCGGAACGGGTACAACTGGAGCTACACTTATCAGAATGGGGTACAATTTATACTGTTTCGAAGCTAAGACAGAGGGCTACAACTTTGATGAAGGTTACTCAGTCCAGTTTACAATGTATCTAGGTCAAATTTACCAAAACAACCCCAGATTTTCCAGTTCGAAGTTTACTGTGAAATTCAACTAGCAGTCCTGATTCATTCAATCATATCTCAGCACATACGACTCCAATTCAAGTGATTCCAAAGCCATCTGAAAGATAAGATACAAGGGTATAATTCCTCAATATATAGGAAAATTTGAACAACTCAACCATAAGTCACAAAATAATCCACAAAATGACATGCTCTACCACTAGAAATCCTTAATTGATCATTAGTAACATGAGAAGGAAGATATTTGACAACTCACCTTTGCAACTCCAAGAAACAAGACAACTAGAGCTTGTTCTTCACAAATGGCTCCACTCAACACCTTAAACTAGCTTAGCAACTCACTTTTGTGGAGAGATTTGAAATTTAACCGGTAGGTTTGCAAGATTCAAGCTAGAAATGAAGGAAAATTGAAGAAGCTCTCTCTCTCTCTTTTCTCTCTTGTTGCTCGGCCAAGAAGGAGGAAATGGAAGATGATTTTTGGTCAAAATTAGTTTAGTAAAGGTAAAGAAAGACTAGTCAAATGCCAACCTCCAATCACAATGCAACATGTGCCCATTTCAAGCTTATCTCATTTCTTTTGTCTTACAAGACTTAATTAACTAGCTAACCCCTAATTATCTCATAACACCATATAATATAATCCTTGTATACAGAGCTTCTCCAAATGAACCACATTTACCGCACTTATCGCACTAGTGGGTCCCACATCCACTGTACACCACCTTTAACACAAAAAATAACTTATATGGGAAAAAAATGTCAAAATGATACATCCTCATAAAAATTCCCAGAATTTTCATATAAGAAAGAAAATACGGAAATTATACGTAAAAGACTAAAATAAATGCCTAGAAAATAAGAAAATTTCGGGCTCTCACAAGGATACTATAGCTCTCAGGAGTTAAATTCCACGTAGTCATGTCCAAGTCTTGATCACATCTCATGTTGACACTCCATCAACCACATAAGTATCAAATCCGTAGATACACCACTTTTCTTCGAATCCCGTCACCGTTACACCCCCTTACCGGACCCGCTCATCAAAGTTTTGATAATACTCGAGTATATCATGGTAATACTGCGCAAGTAATACCAAGCAAGATCTCTCCAATAAATCATGCTCTACGAATATCTCATGGTTTGCTAAGTTTATCGACCAAGCCCATGCTGGCTCGATTCGCAAAGTTAACCAACGAGTTTGGGCGTCCCCCGAATACGAATACGAATACAAATATGAATTTAAGTCGATGAGCAATGCTCGAATCGACGATTCCAAATACGAATCACATATACGAACCACAAAGACGAATCACATCCACATTACTATGTACAAGTCGGATATGAATTCACATAGCAAAATACGAACATAATTTCGTTCGAAAAAGAACAAGTGCGGTAAAGTACACACTCGTCTCAAAATTTCAAATTCACATAACGGATAAGAAACAGTTAACCACTTAGCAACAAATTCATGCACTTGACACTCACCAATCGAAATAAGAGAATGAGTGCGTAAACAAGCCTTTAGGTGTTCCCCTCGAGATCCTTGTGAAGGTCTCCTTGAGCACCTAAGCAAACAATAGTTTTCTATTACACACTATCACTTGAAAATCCTTTCTTATCAAGAGAGGGATTGTACACTTGTACAATCTAGAAAATACCATGGAATGGGGATTTACTTGCTCAAAATTCAAGGTTCAAAAGTAGTGTTTATTAACACAAGGAAAAACTGATTTCCTTCATGAAGACAAGTCCAAAATGGTCAATTAGTATTGAAGGATAGGGAAGAGTTTCAAAAACTCAATTCCCATCAAGTTTGAAAATTTCCGATTTGAAGTTCAATATTTGAAAAATCGTATCTCACTCTTTGTATGTCCAAAATTTCAAAACTTGGTACCGTTACAAACTACTTCCAAAGTACTAAAAGTTCCTAGAAGATACTTTTCCAAGATTCCAAATGGATAACATTCAAAATTCGGTTCAAAGTTGTTGTTTTGGACCATTGAGACAGTTTCAGGGTTTGTTTTTGGCCAACTTTGAAAATACGGCAAAATTCACAGAATGTGAACTGGTCTTTCAAATTTGAAAATCTATTAGAGTTACAACCAAAGTTTAGAACACAACAAGAGGAATACAAATCGGAGTTTTGAGCACCAAGATATAGTAGCTCAATTTTACTGAAAAAGTGAGATCGTCAGCCACTTTCCAGGTTGGAACATAGACTTTAGGATTTCAGTTGAGCATCGAAACGGTCTTGGAATGTTACCAAATTTGGTAGTAATACCATACCATATGAGCACTATTTCTATGTAAAATTTCATAGAAAAACTCGTACGGGAAGTCAGTTAACCAAGCCATTAAAACTCCAAGAACTTCTAAGGCAAAACTGCCTTGTCGTTCCGTTTTCCTTTTCCCAAACGTTTGGCCGATGAAAATATTTCAAATATGGTTCATTTATATAGAAAATGTCTAAAAAACATCCAATATACATTTGGTAGGTGATTAACACCAAGAATTTCGAAACAACATGTCCCAAATCAATATTAGCTATAAATCAGTCCAAAATTAGGGTTTTCTTTCATGAAGACAGCTCTGAAATCTGGTCACAACTCACTCAAATCAACTCGAAATTGATCGTGGTTAGTGGCGTTAAAAACTAAATTCATAAGGCTACAATTTCTTAGAAGGAATTGTTTTAAAATTCTGTCCACAACTAGCTCATATTTGAGCATCAAGTCGCAGCTCAAAACAGGGCTTCCAGTACAGACGAGAAACAGAACAGGCAAATTTACAAGGTTGGTATGGCTCACTCAGGTGGAATCAGGACATGCAATTTATACCATTGAAAAATGGAATGTCTAGTTTCTAGTGCCGCAAATGGCACTCAATTTTGACATCGGAGCAAAGAGTTATAGCTGTTTGAAAATCACTGCCAGAGCAATACGGGACACAATTCTAGTTTTGGTAAAATTTCGAAATCTCAACATTTGCTCATCCAAATCACGTAATTTTTTGTGGAAACTTTCCACAAAACCTATATTACACATATACATCAAAAACAAGTCAATTTGACCACAAAAAAGTGCACCAAAGTGCACGGCAATAGCAGGGGCAGAAACGGTAATATTTCCTTTTCACTTCCTTTGAGCTTTCTTTCACAATACAACTTATTTTCACTAGATTAAGCACTAATCCAACATAAATAACATCAAATCTCATCAAATCAGTTCATCAAGCTATTGTGGGATTTCATAGAGCCCAGTCACAAGATTTCCAACAATATAAAGCTACCCATGTGAATCTATAAGCTCACAAGTGCAAGATAACTTCCATAAACCAAGATTTAAGAGGTTGATCATTGTTTACCTTTGTAGGTGACTAAAATAGAAAATTTTAGTCCTTGGAAGCTAAAGAAAACCGTAAGAAGCAAGCCCTTTTCCTAGCTTAGGTTGATCTCCAAGTTATTTGCAAAGTGTGTGTTAATTTTGAAGAGAAACGGTGCAAGATTTGAAGTGGAACGATGATAGGTTTTGTTCTTCTTCTTCTTGGTGAAGCTCGGCTTCTATAGGAAGAAAGGAAGTGACGTTTCTGATGAAGAAGCTTCCTTGTGAAGCTTATAAGTTTGTGGACAAGAATTGCTCCAAAAGTCAACTAGGAATAGGGCGCGTACGCGCGCGTTTCGTGCTCGATTCCTCTCGTGTTTGTTTCACTAGTACACTAAACCTCTAATGCATTTCTAGTCATACTATTATTATTCATTCTTAATAGCCCCAAAATAAAGGTTTTAAGTCCATCAATTAATCGTGCGTGTGAAAGCCCCACCTCACCCTAAGGCGAACCAAAGGGTTCGGCGGACCGCCTGCCCAACTCTCACCGGGTCTACGGATCTGGAACAAACGGAAACCCTACCAAATGCTCAAAGGAACTTCGAGAAGATAAACATTCAGAACCCAATTGAGCCGAACTAAAAGATACAATCAATCTTTGGTACATCGTTCCCACGGAAAATCAAAACGAAATGGAAGTGCTGTCAGGACTACTAAGCTAATCAAACCCTGAAATACTTGTTCTGAAAGATAATACAGTGCTCGAGCGCTACAACGACCGAAAAAAAAACAACGAAACGAAGAACAAAAACAAGCCGCGGATGAACAGTGACTGCCATGTCACAATCCGGCCGGATTCCTGGCCGGATTGGAGGCAGTAGCTCAACCCAAAAATTATCAAAATTTCCCCTGCATATCGGGCCATATATCCGGCCAAGAACTGGCCCGATACTCGGCCGGATTTCGTGAACAGTAACCGCCCAAAAATTTTCTGCTTTCCTCGATCAACCTTCGTACTCGTCCAAAATCCATCCAAACACGAGTAAACTTTGTCTAACATGAGAGAATGTACATTCCCAAATACATATGCCACATAAACATGAGGAAACACTTTAAAATATACATATTAGTAAGTTTACAAACCATAAGGAAACATTGTATTAAGATACATTTAGGGTTTCCAAATTGTCGAGGAGCTATACCAAAAGAACAAAAAATTTCTAACTAGCTCAACTCATTCTTCAAAACATCGAAGTTCCAAAAGATGGTTCCCTGTAAGGAAAACAAGGATAACGGAACAGGGTGAGTTAGAAGCTCAATGAGGTACCAAAAGTAAAAATAGTAGAAATCATGAGGAATCACTTTTAAGGCACACATATACATATCAAATAAGAGAAATGAATGAACACCGCAAATTAAAGGATACAGGTGGCTCTCAGGAGCCAAATTCCCGTTGCAATACTTGATCCAACCTCGTTGACCCTTCGTAAACGTTTAATGAAACACACATGTCCGTAGACCCCACTTACGCCAAAATTCCGTTCACCAAACATACCCCTTACCGGGCCCGAACGCCAAACAGGAACAGGAATGGTAATACTCGAGTATACCGGAAATCGAGAGTCTCCAATACCCAAAGATTTCCCAGGAACAGACACCCATGGATTGTCAATTTTTCTCAACCAAGCCCTTGCTGGCTTGATTCAATTGACTCCCCATGAGATTGAGCTCAGATTTAACAGGAAGGTCGTTGGATACACTTCCAAACGACATCATATCAGGCACAAGTAACAGATTCAAGTATGTACAGGAAACAAGTCACACAGGCCAGAGAAAGAGTGCGATAAAGTACACACTCGTCTCGTACAAAATAAATAGTCAGTAAAGACATTCAAATAGCAATTTGCAAGTACAGATAACCAGTTTAGCAATAATTCAGGAGAGTGGTACACTCACCAGTTAAAGCAAGGATACTTCAAAAGTTTCAACCAAAGTAGGGCTCTAATCACCAAGAAACCCTAGAATAACCAAGATAAACAATTATGGTTCCCACAGCCACAAATCCAGTAAATAAAATGCACAAATGAGGCTCGACTACAAGTCATAGACCTCGCCAAATAATTACTAATGCAAGGGTGCAAAACATGATTTTGGGAACGAAAAGGTAATATGAAGATTTAGGGCTCGAACAACTCCAAAAGCCCTTCTTATATATATCCCAAACCAAACCAAACACGAAGAAATCCAACATTCCCAAAATTTGGACAGCATATCCCCTACATTTCCTTACTTTACCATCCAACAAGCAACACCAATTCATCTCAAATCAACCACATACACATAGACTATAAAACACACCTTTCGGCACAACAACCACAACTGAAGCTACACTTATCGGATTGAAACGAATCTTATGGAATTTTGAAACCAAGACATATACCTACATTTCTTATGAAGGCCTCCAAAGCTAAAACATGCATTTTCAAGGTCAAAAATGGAAATCTCCACGAAAATAGAAAAATGTCCGCGAAACAGGGCTTATGGGCAGTCAAGGGTATTTCTATCATTTTACATGCTAAAGTGTTCTGATTGAGCTGAAATTTTACAGGTAGCTAGCTAACTCAATTACCTATAAATTTTATGTTTTGACCAAGGGCTAATTCGGTCTCTCTCAAGGACGAACATGCAGTGCAAAATCAGGGCAGATTACTAACCCTAAGCTGGAATTTGTGCACATAAGCTGAAATTTTTTTAGGTAACCAAAACTAGCAAAGCTTCATTTCACCCAATATAAAACTATCATTCCATGGGCAACCATTACTCGTCTCATGAGGGCAGAAAAATCACCATAAAAACTGAAATTTCCATAATACTACTTCAAACTATGAAATATGCTCATAAAACTACCAAAACTACAACTTTAAACCACTAATTGGCAACTATTAGAAACAAAGAGGGATTTTGCAAGCAAAGTACCTTGGATCCTCAAGAAAGATGATGGCTTAGAGTTCTTCTCCCCAAATTAGCTCCACAAACACCTTGAAAACTACCCTAACTAGCACTTTTACGGAGTAGTTTGCGATTTAATTGGTTGGAACTTAAGATTTGGACAAGAATTTGAAGTAGAAGATGATGGTTTCTCTCCCTTTCTCTCCCTCAAAGTTTCGGCCAAGCAAGCTCAAAAAAATGAAGGGAAATGTTGGTCAAAAATGATTTTAAGAAAGGTAAGAAAGGTTGGTCAAAGTCCAAGTTCCAATAGTTTTGTAACAAATGGTCCTTTAGGGTTTCAATCCTATCCTTTTGTCTACTAATGGTAATTTATCTAGCTAACCTCTAATTGTCTCCTAGCACCTTGTACAGTAATATTCCTTTATACAAAACTTCAATTAATCGGCAAAACTTTATCGCACTTAGCGCACTAGCGGGCCCCACATCCATAATATGCTTCAAACTTAATATGAACCAACTTAAACTAGGAAAATGATTTAAAAACTCTACTCAGTTATAAAATCTCTGGAAAATCAAGATAAGAGGGTATAATGAAGAAAATGCATGCGAGAAAATAAAATAAAATATTATGAAATAAAGAAAATGTACGGGTCCTCACACTCTCTCCCCCTTAAAGAAATTTTGTTCTCGAAATTTTCTTACCACCAGGATCTATAAAAATCTAAACGTAAATGGCGGATCGTACCTTCTACATCCTCAGACGGGTCAGGGGCTTGATGTGACTCCAGGGAATACACCCGAGCCGACACCTTCGGTCCAGTCCCTTCCCCCTTTGACTGGTTAGAGTTGGTCTTGGTTGATTGTCGATTCCCACTGCCTTCTCGAGATCGGCTTGGGCAATTAGCGATTTGATGATCTGCACTCCCGCAACGTAGACATTTTCTTCCTTTCTTCCAGCAGACATCCTCCGTGTGATTCGACTTTCCACAGTACCCGCAAGGACCATGGAAAGCAGAGCCCGAGCCTCTCTGTGAAGCACCACCTGACATTCCCGGAAATTTTACTCCTCCAGTTCCCTTTCCAAGCTTGGGCGGTGTGCTCGTATCCTCTTGTCCTGCGCTACTTTCAGGAATAGCTCTTTTCCTCGCCTGAAAGGTTCTAACTTGTAACCTTGCACTTTCAACTCGTTGAGCTTTTTCCACTGCGTCACTGAAGGCATTCAGTTGGGCTACAACCAGATTCTTCTGAATCTCAACATTTAAGCCCTGGACAAAACGCCTTATCCTCCTTTCCTCAGTTACAATTAGCTCGGGAGCGAACTTAGACAACCTAGTGAACTGGCTCTCATATTCGGCAACAATGTGAGCTCCCTGACGAAGCCTAATGTGTGACAGCCCACCTTTCCCTAAGGCGTACCAAAGGGGTTATCGGACTGCCTACCCAACTCTCGCCAGGACTACTAGCGCGATTATGTACAGTCTAAAACGTTCCGGAAGGTATTAGCGCGCTCAAACGAAGTAAAAACCATGAAATGAAAACGGAATATCGGAGCCGCACATGAACAGTGCCAATCACATTTATACATGTAAGGTTCCCAACTTACAACTCAAAAGATAGTGTTAAAACAAAATACATTTAGGTTTTCCAACCATCAAGGAGCTATACAAAAGTATATTAAACTAGCTCAACTCGGCTTCAAATTCACAATTTCCAAAAGGTATTCACATCCCTGTAAGGAAAACAAAGGCAATGGAGTGAGTTTTCGCCCAATGAGGTACACTCATGCAGATCAGTAAAGTTCACATAAGCACAAAGTTGCTTAGTCCAAACGTTCAACAAGTAATCCGAACTAACATTACATTTAAATTCAATAAAAGGATACGGACGGCTCTCAAGAGCCCTTTTCCTCGCTTGCCGTACTTGATCTCGCCCCGTTGACCCTCCGTCAACGCTTAAAGAAGTAACCAATACCGTAGACCCTACTTTTTCCAATTTCCATCCACCTCACATACCCCTACCGGGCCCGAAATCCATTCAGTTTACAATGATAATACTCGAGTATACCGGAATCAAGGGTCTCATACCCAATGATTCCATAGAAACAGTCCCCACGGCTTATCAATCTTCTCGACCATGCCCTTGCTGGCTCGAGTCATTCGACCGCCAATGGGGTTGAGCTCAAAGTAAACAGTAAGAGTCGTTGGATACATGTCCAAACGACACCGATTCAAGTATATTCAAAGACATTCAATTGATACAGTAACAGTCACATAAGCCATTGAGTGTAAGAGTGATAAAGTACACCCTTGACTCTATCAAGCTCATCAGTACACACAAGCATTCAAGCCGTAGATTTCAAGTATAGCAAAGCCATGAAGTAACAAGTATGCGAGTAATACACTCACCAATCAAACAAAAGGAATTTCACAAATTTCCGTCCAATGAGCGCCTTGGGTCACCGGCACGCCCTAAAACATTCAAGTAAACACAATGAGACTCGAATACGAGTCATAAATCGAATCCACATACTACTAGAGTAAGATCAAATAGAACGTATAAGTGCAAAATCAAACTAGGGAGAGTCCGGAAATAATGAAGTTTAAGCCCTAAACCCGAAAGGCAGATTTGACGTTATTTAGCGTATTGGACACAACTGGAGCTACAATTATCGGATTGGGGTGTAATTTATACCATTTCGAAGCTAAGATAAAGGGATACAATTTTGATGCGGACCACTCAGTCCAGTTTGTAGTGTAGCTTGGTCAAAATTCCAATGTACCAAACCAGAATCGCACAAACAGGTCAACTAACCGTATTCTGGTTAAACAACCATAACTCAGGTTACCGAAGTCCAATTAAGGTGTTTCCAGGGCCATTAGAAAGCTAAAACACAGCACTACAACTTTCATGTTTTGGCCAAAATCTAATTTAGTACGCATCAGGGTGAACGGTCGCGGTCAGATTGGGTGAACTGTCAACACTGTCACCAAACTCTTACCTATGGCAGTCTGGGTATTTCCATTGTTTCACAGGCTACCGATCTCGGATTGGGCTGAAATTTTACAGGAAACTATAAAACATTATTTCCTACAACTTGCATGTTTTAATCTGAGGCTAATTCGGCCTTCATCCTATCCAAACAGTACCAGGAAGAACAGGGTTAGTTGAAACCCTAATCTGGAATTTTCGCTTCAAACCAACGATTTTACACAACCAATCATTTCCCACCTATACCAACTCCATTTTACACTATAATAAACCATCAATCCATGACTAACCAACACTAAGCATATAAAATCAGAAAAATCATGAATAATTATAAAAATTCACCAATCTCTACCAAAAGTCACAAAATCTTACACAAAACCAACTCTATGACTAGCACAAGTCATTAATTTCACATTATCAAAACCAAAGAAGGAATTCCTTAACTACTCACCTTGTAACCTCAAGAAAAGAGCCAACTTAGCACCACTTTCTTCCAAACCACTTCACCAACAACCTTACTACTACTAAACTAAGGGTTTTTATGCAGTAATCTCAAGTTTAATCGGTTGGATTGCAGGATTGAGCAAGATTGAGAGCAAAAGAGTTGAAGGTTTCTTTTCTTTTCTTCCTAGAGAGAGCCGGCCAAAGAAGCTTGAAATAAGAATGATTTTTGGGTCAAATTTGTTATATGGTAAAGGTAAAGTTAAATGGTCAAAGTCCAAGATTGAATAGGATGGTGACACTTGTCACCTTTTAAGCTTAAACTTATCCTCTTATCTCTCCAATACTAATCCATCTCGGTAACCTCTAATTATCTCTTAGCACCTAGTAAATTACTCCCGGTATACAAAACTTAACCTAATTGGCCGAATTTTACCGCACTTACTGCACTAGCGGGTCCCACATCCGGTAGACACTCTTAATTTCTCAAAAACTAACCGATACTAGAAAAATAATTTAAAAACTATATTTACTCTTAAAATTATCTAGAAAATTTTCCTAATAAAGAAAATGGAGAATTCGTGTGCAATTAAATAAAATAAAACCTAAAAAAAAAATTACGGGTTCTCACATAATGAACTCATCTTCTTTCTTTTCTTGAATGAGAGGTGGGAAGTACTTTGCGTTGATCTCTCTCATAAAATTCACCCAAGTCCTCGGTATTTGTTCTCTATCCCATTTTAGTCTTATTACATTCCATCAAGAACGGGCTGCTCCCTCCAGTTGGAAGATAGCAAATGTCACTTGTCTTTTCTCAGTGTAGTGCAACGCCGCAAAAATATCAATCATCTTCTCTAGCCACCGCTCGGCCACATCAGGGTCTGGTCCTCCAAGGAATTTCAGTGGGGAGAACTTCTGAAATCGTTCGAGGGCCCTATCTTCCCCTTCTATATGGTTACCAGGGTTTCCAGGTTGAGGATTAGGGTTTTGGCCCTGGTGTTCCACTACATGGGCTAGCAGATCGGTCATATACTGGATAGCAGCGGCTACCTGAGCATTTGGGTCGACCCTAGGTTCAGGATTTGGTTCAGGTATTGGTTCCCGGTTACTTCCTTCATTCGAGGGTTGCCTAACACCACGTCCACGGCCTCTTCCACTACGGGTACCCTCCATTGGATTTACCAATCTAGGGTCGAAGCGTGAAAATAATATTAAAGATAAATATATGCATGAACGGGTAACAAGAGGTACACACAAATCAAAAGGCATATATATATCACACGTTAATAGTCAGTCGGATACAAGCAAAAGGAAATTCCATGAAAGTATCAGGGTTATCAAAAGTACTATATACCAACTAGACCAAAGGTTCAAAAGCACCTAACGAAAAGCTTTCGCCCTCTAGGGTTCCATCCATACTCTACGAGAATAACACAATTTATATCTTAATCAAGGTTAGTCATACATAGTAACATCCGAACAAATCACACGAAATTTCATAGAATCACATTTCTAGTTCGCCTAAGTCATTTCTAACCTAGGTTCTTATTTCTTTCATATCCGGGTACAAGAATCCCAAAGAAGATAATTCACAACTCGAGCCGGCCGGTCCCAAGCGTAAATCATCCATATTAAAGATTCCTACCCAACATACATATCTATCTTCTGCAAGTACCATAATAAGGGGTTTACACTTATAACAGACACGATTCATAGCCTACGCCCAAGAAAAGCACTAATTCCTTTACACTTATTCACACAATCGGGATCATAACACCACTTGGCCCAAGCTCACTCCGCGCAGAGACCACGCAAAATGGCTGTGATACCACCTGTTGTGAGAACCCGAAAATTTTCTGAATTTCTATGCCTTATTTTCTTTCTTTGCACCCATTTTCTATATTTTTGTTATTATGTTAACTTTAGAGATATTTTTCTAAGTAAATATAGTTTTTAAATTATTTTTCTAGTATAATTTAGTTAATAAGAAATTAGGAGTGTATATTGGACGTGGGACCCGCTAGTGCGTTAAGTGCGGTTAATTCGGCCAATTAGGTTAAGTTTTACATTAAGGGATTAATTTACTAGGTGTTAGGAGATAATTGGAGGTTAGCTAGATTAATTTGTTAGGAGAGACAAAAGGATAAGTGTTAAACCTAAAAGGTGCTAGGTGGCGCATTTTGATTGGATGGTTGACTTGCCTAACTTTCTTACCTTTACTAAAAGAACAATTTTGACCCAAATCATCTTCATTTCCTATCCTTCTTGGCTGAACCTCTCTTGAGAGAAAAGAAAAGAAAGCTTCAACCTTTCATCTTCCATTCTTGCTTAAATCTCGAAATCCAACCGATTAAACCTTGAATTAGTCCACAAAAAAGACTTGCTAAGGGAGTTTGAAGGTCTTGGTGGAGTTGTTTTGGAAAGAAAAATCCTAAGTTATCATCTTTGTTGAGGTGTCAAGGTACTTTGCTTACAAACTTCCTCTTTACTTCAATTAATTGATAAGTAGTGGCTTATAGTTGTTATAGATGCTACTTTGTGGAAGATTTCATGGATTAAAGTGGAGTTAGCTAAACTTCTGATTTTTTTGGAGATCTTTCTGTTTTCATATGATGATTATGGTTGGCCTTGGATTGATGGTTCTAAATTGTGTTAAATGGATCCCTTGTGCGTTAATTGCGGTTATTTGCGAAAAATTTCAGCTTTAGGGTTCCAATCTGCCCTTTTCTGGCCGGCTTTATTAGTGCATGCTAGAGGCCGAATCAGGCTTAGGTTAAAACATTAAAGTTGTATAAAATGATGTTAACTAGCCGCATACAAAATTTCAGCACAATCTGAGCACTGTCGAATGTGACATTACAGAAATACCCTTGACTGCCCATGAACCCTGTTTCGCGAACAGGTTTATGTTTTCGTGGAGATTTCCATTTTTTACCATGAAAATGCATGATTTGAATTTGGAGGCCTTCATACAAAATGTAGGTTTATGTTTTGGCTTCGAAACGCCATAAGATTTGTTTCAATCCGATAAGTGTAGCTTCAGTTGTGCTTATTGTGCCGAAAGGTGTATTCCATAGTCTATAATGTGTATGTGGTTTATTTGAGATGAATTGGTGTTGCTTGCAGGATGGAAAAGTAAGGAAATGTAGGGGACATGCTGTCCAAATTTTGGGAATGCTGGATTCCTTCGAGTTTGGTTTGATTTGGGATATATATAAGATAGGCTTTTGGGGTTGTTCGAGCCCTAGGGTTTCATATTACCTTTTTGTTCCCGAAATCATGTTTTGCACACTTGCATGAGTAATTAGTTGGCGAGGTCTATGACTTGTAGTCGAGCCTCATTTGTGCATTTTATTTACTGAAATTTTGGCTATGGGAACCATAATTGTTTACCTTGGCTATTCTAGGGTTTCTTGGTGATTAGAGCCCTACCTTGGTTGAAACTCTGCTTTAACTGGTGAGTGTACCACTCTCCTGAATTGTTGTTTAATTGGTTCATCTATACTTGAAATGTGTGACATGGATAACTATGAACTCTGTTATTCTGAATGAGATGAGGGTGTACTTTATCACACTCGTTCTCTTGCCTGTACTGAATGAACTGGAATCTATTACTTGTACTTGTTATGAACTTGAACTTGTTACTTGCGCTTGTTATGAGATCGTTTGGAAGTGTGTCCACCGATCTTCCTGTTAACTTGAGCTCAATCTCATGGGGAGTTAATTAAGTCAAGCCAGCAAGGGCTTGGTCGAGGTAATTGACAATCCATGGGTGCCTGTTCCTGGGAAATCTTTGGGTATTGAGACTCTTGATTCCGGTATACTCGAGTATTACCATTACTGTTCCTGTTCGGCGTTCGGGCCCGGTAAGGGGTATGTTTGGTGAACGGGATTTTGGCGTAAGAGGGGTCTACGGACATGAGTGTGTCATTGAACGCTGACGGAGAGTCAACGAGACTGGATCAAGTATTGCAACAGGGATTTGGCTCCTGAGGGCCACCAGTATCCTTTAAATTGTGGTGTTCGTTCATTTCTCTTACTTGATGTGTATATGTGCCCTAAAAGTGTTTTCTCATGATTTCTACTGTCATACTTTTGGTATCTCATTCAGCTTCTAACTCACCCCGTTCCGTTATCCTTATTTTCCTTATAGGAAACCACTTTTTGGAACTGTAATTTTGAAGCATGAGTTGAGCAAGTTTAGATATTTTGTATAGCTCCTCAATGGTTGGAAACCCTAATTGTACTTGGATTCAAATGTTCCCTTTTGATTTGTAAAAATACGAATGTGGTTTATAAAAGCATGTACTCATGTTCATGTGTTATATTTGGTTTGTATATGTCCATTTCATGGATGGTATGAAGTTACTTGTATTCGATTGGGTCCCGGTCGGATTGTGACGTGGAAGGCACTATTCACTTTCCGTTTCGATTTTCATTTTTCTGTTTCATGATTTTTGCTTTGTTTAAGCGCGCTACTGTATTCCAGCACGTTTTGAGTTGTGTATAACCGTCTTAGTAGTCCTGGCGAGAGCTGGGCAGGCAGTCCGCCGAACCCTTTGGTTCGCCTTAGGGTGAGGTGGGGCTGTCACAGGTGGTATCAGAGCTGCTTCGCGTGGTCTCTGCGCGGAGTGAGCTTGGGGCCAAGTGGTGTTGTGGTCTCGCTCATGTGAATGAGTGTAAGGGACTAAGTACTCTTTTGAGCATAAGCTATGAATCACGGTGTATTACAGGTTGTAAAACATTATTTTGGTACTTGGAGACTATAGATACATATGTCAGGTAGGAATTACAAATGTAGATGATTTACTCTTGGGACTGGCCAGCTCGAGTGGTGAATTATCTTATTTTGGATTCTTGTACCCGAATACGAAATGGGATGGAAGCCTAGGTTAGAAATGACTTGGGCGAATTAGACATCTGATTCTACGAAACTTTATATGATGCGTGGATGATTAACCCTGCCTAAGAGATAAATTGTGATTTCTTGTAGATTACGGATGGAACCCAGGGGGGGAAGCTTTTCGTTAGTTGCTTTTGTACTCCTGGTCCAGTTCGTAATGTGTGATTTACTTTGCTTGTATTTGACTGACTGTTACTGTGTGATTTGTTTGATAAGTCGTGTTATATGTATATTTGCTTTTGAATTGATTCGGATGTATTATATATATATTTGACTGACTGACCTCGCTAGTTTGTATATTGTATTCGCACCTCGAGCCTAAATTAGTTAATCCAATGGAAGGAACTCGTAGTGGATGAGGCCGGGGCCGTGGACGTAGGCAACCCTCAAATGAAGGGGGAAATCGGGAACCAATGCCTGAACCCAACCCTGAACCTGGAATGGACCCTAACGTTCAGGTAGCTGCCGCCATTCAACGAATGACCGACTTGTTGGCTCATGTGGTGGAGCAACAAGGTCAAAACCCTAATCCCAACCTTGGAAACCCTGGTAATCATGTGGAAAGCGAGGACAGGGCCCTCGAAAGGTTTTAGAAGTTTTTTCCACCGAAGTCTATTGGGGGGCCCGATCCGGATGTGGCCGAAAGATGACTAGAAAAGATGGTAGATATCTTTGCTGCCCTACAATATACGGAGGAGAGGCAGGTGACTTTTGCTGTCTTCCAACTGGAAGGGGCGGCCCGTTCCTGGTGGAACGTAATAAGACAGAAATGGGACGGAGAACAAACGCCTAGGACATGGGTGAACTTCATGAGGGAATTCAACGCTAAATTCTTCCCTCCTCAAGTTCAAGAACGGAAGGAAGACGAATTTATCCGGCTTCGCCAGGGGACCCAGACTGTCGCCGAGTACGAGAGCCAATTCACGTGACTGTCCAAATTTGCGCCCGAACTCATCATGACCGAACAACGAAGAATAAGGCGCTTTGTCCAAGGCCTGAACGTGGAGATCCAGAAGGATCTAGCTGTAGCCCAGATTAACGCCTTCAGTGATGCCGTGGAGAAGTCTCAGATAAATTACATCTCAAACTCCAAAAGGATATTAATAAACCAAATAACATTCCAAACTTAAAGGTTAAGTCAAAAAAATAAACTTACATAAACAAAGTACTTGCATTACAACCAAACTTCCCACTTGCAATCCCAAAGGACAAAATTCTAATTTACAATCACCTTAGTATATACCGTCAAAATTTATGTTCATGTTAACTACCCGACCTTGACTGTAACAAAAACTAAAGCTACAAAATGCTCTCTAAAGCCATTTACACAAAAGTATCGAAAATTCAGGACCTGCAACTTGCTCCTCAGGGTCCTCCGTCCCCTGTTAAGGAAAACAAACTAAAGGAGTGAGCTAAAGCTCAGTGAGGCCCCTAACAGTCTCGCAAATATCACAATTTAGAGAAAGAAGTAAGCAACAGTTAAACAATTTCAGTTACAACGAGAACCAGTTGCATAATATAATCGTTTGAACAAGGACAAAATAAGTCAATTTATGTCAAAGGATACTCTTGAAGCTACTGTGAGGACTCGCAAAAACTATTATTTTATGCCTAATTTATGGCTTAATAAATTATTTAATTGGATTTTATTTCCAAGGAATATTTTCTAGTCTTATGAGACCTAAACGCATGATAATATAACTTCGTTATATTTTTAAAATGATTCGTTTCGAAAATTAATTTCCTAGAGCGCGTTTAGTAAAAATAGTGAATAGTACTTGGAGATTTTATCCGCGTAGTAGCCCGATAAGCTTGGAATATTGGGGGCTTGTACTATGGTCCTAAAATAGGTAATTTTATGAATAAATATTCAAGTGATAGTTAGTAGTGCAATCGTTATAAGAATTTTTCGAAAGTTTCGCGTTATAGCGTTAAATTTGACGGTACGCGTTTTCACACGCGCGACTTCAATTGAAGGACTTTAGACCCTTATTTCGGGACAATTAAGAGTGAATAATATTTACAAGAATATATATGCCTTGGAGGTTTAGTGCACTAGTGAACCAAACGCGCGAGAAAAATCGAGCCGTAATCGCACCAAACGGCCCCTAATGAGAGTTGACCTTTGGGTGATTTTGCACCACACATTGCACCTTCTCTTGGAAGCTAACTTAGATCAAACACACTCTCTCTTCTCTCTCCTCACAGCCGGCCAAGCTCTCCCTTCTCTCTAACTCATTTGCAACAAAAATTCTGCACACTAACCTCACACAAAACCACCCCAAATCACCTCCAAATCACACCAAACTTGGAGACCACTTAGCAAACCTCTTGGAGGTTGGATTTAGCTAACAAAAGGCTGCATCTTCACGGTTTCTTGGAGCTTCAAGAGGGCCGAAATTTTCTGATCTTGCACACCCAAGGAAGAGGTAATGATCAACCCATGAATTCTTGTCTTTTGGAGATTATATGACAAGATTAAGTTCATGCATGCACTTAGTTACTTGTTTATGGTGTAAAAATGTGATTGTGGGCTCTTGGAATTCCCACACTTGGGTTGTTGTTGCTGAGGTGATGATTAATGGTGATTATATTGTTGGTTTAGTGATTTTAATGATGCATTAGTGATGGGTAATTAGTGGAAACTTCATTGGGTGTAAGAAGCTAAACTTTCCGATTTTGCCCCTGCCATGTTCGGCCATTTCCAGGCCAATTTTTAATGGTTTAATTGCTTGAATTGGATGTTTGTAGGATGTATTAGATGTGTGAAAAATTTCATTGAAAAATAATGAGGTTTGAATGGGCAAATGAATTTTTTTTAGGAACCAGCAAATCTGGAAAACTGATTCGCGTATGCTCTGACCAGCAGTAGTATTTTGGCTATAACTCTGTCCTCGGATGTCGAAATCATGTGCCGTTGGTGGCGTTTGAAACTAGACATTCCTAGCTTTAATTTGGTATATAATGCACGTTCTGAGTCTTTGTGAGCAGGCCGAACCAAATGTTTTAAGTTCGCTGTCCTGTCACTCTGTTCATCTGGAATGAAGTGTTCAGGCTGCAACTTGATGCCCGAATTTGAACCAGATGGGTGCCGAATTTGGAAACGATTTCTTCTATGATATTTTAACTCTATGAATGTATTTTCCAACGGCGTAAGCCATGCTCGATTTCGAGCTATATTGACTGATTTGTGACTGAAACAAGTGGACTGCTCTGTTTTGGAAAACCATGATGTTTGGACTGGTTTGGAACCAAATCTTGGAGTGAACTTGTTAGTTGATGTTTTTGATATTAAACACTTACCAAAGATATTATGGGTGTATCTTAGACCCTTATTTCACAAATGAACCATGGTTGGATAACTTTCTTGGTTAAACGATTGGAAATTTGGAAAATGAAAGTCCAAGGCAGATTGCCTTAGGATTTTTCTTGAACTTCGGTTGGCTCATTAACTACCTTGCCGAAGGTATTTTTCCCCGAAAATCGATAGAGAGATACTTTCCATATAGTATCGAAATACTGCCAATTTTGGTGCCGATTCAAGTTCGTTTCGATACCCAATCGAATTACTAAAGTTAGAGGTTTAAATCTGGAAAATTCTCATCCAGTCTTGAATTTGCTCAACTTCGGGCTACCGTATCTCGGTGCTCGAAACTCCGATTCTTGATCCGCTTGTTTTGTTATAAACTTCACTTGCAACACTAATTGAGCCGCAAAATTCAGAGGCCGGTTTGCAACGTGCGAATCGTGCCGAATTTTCAAAGTTGGCCAAAATCCAACTTCATTCTGCCTTGTGAACCAACCCTGCATCTTCAAGCTCATTTTTGACCACTTTCCACTTCGATTCATGGAAAAGTGTCTTCTAGAAACTTATAGTACTCTCTAAGAGGTTTCCAACGGTATAAAGTTTTCCAATTCTCGACTTATATCGAGCGAGTTACGATTTTTCAAAGATTCATCATAAAACTGGAAAATTTTCCAATTTCAAAGAAATAGAGTTTTTCGAGAACTCTTTATTCTTTCGATATTCTTAAAACGTTTTGCTTACGATTTTCATGATAAAAACTCAAATAATATTGTACCTAATAAAAGGCAAGTTGAACCTCGATTTACGTGAAATTGAGGTTCCTTTTTTGCAAAATAATTCTTAGATTGTACTAGTGTACAATCTTTCCTGATAAGTGGGTTAATTGTATGATTATTCGCCATTAAATTGTCAGGCGCGCAAGGAGACCTTCAAGAGGATCTCACCGCGGACACTTGAACTTCCGGAAAATAATTCTTATTGAATTGCTCGGTGAGTGTCAAGTGTATGAATTTGATACTTGCTTATTGTGATACTTGATGGGAGTTTTAAAAATAAGGGCGGGTGCGTACTTTATCGCACTCGTTCTAATTTCAAATGAATGAATGAATGAATGAAATGTATTGAATGAATGAATGAAATGCAATGTCATGTCATGAATGCTTGTGTCGTTGGAGTGAATCTCCTCGACTACCAAATGAATGGGGGACGCCCAAACTCATAGGCCGTCCTTAGACTCGAGCCGGCAATGGGCTTGGTCGGGAACTTGGGCGAGCCATGAGATTATAAGCTCGACCTAATAAGAGGTCTTGCTTGGCATACTCGTCGAGTATCGCCCTAAAAATAGACTTGTGGGCCCTTGGGGTGTACGGTGGACGGAGGAAAGAAAGTGGTGATCTACGGAAATGGAAATACCGACCCGGTTGACAGGAGGGTCAATGCGGGAAAGTATACGAATGACATCGACAGATCGAGTGGAACTTAGCTCCTGAGAGCTACTATATCCTTGAATTGTTTCTGATTACTCTTCCTGTTTGAGAGATTGATTATTGAAAAGACATGGCTTTATTTATTAAAGTTGGGATTGTTATTTGATTACGTGCTTGCATGTGTGTTCTTGGCCTCACGAGCGTTTCGCTCACCCTCTAGTTTTGTTTTCCTTAACAGGACCGACTCTTGGAGAAATATGGAGAAACCATCCGTTGAAATTTTGTTAAGACTCCTGTTATATATTTTGACTAGGCCCTGGTTTGGGTTGTACTTTTGGAAATTGTAAACTTGAAAAGTTTGGGCCCTGATGTGTACTTTGAATTTAAGTCGTTTCATGATTACCCGATGTGTTGGTTATACATTAAGTGACTTATTAAGCTTGAACGCTTCCGCATTATTGTATTCATGTTGTTCTCATCGAAGTGATTAGTTCGGTTTGAAATTGAATGGAATTGCTTGAGTCCTGGCGTGAGCTGGGCAGGCGTCCGCGGATACCCTTTGGTCCGCCTTAGGGAGATGTGGGGCGTCACAGTTGGTATCAGAGCTTAGGCTTCAGATCTCTGTAGCGTATCCTAGGCTTAAAGTTAGGATGCCTGACTGTGGGATTAATTTGGATATTATGTGACAAGGATCTATTGTATCTTAGGGGTTAAAGAAATTTATTATTTGGGAGTTCTTATTTGGGACTTGCAGAAGAAACTGAGGAATTAGGTGATGTTATATTGAAGGAAGATATGGGATGAGAGATTTGTAGTGAAAGATTGGATGAATTTGAATTATCATTATATTTGTAAGTGTGGAAAGAATTGAGATAATTATTAGTACTGGCTATGGAGGGTAAGAGACCGAGATTTGATAGTCAAACTCCATGTGTGATGATTTTGAACCAAGATAAAAGTACAAAGGAATAAAATGTATTTTTCGCCCACATATCTTCTAAAGATATTCTGCTTTGAAAATTTAAAGAAAAACTAGGATGTACTAGTTTTATTTGTAAGCGATGAGTGGAAGTAAGATATATGTGCTTTAAATATGTGTAATTTTCCGATTTTGGTAAAAGGGTGAGTTTTACTTGAATTTCACATTTGAAAATTTGTGAATAACTAATGAGTTGTTGAACTTTGTATATGATGGGTTAATACAAGATTAACATTTTCTAAACTAAGTTTTCCCCCTTGATTGTATATTGGTGTAATCTCACACTTGAATTTGTCCATGCTTTACACGAAGAAAAATATATCTATATATCCTGAGTTTTCGAAAGAATGGCAAGCTTATGTTTAATAATGTGAATCCTGAACTTGATAAGATTTTTGATTACTTGAAATACTCTTCTTATGTTTTAAAATTCTTGACTTTCAAGAAGAGTGAGCCAATTTTAAATGTACGGACTGAGGCAACTTTGAGATATAGAGAGCAACTGCATTCAAGAGTACAAGTTAGTGTGAATTGATTTGGTTTCCATTCGACACGTAAGGTAGTAAGTTGTACTTATTCTTGGGTTTGAACTTGGAGCTTGAAACTTTAATTACAAAACCCTAAGACTGGTTATTTTGGAGATGATGGTGTTCCGACTGGTGGCTGGTTATTAAAGATTTTGAACTTCGAATGGATAATCTTGGTTTTAGCTTGCGTTATGGCTTTATTGGATCTAATTTCGTAAAGGCGTGTGATCTGATTGAAATTAGTGATGTCTGGACCCTTTGGGTTAACTATGGACTTAGAAAGGGGTAGTGCACGCTGTGAGGCCTTTTGTATCCTGCTTGTATGTACTTCTATATTTTTGTAGCACTTAATTGCCTATGTGCAATATTGGACATATTGGTCTTGTTTTGTAACTTCTAACCGTGTTATAACTTTTGATACATGTAACGAATCATGACCTGATTTTAAATGTGTTTGCAACTTGTATACGCAATGTGCTCTTTATGCTTAGCTATGCCTTTTCCTGTGCTTATAGACTTTTCTTAAGTAGGGTAGCAGGAACGAGAAAAGGGGACCGTGACCGAGGGCTTAGACAACCCTGTACTTGTGAGACAAATTGATAGACAGTTTCATATAATTTAATAGGTCCCTAGTACCGAATATGAATCGAACATAAACCCGAAGCTCCGATCTACTAGTGTATAATGGATTAACCTAGCTAGAAACTTGGTGAGCTTTTCTTGTGCGCAACATATGTTATGATTGGTTCTGTGCCAGTATTTCAATCTTAGGAAGTTTGAACTCCGAAAGTATTGCAGTGGGTTGGTAAGAGAACTCGAACTGCCTGAAACCGATTAGACTGAGCTTACTTGAGACTTGAACCTGTTTAGGCTAGTGTGCTCTTGCGTATCCTCAATGGACCTAATTTGACTGAATATATGGAATGTGGACTTGAATTTTGTGACTGTTTAAGAATGTGAATTGCTGGACAGAGGTTAGGCCAGTGTGTTCTTACTCGTACTCATGACCCTTGAATTTGAACTTGAACTTGCACTTGAACTTGAACTTATACTTTTGTTCGTACTCATGCACCATGAACCTGAAGTATTTGGCTCTGCTTTGACCCTACTCTTGAACTTATTCGTACTGGTGTGGTTGTAGACCGGCTACTACTCTTCTGTAGCGGTTGAACTGAAACTCTCTGGTGGGGCATTGCTTGTTGTGTTGTCCAGCACCACCAGGGATGAACTTTTGATTTGAAGCTTCGCTATATCCTGAATTTCTTCCAAATGTCTGGGACTTTACGTCCGACTTCAAGCCTTTTGCCTGTTTTATCTGATTACGCGATTAATTCCCTATTGGACCATGACTATTTGATAGGTTGGATTGGTGTGATATGTAATACTTGAACCTGATAAGTGATTATTATATAAGCCATGCTCTACTGGATGTAAGGGGTAAGTTAGCCTCGTCTGCACTTATTTCGGGAATTCGGGCTAGAAAGTTGTTAAGTAAAGGAGCTCAAGGGTATTTGGCTTTCCTTATTAATACCCCTAGCGATAAGGTGAATCTGGAGGACACACTGGTAGTAAAAGAATTTTCTGATGTTTTTCCTGAAGAATTGGAGTCTCTACCCCCGGAACGGGAAATAGCTTTTAAAATTGATTTAGCTCCGGGAACAGCACCTATATCAAGGACACCATACAGGATGGCCCCAGCTGAATTGAAGGAGTTGAAAATTACAATTACAGGATTTGTTGGAACGAGGTTTTATACGGGAGAGTGATTCCCCGTGGGGAGCCCCAGTTTTGTTTGTAAAGAAGAAGGATGGGAGTTTGAGGTTATGTATAGATTATCGAGGCTTAAATGATGTTACGATTAAGAATAAATACCCACTGCCCCACATTGATGAACTGTTTGACCAACTGCAAGGGGCGGTAGTGTTTTCAAAGTTGGATCTAAGGCAAGGTTACTATCAATTGAGGATTTTGGAGAAGGACATACCTAAGACTGCTTTTAACTCGAGGTATGGGCACTTCGAGTTTGCAGTAATGCCTTTTGGGTTAACCAATGCACCTGCCGCTTTCATGGATTTAATGCATAGGGTTTTTAAGCCTTACTTGGATCAATTTGTGGTGATCTTCATTGATGACATTTTAGTGTATTCTAAGAATGTGAAAGATCACGAGAAACATTTGAGAATTGTTTTACAAATCCTGAGGGAACATCAGTTATATGCTAAGTTTAACAAGTGTGAATTTTGGCTAAAGGAAGTGACCTTCCTAGGGCACATAATTTCTAAGGATGGGATTAAAGTGGATCCAGCTAAAGTGGAAGCTGTTTCGAAATGGAAACGACCGGAAAACCCAACGGAAGTTCGGAGTTTTATAGGATTGGCAGGGTATTACCGGAGATTCATCCAGGATTTTTCTAAAATTGCCGGACCTATGACTGAGTTGACCAAGAAAAATGGAAAATTTATTTGGAGTCCTAAGTGTGAAGGAAGTTTTCAGGAGTTGAAAAGACGGTTGACTAGAGCGCCTGTTCTAGCTCTACCAAATGGACATGATAGTTTTGTGGTTTACACCGATGCATCTAAGGAAGGTTTGGGATGTGTTTTGATGCAAAATGATAAAGTGATAGCTTATGCCTCTAGAAATTGAAACCGCATGAAAGAAATTATCCGACCCATGATTTGGAGTTAGCGGCTGTGGTCTTTGCTTTGAAGAAATGGAGACACTATTTATACGGAGTGACATTTGAGGTTTTCACAGATCACAAAAGCCTTAAATACTTATTTTCTCAGAAGGAACTGAATTTGAGGCAACGTAGATGGATGGAATTTCTGGAAGATTATGACTGCATTATTAAGTACCATCCTGGAAAGGCCAACGTAGTGGCCGACGCTTTGAGCCGTCAGGTACAAATGGCTGGATTGATGGTTAAGGAATTTCGATTGTTGGGATGAAGTAGGTGAACGGAAAATCTTAGACACGACTACTGTATCTTGGATTGAGGAGGCTAATGAAAAGGTGAAATTGGTACGGCAAAGAATTCAAACCGCTCAGAGTAGACAAAAAAGTTATGCCGACAATCGGAGGAAGGATTTGGAGTTCACTGTTGGAGATATGGTATTTCTCAAGATTACGCCTTTAAAAGCAAGTTTGATGTCCGGAAAAGGGAAGAAACTACAACCAAGGTTTGTAGGGCCTTATAAGATTATTCAGCGAGTTGGGAATGTAGCCTATAAGCTGGAATTACCACCGAGCTTATCTCGTATTCATAACGTGTTTCATGTGTCCATGCTTAAGAAGTATCATCCAGACCCCTCTCATGTTTTACAACCGGAGAATATTGAGATTGATGAAACCCTGACCTATGAGGAGAGACCGGTAAAACTTCTGGATCGAAAGGTGAAGGAATTGAGGAACAAGCACATACCACTAGTGAAAGTTTTATGGAAGAACCATGGAGTAGAGGAAGCAACATGGGAAGTTGAAGAGACAATCAGGGAAAAGTATCCAGACTTGTTCATCGACCAAGGTAAATTTCGAGGACGAAATTTTCTTAAGGGGGAGAGGATGTGAGGACTCGCAAAAACTATTATTTTATGCCTAATTTATGGCTTAATAAATTATTTAATTGGATTTTATTTCCAAGGAATATTTTCTAGTCTTATGAGACCTAAACGCATGATAATATAACTTCGTTATATTTTTAAAATGATTCGTTTCGAAAATTAATTTCCTAGAGCGCGTTTAGTAAAAATAGTGAATAGTACTTGGAGATTTTATCCGCGTAGTAGCCCGATAAGCTTGGAATATTGGGGGCTTGTACTATGGTCCTAAAATAGGTAATTTTATGAATAAATATTCAAGTGATAGTTAGTAGTGCAATCGTTATAAGAATTTTTCGAAAGTTTCGCGTTATAGCGTTAAATTTGACGGTACGCGTTTTCACACGCGCGACTTCAATTGAAGGACTTTAGACCCTTATTTCGGGACAATTAAGAGTGAATAATATTTACAAGAATATATATGCCTTGGAGGTTTAGTGCACTAGTGAACCAAACGCGCGAGAAAAATCGAGCCGTAATCGCACCAAACGGCCCCTAATGAGAGTTGACCTTTGGGTGATTTTGCACCACACATTGCACCTTCTCTTGGAAGCTAACTTAGATCAAACACACTCTCTCTTCTCTCTCCTCACAGCCGGCCAAGCTCTCCCTTCTCTCTAACTCATTTGCAACAAAAATTCTGCACACTAACCTCACACAAAACCACCCCAAATCACCTCCAAATCACACCAAACTTGGAGACCACTTAGCAAACCTCTTGGAGGTTGGATTTAGCTAACAAAAGGCTGCATCTTCACGGTTTCTTGGAGCTTCAAGAGGGCCGAAATTTTCTGATCTTGCACACCCAAGGAAGAGGTAATGATCAACCCATGAATTCTTGTCTTTTGGAGATTATATGACAAGATTAAGTTCATGCATGCACTTAGTTACTTGTTTATGGTGTAAAAATGTGATTGTGGGCTCTTGGAATTCCCACACTTGGGTTGTTGTTGCTGAGGTGATGATTAATGGTGATTATATTGTTGGTTTAGTGATTTTAATGATGCATTAGTGATGGGTAATTAGTGGAAACTTCATTGGGTGTAAGAAGCTAAACTTTCCGATTTTGCCCCTGCCATGTTCGGCCATTTCCAGGCCAATTTTTAATGGTTTAATTGCTTGAATTGGATGTTTGTAGGATGTATTAGATGTGTGAAAAATTTCATTGAAAAATAATGAGGTTTGAATGGGCAAATGAATTTTTTTTAGGAACCAGCAAATCTGGAAAACTGATTCGCGTATGCTCTGACCAGCAGTAGTATTTTGGCTATAACTCTGTCCTCGGATGTCGAAATCATGTGCCGTTGGTGGCGTTTGAAACTAGACATTCCTAGCTTTAATTTGGTATATAATGCACGTTCTGAGTCTTTGTGAGCAGGCCGAACCAAATGTTTTAAGTTCGCTGTCCTGTCACTCTGTTCATCTGGAATGAAGTGTTCAGGCTGCAACTTGATGCCCGAATTTGAACCAGATGGGTGCCGAATTTGGAAACGATTTCTTCTATGATATTTTAACTCTATGAATGTATTTTCCAACGGCGTAAGCCATGCTCGATTTCGAGCTATATTGACTGATTTGTGACTGAAACAAGTGGACTGCTCTGTTTTGGAAAACCATGATGTTTGGACTGGTTTGGAACCAAATCTTGGAGTGAACTTGTTAGTTGATGTTTTTGATATTAAACACTTACCAAAGATATTATGGGTGTATCTTAGACCCTTATTTCACAAATGAACCATGGTTGGATAACTTTCTTGGTTAAACGATTGGAAATTTGGAAAATGAAAGTCCAAGGCAGATTGCCTTAGGATTTTTCTTGAACTTCGGTTGGCTCATTAACTACCTTGCCGAAGGTATTTTTCCCCGAAAATCGATAGAGAGATACTTTCCATATAGTATCGAAATACTGCCAATTTTGGTGCCGATTCAAGTTCGTTTCGATACCCAATCGAATTACTAAAGTTAGAGGTTTAAATCTGGAAAATTCTCATCCAGTCTTGAATTTGCTCAACTTCGGGCTACCGTATCTCGGTGCTCGAAACTCCGATTCTTGATCCGCTTGTTTTGTTATAAACTTCACTTGCAACACTAATTGAGCCGCAAAATTCAGAGGCCGGTTTGCAACGTGCGAATCGTGCCGAATTTTCAAAGTTGGCCAAAATCCAACTTCATTCTGCCTTGTGAACCAACCCTGCATCTTCAAGCTCATTTTTGACCACTTTCCACTTCGATTCATGGAAAAGTGTCTTCTAGAAACTTATAGTACTCTCTAAGAGGTTTCCAACGGTATAAAGTTTTCCAATTCTCGACTTATATCGAGCGAGTTACGATTTTTCAAAGATTCATCATAAAACTGGAAAATTTTCCAATTTCAAAGAAATAGAGTTTTTCGAGAACTCTTTATTCTTTCGATATTCTTAAAACGTTTTGCTTACGATTTTCATGATAAAAACTCAAATAATATTGTACCTAATAAAAGGCAAGTTGAACCTCGATTTACGTGAAATTGAGGTTCCTTTTTTGCAAAATAATTCTTAGATTGTACTAGTGTACAATCTTTCCTGATAAGTGGGTTAATTGTATGATTATTCGCCATTAAATTGTCAGGCGCGCAAGGAGACCTTCAAGAGGATCTCACCGCGGACACTTGAACTTCCGGAAAATAATTCTTATTGAATTGCTCGGTGAGTGTCAAGTGTATGAATTTGATACTTGCTTATTGTGATACTTGATGGGAGTTTTAAAAATAAGGGCGGGTGCGTACTTTATCGCACTCGTTCTAATTTCAAATGAATGAATGAATGAATGAAATGTATTGAATGAATGAATGAAATGCAATGTCATGTCATGAATGCTTGTGTCGTTGGAGTGAATCTCCTCGACTACCAAATGAATGGGGGACGCCCAAACTCATAGGCCGTCCTTAGACTCGAGCCGGCAATGGGCTTGGTCGGGAACTTGGGCGAGCCATGAGATTATAAGCTCGACCTAATAAGAGGTCTTGCTTGGCATACTCGTCGAGTATCGCCCTAAAAATAGACTTGTGGGCCCTTGGGGTGTACGGTGGACGGAGGAAAGAAAGTGGTGATCTACGGAAATGGAAATACCGACCCGGTTGACAGGAGGGTCAATGCGGGAAAGTATACGAATGACATCGACAGATCGAGTGGAACTTAGCTCCTGAGAGCTACTATATCCTTGAATTGTTTCTGATTACTTTTTCCTGTTTGATAGATTGATTATTGAAAGGACATGGCTTTATTTATTAAAGTTGGGATTGTTATTTGATTACGTGCTTGCATGTGTGTTCTTGGCCTCACGAGCGTTTCGCTCACCCTCTAGTTTTGTTTTCCTTAACAGGACCGACTCTTGGAGAAATATGGAGAAACCATCCGTTGAAATTTTGTTAAGACTCCTGTTATATATTTTGACTAGGCCCTGGTTTGGGTTGTACTTTTGGAAATTGTAAACTTGAAAAGTTTGGGCCCTGATGTGTACTTTGAATTTAAGTCGTTTCATGATTACCCGATGTGTTGGTTATACATTAAGTGACTTATTAAGCTTGAACGCTTCCGCATTATTGTATTCATGTTGTTCTCATCGAAGTGATTAGTTCGGTTTGAAATTGAATGGAATTGCTTGAGTCCTGGCGTGAGCTGGGCAGGCGTCCGCGGATACCCTTTGGTCCGCCTTAGGGAGATGTGGGGCGTCACAGCTACTCCAGTCCGTCATGACCGCCAGTTCCAAACACTTAAAATTAATAAGAGATCATTGGAAGAAATGAACACACAGACGTTGTAACACATAATTTAATCACATGTGCAGTGGCACTTTCAACTAGGAGATGGTGTTCTCGAGAAGAACATTGCTCGAGCCTCTCTGTGACGCCCCGAAAAGAATGAGTGTGAGAACCCGGAAATTTTCTAATTTTCTAGTGTTTATTTTATTTAATCGCCCACCTTTTCTACATTTTCTTTATTAGAAAAATTCCCCGGATAAAGTTTATGAGCAAAGATAGTTTGAAAATGATTTTTCTAGTATCGGTTAGTTTTTGAGAAATTAAAAGCGTATTTTGAACGTGGGACCCGCAAGTGCGGTAAATGCATTATATTTTTGACAACTTGTTGGAATTTTGTATTAAGTGATATTATTTTACAAAGTGTTAAGATATTTGTATTGGAGAGACAAAAAGATAAGTTTTAAACCAAAAGGTGACATGTGTCACCTTCTTATTCAAAGTTGGACTTTGACTAATTTGCATCACCTTTACTAAACCTCAAAAATTGACCAATTTCTCTCCATTTTAAGCTTGTCTTGGCCGAACCTCTTGGAGCAAAAATACAAGAAGAAAGCCTTCAACTCCAACTCCATTTCTTGCTCAATCTTGTGAATCAACCGTTAAACTTTCAAATTCCTCCACAAAAGTCACTTGTTTAGGAAGATTGAAGGTAGTGGTGGAGTGATTAGAGAAGGCAAAGGACTAAGCCATCAACTTTCTTGATATTTCAAGGTTCATGTCTAGCAATCCTTTCTTTGTTCTTGATTATGCTAAATTAGTGACTTGTGATGGCTAAAGAGATGGTTTGATGGATTATATCTTGAGTTTTGGTTGAATTGGTGAAGTTTTATAATTATTGGGGATTTTTCTGTTTTAATATGAGCATGATTGTGTGGCTATCTATGATGATTGGAAATGGTATATAAAGATTCTAGAAGGTGGAAAAAGTGGATAATTGCAAACAATTTCTGTTTTGGAAGAAATTTTGGAAAGTTAGGGTTTGTGATTGTGCATTCTGCCCGAATTTATAGCTCATAGATAGAGGCCGAATTGGCCTTGTCTTCAAACATGAAAGTTGTATGGAATGATATTTTAGAGGTGCCTGCAAAATTTCAGGTCAATCGGAGTAGTGTAGAATGAGAAAGTCGAAATTACTATTGCTTTCCTGGTTTTACCCGAATGTAAGAATTGCGCCTGTAATTGGTTGTTTTGGCTGGAATTGCTTCCGAATTGGTTGTTGAGGTCTTCTGATGAAATGTATCCCTGTTTCTTATCTTTCAGTTGGTTTTGGAATTTCTGGATTTGGGCTTGGATAGCCTGATTTATGATGTTTCCGCTAGAATGCGTTCTGTGAATCTGTTTTTGCGATTCTGGTGTAGTATCTTGCATTTTTGACCTGGTTACACTCGAAACTGGGTTGAGTGACCTTCTGCAATATTGTAGCCCTGTCTCCTAACTTCGAAACAGTGGGTCTTACACCTTCATCCGACAATCGTAGCGCCTTTGGTACCATTACCGCAAAATGACGTCAAAACTGTTTTTCTGGTTTTGAGCTTAACTTTCATTTCCGGACTTTTCCCTAGCTTGACTTGTACTAGTACTACTTGGAGCTTGCTGAATGGCTATTGAATGAACTTGTTGTTGTGTGTGTACCTTTGGGTTTGAATGAGAAAAATAATGAAGCCATGATGGCTGGAAAAGTTAGCAAATTCAGGGGAAGTGCTGTCCGAACTTTGAAGGGATTTATTTGCATTGAGTTTGTGATCTAAGACTTGGATTTGAGCAAGGCAATGTTATATGCTGGATGATTTCTGAGCCGTGGAGGTGAGTGACCCTAAACTATTTCCAAAGTACTTGTGAAATATTTCTTGCATTATGTACTCGATTGCATATCATGCATGCTTGCATGTGAGTTCATGACATGATTTGGCTTCAATGAGTTCTGGGAGAGTCTTGTGCTGGACACCAACGTCTCCACTCTGTTTATGGTTCATGTTCATGTTTATCTGGAGCTCAAGAAGGGGCTCCCTCTGAATGTTAATGTTAATTTTAAATGATCTATTTGATGTTGGGTGTTCAAGTGCTATGATTTCACTGGCTCACGAGAGAAAAAGACGTACATTTGTTCTCTGATTCATGACATCATTGGAATACATTACTGTGCAATATATTTGATGACTGCTTTTACTGGTTACTCGCTGAGCTTCTAGCTCACCCCAAAAATGTTTTATTCCCCTCCACAGGGCTCAAGGCGAAGGAAGGGCTTGTAGTACTTATTCACGTGACTGGATGGCTTATTTGGAATTGTTTCCGCTTCGCTTATGACATGTAATTATTGGAGAATTTGATGTATATTGGAGATTTATATTGTAATATGTGAGTTTTATATTGTAATCTGTTTGAGGAATGTAGTGAACGACTGAGTCCCGGCGAGAGCTGGGCAGGCGGCCCGCCGAACCCTCTGGTTCGCTTTAGGGGGAGGTGGGGCTGTCACACTCTCAACTGAATAGTGTCCCGAGTGTCCAGGAGATAGGTGCTCATTTGGAGGACCTATTCGAGTGTCTTGGACTAGAAGGACAGTGCAGTAGGTCAGTATCAGTCAGTGCAGTAGGTCAGTAGCAGTCAGAATCAGTGAAAACACAGAAATTTAGTTTTGAGTAGGTCGAGTGCGATAAAGTACACACCCGCCTAATAATGGTATAACAGTTATCCAGTATTATACAAGAAAGTCACATAGCATACACGCATGCAAGGAACACTCACCATTAGCGAAGGTAATCGGAGCTAATCACCGAATCGTCCCTCGGCTCACCCGTGAACTCTGTGGTTAAAGTACATAGATATTATACCAAGAATTTATCAAATTCAAATCACAATACTCATATAAGAAGATAGCCATAGCCATCAAGCTCAACTTAAACACTAAGGACGAAAACGTCCACATTTAAAGGTTTAGTCAATCAAATTAAAAGTCATATGCAAGAGCACTTGATTCAAAATCCCAAACATATGCGAGATACCTAAACACATTCTAAGAACATACAAGCCACTTTGGATCAAAACAAAAAGATCTTTTAGGAAAAAAAAATATAGCGTAACTAGTTTTCTAGTTTTTGTTTTTTTTTTTTTGCCACTATTTGAAAGTCAATAGGTGCAACTAGTAATCATGTTTTGAACACTTAGTTAGGTCATAAGAAACCAGGGTTATGATACTTATCAGGTACATGCAAAGTCGGACCAAGCAAATGGGAGTAAAAGAAAGGTAATCAAGACGTAAAAACAATGGCAGTTTCGACACCCTATGGTGTTTTGAGCACTACTGTGGCTACGCATCTCGAATTCAAGAAAATTTTATGCCGTTTTGAATCTAAGACATAGACCTACATTTCTTATGAAGACATCAACACCCAGTTCTCACGTTTTCAGGGTCGAACAATCATGGTCAGAGGCTTCCATAAAAATCATGACCAGAAATAAGGCTTTGCGCGGACACTAGGATTCTGGCCGTAACTTAGGCTACAATGATCCGATTGATCTGAAATTTTTCAGGTAGAAAGATAACTCAATTGTCTACCACTTTTATGTTTTGGACAAAAGCTGTTTCGATCTACAACATGGAGCAATTCGCAGCTAAGTTTTAGGCACAAAACAGGGCAGAATTAAACTGTTAAAGAAACTTGCCCAAACCCTTCACACCGGCAACATTCTTGACAAAATTTGAAACAAGGGTTACATTGGTCCAAACTTCACCAAATTTTGACACAAAAAACTACATTCAAAGATCTACATATGTTTAGAAGGTCACTTTAAGAGCTTCGGATCACAACCAAGTCAAATTTTAGCTATACAGTCCAGCAGCTATAAAATTAAAGTAGAACAGTCTCGAAAATCAGCAAATTTTGGAAATTTTACCATAATTCACACAAATAGAACCAAGTCTGAAATTTTTACGGTTTCTATCCCCAGGAATCTAGTTTCCAACACAACAAACGGAACTCAATTCCGACCTTCCTACACCCAGTTATGACTATTCTCCCGAAACTGTTCCAAGGTACCTGCTCCAATTCGAACTTGCAAACTAACCATTCAATCACTCGTATCAATGAAGCCCTAAATTTCAGCAATCAATCATCAACCAAAATAGAAAGATTAGTCATGAATCATCTAAAATTTAACCATACTTATCCCCTTGTACAAGAGGTCCATCAATTAACAAGTATTACTTACGAATCAAACAACTAGTTACATGAACAAATGAAACCCTCAATTTCAGCCAAGGTAACCCAACTTCAAGTCCATAGAACTTCATAAAAATCATGTCTTTAGTCTTCTAATCACATCAATAATCAAAGGCCCTTCAAGTTCCTAAAAGAAAGCTTGAGTTTCTAGTTTTACCTCTTGACCAAAGGTGGAACGTAGAAGCAAGAAAAACTTGGTTCTTCTAGGAGCAAACCACCTCCTTGTTCAAGTTTTAGTGAAAGATTGAAGTGCTATGGCTTTCCCCTCTTGATTCCTCAAAGTTCTTTGCTACAACTCAAGATGAAAACAATGAAGCTTTCCCTCTTTTTTTTTTCTCTCCTTATCCACGGCTCTCTCCCTTTCTCTTCAACTCTTCAAGAGACCAAGTTATAAGATATACACTAGCTAATGTCTTGGTCAAGACTTAAGGGATGTGCAACACTTGTCTTGCTAGGATTACTTCTTAATCAAAAAATCTCCCAACTATGAAATTATTGATACCTAGCCCCTTTAATTTCCTTATCTCTATAATTTACCCCACTAACTTATCAAAATAAACTTGGTTATACAAGTGCAACTCACATTCATTTCCAAAAACAAAGAAAGCAAAGTCATCCACAGACTACTAAATTTCAAAGTAAGGCTAATCAAGAAAAAAGAAAAAAAAAATAG
Organism: Coffea eugenioides; assembly: GCF_003713205.1. NCBI lineage: Eukaryota > Viridiplantae > Streptophyta > Magnoliopsida > Gentianales > Rubiaceae > Coffea > Coffea eugenioides. The sequence goes on along the minus strand of NC_040035.1, from coordinate 15,646,369 downwards.
TTTTAACGAATGGTATAACACCTAAAATACATATCTTTATCTATTCATATGGGTTGGTTTGAGTTCTCACAAATCACCCCTTGGATTAGTGCCTCACACTCAATAATGATACCGCCAGAACGGTCTCTAACTTCCCGAACCACATTCGTGAGACGGTTGTTAACCACTTGCAACTGCTCCCTCAGAGCATTCGTTCGCTCTTGCTCCATGGCTATATCCCCTTGGAGCTCTCCAATCCGATCGGCTTGCATTCTCATGATGTCCCTCAGTCTAAGCGTCTCGGTGTGATCCCTAGCGGCGGCACATCTAAGCCTTGTTCTTTCATCTAGTACCGCCACGACCACATGATTAGTGTAAGAGTAATTCTGGCAACGCCTACAGCGATGGGTCCGACTAGCAATATACCAAAGCCGGATCGGACCTCCCAGTCTCTCTTGGTAATCGATGACTCGTGGGCGTCTCCGAGGTGGCTCACCTCCGCCCTCTCCACTCGCTCCAGCCATAACCTACAAGGATAGCAAAGGTTTACATCTTAGACAATATAATCACACTTAACAACGTCTTAACACAGTCCCCACAGGTCCTAAGAAGCAAAAGTCAAACTTGCCTACGTCATTTCTAACCTAGGCTCTGTTACCAACTGTGACAGCCCCACCTTCCCCTAAGGCGTACCAAAGGGGTCAGGGAACTGCCTGCCCAACTCTCGCCAGGACTACTAAGACGGTTATACACAACTCAAATCGTTCCGGAATATATTAGCGCGTTTAAACAAATCAACAACACGAAACGGAAAAATGAAAATCGAAACGGAAAGTGAATAGTAACTGCCACGTCACAATCCGGTCGGATTCCTGGCCGCATTGGAGGCAGTAGCTGAAATTCCACGGATTCAAAAATCCATGTCAATCCGGCCAACAATCCGGCCAAGATTTGGTCGGATTTGCAGCCGGATTTCTCCTGCACAGTTTCCTTCCAAAATTTTTTTCTTCTTCGTTCAAATTTCGAACCTGTCCGAAACCCAACCGAAAACAATTAACATCATATAATCCTTGAAAATGGACATTTACAAACCCAAAATAACGCATGAACATGACCAAACACTTTTATATACCATATTCGTACATTTACAAATCAAAAGGAAACATTTGGATCCAGGTACATTTAGGGTTTCTAACCACTGAGGAGCTATACAAAAATATCTAGACTAGCTCAACTCATTCTTCCAAAAATCACAGGTCCAAAAGGTTGTTCCCTGTAAGGAAAACAAAATTAACGGAGTGAGCTTTCGCCCAATGAGGTACCATCACTCAAGCATTCAAGGAGCACATAAACATGATGATACTCAATTCAATTACGTTCATCAAGTGAGCAAAACTAACACCACACAACAAATGAGAGTAAAAGGATATGGACGGCTCTCAAGAGCCCTTTTCCTCTTTTGCCATACTTGATCTTACCTCATTGACTCTCCGTCAATGTATAAAGTGTAACCATAGCCGTAGACTCCTCTTTACTCCGATTTCCGTCCACCACACATTCCCCTTACCGGGCCTGAACACCAAGCAGAACAGAAATGGTAATACTCGAGTATACTGGAATCAAGGGTCTCATACCTAAAGATTCCTCAAAACAGTCCCCATGGCTTGTCAATTTTCCTCGACCAAGTCCTTACTGGCTCGAGTCAATTGACATCCAATGAGGTTGAGCTCAGAGTTAACAGTAAAAGTCATTGGATACACGTCCAAACGACATCAGTTCAAGTATAATCAAGAGAATTCCATGTGATATAGTAAACGGTCAAATAAGCCATACAGTACGAGAGTGATCAAGTACACCCTCGTCTCATCTAGCATAAGCAGTAATCACAAACAGTTCAGTCACAGATTTCAAGTACCATAAAGCCATGAAATAACAATCATGTGAGTAGTACACTCACCAATTCAAGCAAAGCAAAGTCACAAATTTCCGCCCGACGTACGCCTTGAATCACCGGCACGTCCTATAACAATCAAGAAACACAATTGAGACTCGCACACGAGTCATAACCCTAATAAAAAATGACTAATCCATGGCCAAAATAGAACGTGGAAACAAAATACGGAACATGTGGTGCCAAAGGTTTAGACAACCCCTAAAGTCACACATTTCCACACAAAACAACCCAATTCCAAAGAATCACATAGACTTAAAAGTTGGACAGCATTTCCCCTAAAATTTCAGATTTTCCATCCTACAAACAACCATTTATTTTCATCCAACACAACCACAAATACATCTACCATTCATAAGCCATTCAACACACCCTATTAGGGTTACAATACCCTTTAATCTTAGCCAATCAAGAGTTCCACAACAAACCCTAAAAAAGCCCCAAATTGAAACCCTAAAACTGAAATTTCCTCACAAAGCTGAAATTTTCCGCAAATAACTACAATTAACACCGCAAAGTTCCACTTTAGACCATAACAAGCCATCATCCATGGCCAACCAACAATTATTATATAAAATCAGAAAAATCACTAATAAAATAAAAAATTTATCAAACTCCACTAAAAATCATGAAATCTTCCACAAAACAACTTATTTAGATACTACAAGTCACTAATAAACCATTATTAGGAACAAACAAGGAGTTTCTACACAACATACCTTGACACCTCAAGAAAGGTAGTAGCTTAGGTTTCTCTCTTCCAAAACAACTCCACCACCTTCTATAATCCTTCCTAGCAAAGGATTTTTATGGAGTGATTTAAAGTTTTGGTGGTTGAATCACAAGATTTGTGCAAGAAATGGATTAAACAAGTTGAAAGTCTCTCTCTTCTTTCCTCACAAGAAGCTTGGCCAAGAAGGATGCAAATGAAGATGATTTTTGGTCAATTTTGGTATTTAGTAAAGTTGAAGTAAGATGGTCAAAGTCCAAGGTTGAATAAGAATGTGACACATGTCACCTTTTGGGTTTAAACTTATCTTTTATGTCTCTCCAATGTTAATCCATCTAGGTAACCTCTAATTATCTCCTAACACCTAGTAATTTAATCCCTTTATGCAAAACTTAACCTCATTGGCCGAATTTATCACACTTAACGCACTAGCGGGACCCACATCCAATATACTCTCCTAATATCTCATGAACTAACTTATACTAGAAAAATGATTTAGAAAAACTATAGTTACTCATAAAAATTATTTAGAAACTTTTCATAATAAAGAAAATATAGAAAATGTGTGCAAATAAATAAAATAATGGCTAGAAAAATAAGAAAATTTCGGGTTCTCACATCCTCACAAGTGACTGCAGCAGTAGCCATCTTGTCAGCCAATACCTCCTCAAGCTTAGCGACCCTCTTGCCCTGAGCACTAACCATCTGTCTCAGCTCGTCTGTGAGGACCCGCAAATTTCCTACATTTTTCCTCAAAAATGCCTTTTATTTGAAAATTATTATTTATTAAAAGCTCTACTACCCAATTGTTCAACAATAAGTGCAGATGAACCTAGAAAATAGGGTTTTACACTTCGGTTTCAAGATTTGAGCAAAATTAGGGTTTTCGCGATTTTTCGCCGGACGAATTTTCGGTACTGGCCAAGGATCAATTTGGTGATTAAAAGTGACTTTTAAGTGAGAAATAATATGTGAATAGGAGCAATGAATTAAGGTTGGTGAATAGGAAGTAAAAACCCTAGTACGTGTGTTTTTAAGAAAAATGGCGCGAACCGGCGGGTCCCGCGCACTACCGGTTGAACGCACCACTTGACCACAACTTTCTTACCCTACAAGCTCATTGATATTTGAGCAAAATATCTTCTTAAATTACAGCTAAGTCCGACCGAAATTGGTGGCTAGAATAACAAGGAAAAGAAAGAGAAAAAAAGAAAGGTGGTGGTGGCGACACTTAGGGCATCTTGACCAAGACACTTTGCCTTCTTACTTAACCAATTTTCTGCACTTTCCCCTTCATTTTTGCAGTAGATGCTGACCAAAAGAGAGAGAGAAAGTGAGAGCAAGAAAACAATTCCATCTTCTTGATTTGCTTCAACTAAGTGAGGAATTCCAATTCCAAACCGATTAAAGGGTAGGTTGTGAGTTGGGAAGCTTGAGGAACCAAGAAATTTCAAAGGGAATGAACTATCACTCATCCAAGCCTTGCTTTTGAGGTATAAACATCTGATCATGATCCTTGTTGCTTTAAATCTTGCTTTAAGATGTTTTTTTTAGCTTAAGTTTGGCTTGATTTCATGATTATGCAAGTGGTTGTGATGAATTTGGGATGAATAAGCAAGTTAGGGTTTCATATTTTTCTGCCTAAACTTGTTGCATGGTTGCACATGTTGTAAATAAGGTTATAAAAGGGGCTTTGGTAGTGATTAGAACAAGAAAATTGAGAAAGTTCCATTAAATACCAAAAATTCCAGAATCTGGAAAATTTTCCCCATCTTTCTGTCCGGTTTTGTAGCCCTATGATAGAGGCCGAATTGGCCTTAGATCAAAACATAAAAGTTGTAGGGAATGGTATTTTATAGGCTCCTACAAAATTTCAGCTCAATCGGAGTAACGTAACTCGTGAAAAGACTAAAATAGCCTTGCTGTTCTAGGGTATAAACCAGAGTTCCGCGTGGACAGTTAGTCTATTTGGGGGTGATTATTCACTAGGATCCGTTCAGATTTAGCTTTTTTCCAAAACATAAACGTTTTAGTATTCTGACTTATTTTTTAAACGCCTCTAAGAACACCTGAATCGGACCTGTGTAACCTGAGATATGACCATTACAGTGCAGTGTGGTTAAATAGCCGACAAGTTGGATTTTGGTTCTGTAAATTGAGGATTTGACTAGGTTGCATTGGAAACTGGACTATGTGACCTTCTGCGATATTGTAGCCCTGTCTCTTAGCTTCGAAACGGCATAAGTTGCGCCTCAATCCGATAAGCGTAGCCTCGGATGTGTTATTTCCGCATCCACACGTCAAATCTGTCTTTTACTAGAATGTATTTCTACACTTGTTATTATTGTGATTCTTATTCTTATAATGTTGTGAGCCTATGGAACGGCTTTTGACTTGAATTTCCGATATGTGTGACTTTGGGTTTTGGCTGAGGAAAAATAATGAAGCCTAAATGGCTGGAAAATTAGGTAAACACAAAGGGCATGCTGCCCGAATTTACGCTCGAGGACTAGAAAACTATATTTGCAACTTGAGTAAAGGTTAAGTGATTATCACTTGAACTAGCAAGAACCTTTGCTACTTTATTTATCGAGGGTTATACGTTAGGACTTGGCCGAACTTGTGCCCTTGAGGAAAGGACATAATGACCAATGTAAACTCGTTTTCCTTGCACTTTCGACTCAAATGTTATTTCCAAGTAAAAATGCTGCAAAATCTTACGATTTGAAAAGCGAGCAAGTGTTTCACGAATGTCTCTCAAATGAATTTCAATTATTTGATTCTCATTGAACGAAACGTCTAAGTTTCGAATCTTAGTCATGTTTCAAGGTTCTCAAATTGAATTTTTATCGCAGATCTGGACTCCAAACCTGGAGTATAACTGAACGTGAATACTAGAAGCACTATATCTTTTGGTGAGTGCTTTCAAATACCTAATTGCACTAGATACTTGAACTTGATACGTGACCAATATGAGTACATGTTATATACGTGAATTGATAGGGCAAGAGTGTACTTTATCGCACTTGCCCTTACGTGATATACTTGTTTATTGATTGCAATTGACTTGATATACTTGTTTATGATGTGCGCACTTCCTGGAATTCCAGAAACCCTGTGGCGAGTTACTCTAGTCGAGCCGGCAAGGGCCTGGTCGATTGGGTAACGAGCCCGGGGTCTCTTGCTTTGTCGAGTGGAGTGATATCTCCTCGACTAATCGGTATACTCGAGTATTACCACCCGTGTTTATTGAGGATTTTGGGCCCAGTAGGAGGGTGTGAATGGTGGACGGAGAGTAGTGTAAGTGGTGCTCTACTAGATTGGTTCCTTTACTTGAAAGTTGACGGAATGTCAACTATTACGTGATCAAGCTCCTGATGATGAAATGGGAAGTTGGCTCCTGAGAGCCATCCGTATCCTTATGCTTTGGAATGAATATTGTTTATTGGATTATTGTTTCTTCTGAAAACTTTTACACTCGCTCATTTTGAGATTGCTACTTCAAGTGTTATTGCTCACTTTTATGAACTCTTCATGCTCGTTACTTTGCTATATCGAAAACTTGTACTTATAAATAATGGTCAATTTGCTATTTGGAACCTCACTGGGCTTTTAGCTCATACCACGCTATTTGTTTTCCTTACAGGGGGTACGAGCGAGGCGTGAGAGGTGTAAAGACTAGCGTAGTCTAGTTGTTTTTGACTTTTGACTTTTGACTTGTACTCGCGCTATTTCTCGAATAGAATGTTTTATATATTGAGGCTTTGTACCTTGATTTTCATCAATGTAAATTCTAAGCTTGAATTGCGATGTTATTTATGGTCCATGAATGAATGCACGTGATACGAGTGAGTGAGTCCTGGCGAGAGCTGGGCAGGCGGTCCGCCAAACCCTTTGGTACGCCTCAGGGGGAGGTGGGGTCGTCACAGATGGTATCAGAGCTCCTTATTGAGCTCGTGCCGGGAGAGGGTTCTCGGACTGTGGGGATTGACTTGTTAAGTGTGGAACAATTGTCTATTGTTGTGGACCTTAGATATGTATGTTGGGTAGGAATCTCTAATATGGGTGATTTGCTCTTGAGCCTGGCCAGCTTGAGTGGTGAATTATCATATTTTCGGATTCTTGTCCCCGAATACCAAAGAGTGACACCTTTACGATAAGTTGAGATCTCGCGTAATATTGGGATAAGTTTGGATTGTGAAAGCAAAGGCAAGGGGAATGCGAATAGCCTGGACTTGTAATATATTGAAGATATTCATGGGATTCAGGATCCTTCTTATTCACGTGTTTCGAGCCTTGATTAAGTGTAGTGCCTGAACGATACCTAGGGTTTAATGCTTTATAAGTTATGCGACTTGTTTTGATTGAATGTGTTGTATTGCTTTGTTTTATGATTTAGAGGGGTTTATGATTTGCATTATTCTGTTTTGTGCTGTTTATATTTATATAGTTACTTAGTGGCTATATTCTATCATTGATTAGTTGGTTATATTGTTATAGTTGATTCGCTACGAACCATGGAGGGTAGAAGAAGTCAAGCTAGGGGAACTAACCGAGGACGCGGTCCTAGTCGTAGCCGTGGGGGGTAGACAAGCCCAGGAACCGGTACGAGAACCGAGGAGGAAAGTGAGGCAACGGTTGAACCACAACCTGAACCCCAAGCTGCAGGGGGAGATCAAGTGGCAACTGCCATTCAGCAGATGACTAACATTCTGGATCGGTTAGTGGAACAACAGGGTCAAGCCCCTGTACATCAACCTAGGGACCCTGATAATGGGCAAGATAGGGCCTTAGAGAGATTCCATAAGTTCTCTCCACCCAAATTCCTAGGAGGGCCAGACCCGGATGGGGCCGAGAAATGGCTGGAGGCCATGATAAATATTTTTGCTGCCCTAAACTATACAGAGGAGAGGCAAGTCCAATTCGCTGTTTTCCAGTTCGAGGGGCCAGCTAGGGCTTGGTGGAACGTAGTGAGGGCCAAGTGGGAGAGAGAGGCGACTGCATGGACCTGGTTAAACTTCGTACGGGAATTTAACGAAAAATACCTTCCACCCATCGTCCAGGAGAAGCGAGAGGACGATTTCATTAAACTCCGCCAGGGAATGTTGAGTGTAACTGAGTATGAGACTCAGTTTACAAAGTTGTCCAAATTTGCTCCCGAACTGATAGCTACGGAGCAAAGAAAAGTACGGAGGTTTGTGCAAGGGCTAAATGTGGAGTTACAAGAAGCCTTACCGGCAGCTCAGATTAACACGTTTACGGAGGTTTTGGAGAAGGCCCAACGAATAGAAATTGCTAGGGCACAAGTGAGGGCTTTTCATGCAAAAAGGAGAGGTGCGCCTGGTGGAAGTCATAGGCAAGGACAAGGTGAATTAGATATGCCACCTTCTAAAATAGGTCGAGGAGATGGTGGTGAGAAAACTTCAGGGATGTCTAAGGAAAGTACTCCAAGGGGAGCTTCGCGTGGCTGGGGCCAAGCAAGAGGTGCCTCACAAGGAGGTCAGACCTCAGCCCCTCAAGTATCTTGTGGGTACTGTGGGAAGGCCAATCATGTGGAGAATGATTGTTGGCGGAAGGCAGGAAAATGTTTATGGTGTGGTAGTACCGAGCACCAGCTTGCAACCTGTCCCCGTAGATCACACCTAAACCCTGAACAAGCAAATGTAGGAGGGACTAAGTCAAGAATGCCAGTTAGAGCGTATGCCTTGGACCAACAGGCATTACCTGAACCATCCGAGATAGTAGAAGGTACGATTCGTGATTTCTATTGTTTAACTAAGTTTTGACTATAGTGAGACCTGAGAGTTGGAAACGAATATATAAGGAAAATATCCTACGTTATTCGAAGTGCATCTATGAATTTCAAGGTCGAAATTCTTTTAAGGAGGAGAGAGTGTGAGGACCCGCAAATTTCCTACATTTTTCCTCAAAAATGCCTTTTATTTGAAAATTATTATTTATTAAAAGCTCTACTACCCAATTGTTCAACAATAAGTGCAGATGAACCTAGAAAATAGGGTTTTACACTTCGGTTTCAAGATTTGAGCAAAATTAGGGTTTTCGCGATTTTTCGCCGGATGAATTTTCGGTACTGGCCAAGGATCAATTTGGTGATTAAAAGTGACTTTTAAGTGAGAAATAATATGTGAATAGGAGCAATGAAATAAGGTTGGTGAATAGGAAGTAAAAACCCTAGTACGTGTGTTTTTAAGAAAAATGGCGCGAACCGGCGGGTCCCGCGCACTACCGGTTGAACGCACCACTTGACCACCACTTTCTTACCCTACAAGCTCATTGATATTTGAGCAAAATATCTTCTTAAATTACAGCTAAGTCTGACCGAAATTGGTGGCTAGAATAACAAGGAAAAGAAAGAGAAAAAAAGAAAGGTGGTGGTGGCGACAAGTGTCGCCACCTAAGGGCATCTTGACCAAGACACTTTGCCTTCTTACTTAACCAATTTTCTGCACTTTCCCCTTCATTTTTCCAGTAGCTGCCGACCAAAAGAGAGAGAGAATGTGAGACCAAGAAAACAATTCCATCTTCTTGATTTGCTTCAACTAAGTGAGGAATTCCAATTCCAAACCGATTAAAGGGTAGGTTGTGAGTTGGGAAGCTTGAGGAACCAAGAAATTTCAAAGGGAATGAACTATCACTCATCCAAGCCTTGCTTTTGAGGTATAAACATCTGATCATGATCCTTGTTGCTTTAAATCTTGCTTTAAGATGTTTTTTTTAGCTTAAGTTTGGCTTGATTTCATGATTATGCAAGTGGTTGTCATGAATTTGGGATGAATAAGCAAGTTAGGGTTTCATAGTTTTCTGCCTAAACTTGCTGTATGGTTGCACATGTTGTAAATAAGGTTATAAAAGGGGATTTGGTAGTGATTAGAACAAGAAAATTGAGAAAGTTCCATTAAATACCAAAAAATCCAGAATCTGGAAAATTTTCCCCATCTTTCTGTCCGGTTTTGTAGCCCTATGTTAGAGGCCGAATTAGCCTTAGGTCAAAACATCAAAGTTTTAGGGAATGGTATTTTATAGGTTCCTACAAAATTTCAGCTCAATCGGAGCAACGTACCTCGTGAAAAGACGAAAATACCCTTGCTGTTCTAGGGTATAAACCAGAGTTCCGCGTGGACAGTTAGTCTGCTTGGGGGTGATTATTCACTAGAATCCGTTCAGATTTAGCTTTTTACCAAAACATGAAAGTTTTATTATTCTGACTTATCTTTTAAACGCCTCTAAGAACACCTGAATCGGACCTGTGTAACCGGAGATATGACCATTACAGTGCAGTGTGGTTAAATAGCCGACAAGTTGGATTTTGGTTCTGTAAATTGAGGATTTGACTAGGTTGCATTGGAAACTGGACTAAGTGACCTTCTGCGATGTTGTATCCCTGTCTCTTAGCTTCGAAACGGCATAAGTTGCGCCTCAATCCGATAAGCGTAGCCTCGGATGTGTTATTTCCGCATCCACACGTCAAATCTGTCTTTTACTAGAATGTATTTCTACACTTGTTATTATTGTGATTCTTATTCTTATAATGTTGTGAGCCTATGGAACGGCTTTTGACTTGAATTTCCGATATGTGTGACTTTGGGTTTTGGCTGAGGAAAAATAATGAAGCCTAAATGGCTGGAAAATTAGGTAAACACAAAGGGCATGCTGCCCGAATTTACGCTCGAGGACTCGAAAACTATATTTGCAACTTGAGTAAAGGTTAAGTGATTATCACTTGGACTAGCAAGAACCTTTGCTACTTTATTTATCGAGGGTTATACGTTAGGACTTGGCCGAACTTGTGCCCCTGAGGAAAGGACATAATGACCAATGTAAACTCGTTTTCCTTGCACTTTCGACTCAAATGTTATTTCCAAGTAAAAATGCTGCAAAATCTTACGATTTGAAAAGCGAGCAAGTGTTTCACGAATGTCTCTCAAATGAATTTCAATTATTTGATTCTCATTGAACGAAACGTCTAAGTTTCGAATCTTAGTCATGTTTCAAGGTTCTCAAATTGAATTTTTATCGCAGATCTGGACTCCAAACCTGGAGTATAACTGAACGTGAATACTAGAAGCACTATATCTTTTGGTGAGTGCTTTCAAATACCTAATTGCACTAGATACTTGAACTTGATACGTGACCAATATGAGTACATGTTATATACGTGAATTGATAGGGCAAGAGTGTACTTTATCGCACTTGCCCTTACGTGATATACTTGTTTATTGATTGCAATTGACTTGATATACTTGTTTATGATGTACGCACTTCCTGGAATTCCAGAAACCCTGTAGCGAGTTACTCTAGTCGAGCCGGCAAGGGCCTGGTCGATTGGCTAACGAGCCCGGGGTCTCTTGCTTTGTCGAGTGGAGTGATATCTCCTCGACTAATCGGCATACTCGAGTATTACCACCCGTGTTTATTGAGGATTTTGGGCCCAGTAGGGGGTGTGAATGGTGGACGGAGAGTAGTGTAAGTGGTGCTCTACTAGATTGGTTCCTTTACTTGAAAGTTGACGGAGTGTCAACTATTACGTGATCAAGCTCCTGATGATGAAATGGGAAGTTGGCTCCTGAGAGCCATCCGTATCCTTATGCTTTGGAATGAATATTGTTTATTGGATTATTGTTTCTTCTGAAAACTTTTACACTCGCTCATTTTGAGATTGCTACTTCAAGTGTTATTGCTCACTTTTATGAACTCTTCATGCTCGTTACTTTGCTATATCGAAAACTTGTACTTATAAATAATGGTCAATTTGCTATTTGGAACCTCACTGTGCTTTTAGCTCATACCACGCTATTTGTTTTCCTTACAGGGGGTACGAGTGAGGCGTGAGACGTGTAAAGACTAGCGTAGTCTAGTTGTTCTTGACTTTTGACTTTTGAGACTTTTGACTTGTATTCGCGCTATTCCTCGAATAGGATGTTTTATATATTGAGGCTTTGTACCTTGATTTTCATCAATGTAAAGTCTAAGCTTGATTTGCGATGTTATTTATGGTCCATGAATGAATGCACGTGATACAAGTGAGTGAGTCCTGGCGAGAGCTGGGCAGGCGGTCCGCCAAACCCTTTGGTACGCCTCAGGGGGAGGTGGGGTCGTCACATCGTCCACCTCCGCCGGTAAATCTAGGTTGGTGTTCACCAACTGGCGACGCTTGTCGTCCAAAGCTAGTACGAGGTGGTTCGGGTAGGCAAAAGTCAACCTACACGAACATCGAGGGTATCTATCAGAGGGCGAGTAGCGCACTTGAGCCCCTTCACCAAGAGCTCGGTAGTAAATAGGCCTAGGAGGCTCTACATGATCATTAGCATAGCCATTCCCATTAGCTGCGGGGTTCCCATCTCCATTATCCATCCCTGCAAAACAATCAAACCTTTCAGGTTAGAAACTTAGTCACTAGTTCGCTCGGATATCGCTTAAGGTATGACTAACTTAGTCACTAACTTGCCCACATATCACTTAAAGTATGACGTAGTCATCCTGTCCCAAATCTTAAGGGTAAAGTTTCTAATATATCTCCCATATAGATCTCTAACCTAGCGCTCTGATACCAACTGTGACGGCCCAACTTCTCCTAAGGGCGAACCCAAGGGTATCCGCAGGACGCCTGCCCAGCTCTCACCAGGACTCGAGACAATTCCAATTCAAACCTAGTCTAATACTAACAATGAAAGTCGGAATAAAGGTATGAAGTCATTTCCATACATAAATATCCAGTCTTACATCACAAATTTCAAATTTAAAACCACTTTCTCCAAAATATACAACATCCAAAAGTGTCTAGTCGATTACAATCAAAACACTAATACAAAAGTGCCTCAAGTCGGCATTTCCTTAACTCCTTCCAATCAAGTTCCTGTTAAGGAAAACAAACTAATGGGATGAGCCAATACTCAGTGAGGCCAAGAAACACACATGCAAACACATAATGCAAGTAGCAACAACAATTACATTGTAAGTAAAGCTATCAAGTTCGAATAATTCACTCTTCGAATAGGAAAAATAAACAGAAACAATTCAAGGATACTGTAGCTCTCAGGAGCTAAATTCCACGTAGTCATGTCCAAGTCTTGATCACATCTCATGTTGACACTCTGTCAACCACATAAGTATCAAATCCGTAGATACACCACTTTTATTCGAATCCCGTCACCATTACACCCCCTTACCGGGCCCGCTCATCAAAGTTTTGATAATACTCGAGTATATCATGGCAATACTGCGTGAGTAATGCCGAGCAAGATCTCTCCAATAGATCATGCTCTACGAATATCTCATGGTTTGCTAAGCTTATCGACCAAGCTCATGCTGGCTCGATTCGCAAAGTTAACCAACGAATTTGGGAGTCCCCCGAATACGAATACGAATACAAATACAAATATGAATTTAAGTCGATGAGCAATGCTCGAATCGACGATTCCAAATATGAATGACATATACGAACCATAAATACGAATCATATCCACATTACTATGTACAAGTCGGATATGAATTCACATAGCAAAATACGAATATAATTTCGTTCGAAAGAGAACAAGTGCTGTAAAGTACACACTCGTCTCAAAATTTCAAATTCACATAACGGATAAGAAACAGTTAACCACTTAGCAACAAATTCATGCACTTGACACTCACCAATCGAAATAAGAGAGTGAGTGCGTAAACAAGCCTTTAGGTGTTCCCCTCGAGATCCTCGTGAAGGTCTCCTTGAGCACCTGAACAAACAATAGTTATCTATTACACACTATCACTTGAAAATCCTTTCTTATCAAGAGAGGAATTGTACACTTGTACAATCTAGAAAATACCATGGAATGGGGCTTTACTTGCTCAAAATTCAAGGTTCAAAAGTAGTGTTTATTAACACAAGGAAAAACTGATTTCCTTCATGAAAACAAGTCTAAAATGGTCAATTAGTATTGAAGGATAGGGAAGAGTTTCAAAAACTCAATTCCCGTCAAGTTTGAAAATTTTCGATTTGAGGTTCAATCTTTGAAAAATTGTATCTCACTCTTCATATGTCCAAAATTGGAAAACTTCGTACCGTTAGAAACTACTTCCAAAGTAATAAAAGTTCCTAGAAGACACTTTTCCAAGATTCCAAATGGATAATATTCAAAATTTGGCTCAAAGTTGCTGTTTTGGACCATTGAGACAGTTTCGGGGTTGGTTTTTGGCCAACTTTGAAAATTCGGCAAAATTCATAGAATGTGAACTGGCCTTTCAAATTTGAAACTCAATTAGAGTTACAATCAAAGTTTAGAACACAACAAGAACAATAGGAATCGGATTTTTGAGCACCAAGATATAGTAGCTCAATGTTACTGAAAAAGTAAGACCGTTAGCCATTTTCCAGGTTGGAACATAGACTTTAGGATTTCAGTTGAGCATCGAAACGGTCTTGGAATGGCACCAAATTTGGTTGTATTACCCTACCATATGAGGGCTATTCCTCTGTAAAATTTCATAGAAAATTTCATATGGGAAGTCAGTTAACCAAGCCATTAAAACTTCAAGAACTTCCAAGGCAAAACTGCCTTGTCGTTCCGTTTTCCTTTTTCCAAACGTTTGGCCAACGAAAACATTTCAAATATGATTCCTTTATGTAGACAATGTCTAAGAAGCATCCAAGATATATTTGGTAGGTGATTAACACCAAGAATTTCGAAACAACAAGTCCCAAATCAAGATTAGCTATAAATCAGTCCAAAATTAGGGCTTTCTTTCACGAAGACAGCTCTGAAATCCAGTCACAACTCACTCAATTCAACTCTGAATCAATCATGGTCAGTGGCATTAAAAAATAAATTCATAAGGCTACAATTTCTTAGAAGGAATTGTTTTAAAATTCTGTCCACAACTAGCTCATATTTGAGCATCAAGTCGCAGCTGAAAACAGGGCTTCCAGTACAGACGAGAAACAGAACAGGCAACTTTACAAGGTTGGTACGGCTCACTCAGATGGAATCATGGAATTAACTTTATACCATTGAAAAACTGGAAATGTCTAGTTTCTAGTGCCACAAACGGCACTCGATTTCGACGTCGGAGCAAAGAGTTATAGCTGTTTGAAAATCACTGCCAGACCAATACGGGACACAATTCCAGTTTTGGTAAAATTTTGAAATCTCAACATTTGCTCATCCAAATCGCGTAATTTTTTGTGAAAACTTTCCACACAACCTATATTACACATCTACATAAAAAAAAGTCAATTGGACCACAAAAAAATGCACCAAAGTGCACAGCAATAGCAGGGGCAGAAACGGTAAAATTTCCTTTTCACTTCCTTTGAGCTTTCATCCACAATACAACTTATTTTCACTAGATTAAGCACTAATCCAACATAAATAACATCAAATCTCATCAAATCAGTTCATCAAGCCATTGTGGGATTTCATAGAGCCCACTCACAAGATTTTCAACAATATAAAGCTACCCATGTGAATCTATAAGCTCACAAGTGCAAGATAACTTCCATAAACCAAGATTTAAGAGGTTGATCGTTGTTTACCTTTGTAGGTGACTAAAACAGAAAATTTTAGTCCTTGGAAGCTAAAGAAAACTGTGAGAAGCAAGCCCTTTTCCTAGCTTAGGTTGATCTCCAAGTTATTTGCAAAGTGTGTGTTAATTTTGAAGAGAAATGGTGCAAGATTTGAAGTGGAACGATAATGGGTTTTGTTCTTCTTCTTCTTGGTGAAGCTCAGCTGCTATAAGGAAGAAAGGAAGTGATGTTTCTGATGAAGAAGCTTCCTTGTGAAGCTTATAAGTTTGTGGACAAGAATTGCTCCAAAAGTCAACTAGGAATAGGGCGCGTACGCGAACATTTCGTGCTCGATTCCTCTCGTGTTTGTTTCACTAGTGCACTAAACCTCTAATGCACTTCTATTCATACTATTATTATTCATTCTTAATAGCCCCAAAATAAAGGTCTTAAATCCATCAATTAATCGCGCGCGCGAAACGCGTAACTCCGATTTATGCGCGATAGAGTGAAATTTCTAATAAATTCTTATAACGATAGTATCACTAACTAATACTTGAGTACTTAAACATAAAAATACCTATTTTAAAACTAATGTATAAGTCTCCAATTTTCCAAACTCATTATCCCCTCGAATCGATTATTGTCTCCAAACACGCATTCACTATTTTCACTTAACGAGCTTCCAAAAAATTAAATTTTGAAACAAGTCATTTTAAAAATATAAGTAAGTCATAGTTCCATGTAATTGGGTCTAAAAGGGTTGAAATAAAATATTCGGAGCAAATGGGCAATTAAATATTTAAATAAGCTAGTAACAGGAGTTTAAAATAAGTAAATTTTTGCGAGTCCTCACACTCTCCCCTTAAAAGAATTTCGTCCTTGAAATTCCAACCTTTGCTCGCACAAGTTTGGGATGTCACTTGAGAGTGATCATAACCTCTCACACTAATTGTCGGGTATACGTATCCCAATAATATCATCTCTTTCAATAGAATTATCAAGTCTGTCCTTACTTACGAATAACAAAGTGGAACTCCTCACTCAAACCCAAGAATAGCCACACGCAACACACATAATCAGATCCTTACAAGGATGAAACTCCAAACAGGGACAACCATCAAATTTTCAAGCAAGCCATCCGCTATAGAAACTCAAGCTAAACATGTATGGAACTAGTCCATGACAACACTCATTAAGCCAATCTCCTCAATCAACCCAATCTCAAGTCAAATACTAGGATCCTCCTAGACTTTCTTGGTAGCTAAGGACTTGACAAGGCCGCTCATGGTTCTCGTTTCCACTGTCTCCGACCATTCCTACATTACAATCAAGCATCAAGACAATAAGAAACTTAAGCAAATAAAGCAAGATTCACCACCTAATACTTCAAGGTTTCACACTTAAATACTCGCACTTAAGACATCACAACTACACTCACTCAATCCGCCCAGACCAATTCAAACCTACCAATTGTGACAGCCCCACTTTCCCCAAAGGCGAACCTGAGGGGTCAGCGGATCGCCTGCCCAATTCTCGCTAGGACTGACTACAATCCATAGCAAGAATTACTTGAAATTTCTAAACTAACCAAAATAATGTTCATTACACCCCAAAATAACATTTACATAAATCCAAAAGCTATTACATAGGTTCGCGTACAAAAGATTCATCATTCGACGTCTATCTTAACTACAACCCAAAACTATATACACTACAGTCATTTCTACTAAAATAAAAGCTTAAAGTCTCTCGAAACATTCCAACAGTATTCTTGATCACTTTCGGATCCAAATCCTGTTAAGGAAAACAAAACGTGGGATGAGCTTACGCCCAGTGAGCATTCCAGGTAAACAGGCCAAATAAGAGAATAACACAATTTAACATGTAAACACGTTTTCTCGAGTAATATAGGTTCAAGTAAATTGATAGTCAACTTTATAAACAGGTAGCGCAGCAATTAATTGAAATAGGAATCTTTCAATGTAAAATACTTGATAAACAATAACATTCATGCGTGCATTCAATCATTCGTTCAAGTAAATACAAGGATGAACAATAATTTGAACATTAAAAGGATACGGGGCTCACAGGGAGCAACATTCACCTTATAACTGCCAATAAACAATCCCCTACATTTTACCACCTTATAACCTCCGAACTCCCACCTTATGTCCTCCGAAAGATCGACAATCCCCTTATTTAACATTCACCTTATGCCCTCCAAAAAATCAACAATCCCCTCATTTAACATTAAACATTAAACATTGTACTCAAGGCCTTTCGGCAAAGAGTTTTGACCTTTGCACTTAACATTGGTAAGTTATAAACCCAAAGCTGTCTAGCTGATCCGACCTCGTAAATGGCGGGTCTCGGATAGGGTGCCAGCATAGGTTAAGCTCAGTTCAGCCGATGCGATAAAGTACACATCGACCTACATTCTTGCACATTTATCACGTATTGATGTAATGTGAACATGCGCTCATAGCAAATTAACAAGACAAGAAAATCACAACAGTCATTCACTAATTAGCATGTCATTCAAAGGAGAGCACTTAAGCAAATAATAGCATTTTCTCAAGTCATGCATAATCAAATAACATGCATTGGAACATTCACCACGACACAAGTTCAAGTGTTCGCCTCGTGTGCACTTCCAACCTCACTTCCACGTTCTAAAATTACATTTATAAAGTGTCATGAGATCCACTACGCCAAGTCACATTACTCAAAAGAAAATCACCCCAAATCACCCAAGTTATCTCCATACCAAACACAAAACAAAGCTCAAAATGGTTCAACAATTCCAACTTGAAGTTAGAAATGAAGGCAACAACAGTTTTAAGAAAATAGAATTTTTCAGTTTTGCGCGACGCTATTTGGAAAATCATATCTCAAGCTTCTTAAGTCCAAAATTTATAAACTTTATACCGTTGGAAAATATACTCAAAGGGTTACAATTTCCCAGAAGGCACATTTGCAAGATTCTACCCACAAGTTAGCCAAATTTCAACCTCAATTTGCTACTTTATCCAGTAGAAAGACAGAATAGGTGTGGAAATTCAGTCAACTTTGGAAAATCACAGATATTCATAGGAATTGAGAAAATTTCTAAAATTTTCATGGTATAAGTATTCTGAATCTAGTTTCAAACACAGCAAGCAGAACTCAATTTGGATTTTTCTACACCAAGATACAATAGATTTCTCAAGGCTGCTCAGAGTCTCATGCAGAACAAAATTTTCAGCAACCCTTGACTCAACCTTCCCACTTAAGCTCATGATTTTGGTTCAAATCCAACTCACAATCAAAGTTTAATGTCCAACATAGTTTGTGGAGCAAGATTTCCCCCAAATTTCTTGAAAATAAGGGCTAATAGCACTCAAAAGTTTCGGCCATCAAGAAGCTTTCAAAACAGAATTTTTCCATCAAAATTTGCAACAAAATCCAACCAAGATTCAAGTTTTCCAAAAAATATACACACAAGCCACAACAGCAAGCTTTAAAACACCAAAATCTACCATAAACATTCATCATAAAAGCACAAGAATGAACCTCAAGCCATCTACCTAGCTTGCCATAAAAATATAAGGAATTTCTTTAAGTCATCTACCTATATCAAGGTTTCAAGGAAACCCATCAACAACCCCTCAAAGATTCAATTTTTCTAGCTACAAATCTACTAGAAACTTGAAGGAAAAAGAGCGTTTCAAACCAATACCTCTCCTAGTAATTTCAATCAAGCAACAAGTCTAAGTTTCCTCCAAGAGTTGCCCCCAAGCAAGACTTTCTTCCAAGTTCAAGTAAGATTCCAAGAATCATCCAAAGTTGGGGGAAGAATTTAAGTAAAAATGGAGGAAAAAAAAGTTGAGCTTTTCTTCTTTATTTTTCCTAGCTCACAGTGTGACAGCCCCATCTCCCCCTAAGACGAACCAAAGGGTTCGGCAGACCGCCTGCCCAACTCTCGCCAGCACTCACTCACTCACTACAGTCCTCAATTAAATTACAATGCACATCTCAAATATTATATCAAATATTCCATGAAATTACATATCACAAGCGAAGCGAATACTAATTCCCAAGCGTGGAACGTACACATACCTTCGTTCCAATTCCAAACATTCATACAAGCTCCACTATTACACAAGATGAATCTAAAACAAACTGTACATGAGATATCTCTTCAGACACACTAATAACTCATTACACGCGCTTCCTTTGTCTCGAGCTCTGTGGAGGGAAAAATATTTTGGGGTGAGCTAGAAGCTCAGCGAGTGTCCAGTAAAATCAGTAATCAAGTACATTTCACAATAATGCATTTAGATGATGGCATGACTCAGTGATGAAATGTAAGTTTGTTGCTCTTATGAGCCAGTGAAATCCTCGTACTTAGAACTCCAACGCTCAAATAGATCAATTAACAGTCAAATAGTATTAGGGAGCCATCGGTGCTCCAAATAAACAGTGGTGGAGACGTTGGTTCTAAGCACAAGACTTTCCAAGAACTCATTGGAGCTAAATCATATCATGGCATACACACAAACACAAATGATATGCAATCGAGTAACCAATGCAAGAATTAGTTCGAAAAGTAACTTTGGAAATAGTTGTGGAATCACTCACCAACCACAGCTCAGGAACCATCCATCACAGACATTGCCTTGTTCAAGTCCAAGCCTTTCATTTCTACCAAGAGTTAACACAAACTCAAAGCGATCAAACGTCCTCAAAGATTGGACAGCACTTCCCCTTAATTTCCTTATTTTCCATCCTACAATACATTACCAATCACATCTCAATTCAATCATAATTACACGTACAAATCATAGACTATAAAACACACCTAATTAGGGCCACAATACCCTTAAATCTTAACCAATTAAGAGCTCAATAACCAACCATAAGAAAGCCCCAAATTTGAAACCCTAAAACTGAAATTTTTCGCACAAATCTGAAATTTTCCACAAACAACCACAACTAACACACAAAGGCTCCATTTGACACCATATCAAGCTATCATTCCATGACCAACCAACAATTATCATATAAAATCAGAAAATTCACTAATAAATTAGAAATGTGTCAAAATCTACTTAAGATCATGAAATCATCCACAAAATAGCATATATAACATCTCTAATCCCCCAATTAACAATCAATTGAAGTAGATAAGAAGTTCTTAGTAAAATACCTTCAAACCCCAAGAAAATTGGTAGCTTAGTGCTTCCTCCTCCAAAACAACTCCACCAATACCTCCTTAGCGAGCACTTGTATGGAGTAGATTACAAAACTAACGGTTAAAACTCAAGATTGAGCAAGAAATTGAAGAGCTTTCTCTCTTATTTTGCTCCTCAAAGTGCCGGCCAAGAAGGTGAAGAAATGAGAGAAATATCAGCTAAGAACCAAGATAAGAATGAAGGAAAATCAGCCGGTCAAAGTTGGCTGCCGAGGTTCCACGTCACAATCCGGCCAAGATCTGGCCGGATTTCTGGCCGAATTCGTGGCAGTGGCGAAATCCAATTTTTTTCCAAAACCCTTCCAATTCGGCCAAGAACTGGCCAGATTTCCGGTCGGATTCTCACTGTTCAGCAGAAATGTCCTTTTCTTCTTCTTTCGGGCATCACAAACTTCCCCCCTTAAAAGAATATCGTCCTCGACATTCCAACTTATACTAATCAGATCAGAATAGTCCTCGAAAGTCAGTCGAGTACTACGAATCACTCTAATCCCACTTCTCACTTTGTAACGGGCCAACAGATAGCTAAACAAGTAACCAAAGAGAACAGGCAAAAGGGCTCGGTTCAATGAACTAGCCCTGAGTTGGAATTAAACAGAAAATTCAGGACATAGCGTAGCCTCAAGTCAAAAAATTTCCCCCTGGCGGTGCTAGACAAAACAACAAGTTAGCACAACGGCTATACTTCACCAAAGAGTCTCAGGAATTTGTCACTGGTGGTGCTGGACAACACAACAAGCTAGCACAACGGCTATACTTCACCAGAGAGTCTTAGCTCAGAAATTTCATCCCTGGTGGTGTTGGGCAACACAACAGGCATGCCTTGCCAGAAGAATGGCGGTGCTTGATAACACAAGAGGCAATGCCCCACCAGAGAGGCTCAGTTCAAAAAGTTCATCCCTGGCGGTGCTAACACAACAGGCATGCCTCGCCAGAAGAACGGCGGTGCTTGATAACACAATAGGCAATGCCCCACCAGAGAGACTCAGTTCAACCGCTACAGAAGAGTAGTAGCCGGTCTACAACCACACATAAAACCATACAAGTTCAAAAGCAGGATCAATTACTTCAAGTCCAAGGAGCATGAGTACGAATAAGAACTCACTCGCCTAGCCTATGCCCAGCAATTCACATTCTCAAGTAGTCAAAAAATTCAAATCCACATACAGGTCATATGCGAATCAAGCTACTTGCTCATGCGTAAATGAAATACCATATATTCAGGCAAGTCAGATCATTAAGTGTACGTAAGAGCACACTCGCCTAAACAGGTTCAAGTCTCAAGTGAGCTCAACCTAGTCGATCTCAGGCAATTCAAGTATTTCAAAGTGTTGCTAATTTATTCTTTCACGAAATAGTTCGTTTGCATGGGGTTCCTTGAACTATTGTGTCAAATAGGGATGTCAAATTCCTTAGTTACTTCTGGAAGACATTGTGGGAAAAATTGGTTACTAAATTGTTGTTTTCTACATCAAGTCACGCACAAACTGATGGCCAAACTAAGGTTGCTAACCGTATTTTTTCTACTCTTTTGAGAGCCATCATTAAAAAGAATTTAAAGTCTTGGGAAGAATGTTTACCACACGTTGAATTCGCTTATAATCGTACTGTTCATAGTGCTACTCAATTTTCACCATTTGAAGTTGTTTATGGTTTTAATCCCTTGACTCCCTTAGATTTAATACCTTTGCCTTTATCTGAGCATGCTAACTTGGATGGTGCTAAAAAGGCTGAAATTATCAAAACTTTGCATGAAAGGGTGCGAGCTAACATTGAAGCTCAAACATCTTAATATCTCCGTCATGTTAATAAGGAAAAGCGTCGCGTGGTGTTCGAACCTGGCGATTGGGTTTGGCTACACTTGTGCAAAGAGAGCTTTCCTGAGCAATGTCAAAGCAAGCTAAGTTCACGAGGAAACGGCCCTTTCTGAGTTCTTGAGTGCATTAATGATAATGCCTACAAGCTCGAGCTACCTGGTGAGTATGGTGTAAGTTCTACATTTAACATTGCTGATTTAAGTCCTTATGTTATAGATGATGAGTTTGATTTGAGGTCAAATCTTTTGCAAGAGAAGGAGAATGATGAGGTCAAGGGCCCAACACTGCAAGTTGAGCAAGTGAAGGTTTCATTGGGTCCAATGACACGTGCATGAACTAAGAAGTTGAATGAAGCATTACAAGTGTTAGTTAAGGCTGTCCAAGAGCATATTGGTGTTCCTAAGACAATTGAAGGCTTGGACGATATCAAATCGGTTAACTTAATCAAGTTTGATGAAGATTGTGACGCCCGGAAGAAGAAGAAAATGAAAAAATTTCTGACTAGAAATGTTTTTGGGGAATCCGGCCGAAAATTCGGCCAGTTCTTGGCCCGATACCTGGCCGGATTGCCTTGGAGTTTTGAAAAAAAATTTGAATTGTGACGTGTCACTTCCGCAGCCAGGTTTGACTAGCTATTTTTCCTTCATTCTTATCTTGTTTCTTGGCTAAAATATCTTCCATTCTTGCTCATTCTTGGCCGTGCATCATAGAGAGAAAAGAGAGAACGTTCTTCATTTTTCTAGCTTCAATCTTTGCTCAAATCTTGAGTTTTAACCGGTGAAATCACAAACTACTCCATGTTTTAGACCGAATCAGTTGTTGGACAAAACATGAAAGTTGTAGATATGTGAGTTAGCTACCGGCATACAAAATTTCAGATCATTTTGAGTACTGTAACATGTGAAATGACCAAAATACCCTTGACTGCTTATAAGCCCTGTTTCACGGCCAGTTTTCCATTTTTCTCTAAGATATCAGTTTTGACCATGAATATGTATGATTTGGCTTTGGAGGTCTTCATAAGAAATATTGGTATATATCTTAGCTTCGTAACGTCATAAGATTCATTTCAATCGGATAAGTGTAGCTTCTATTATGATTAAAATGCCAAAAGCTGGTAGGAACTTGATGCTTTTAGAATTCCTCTTGTTTGACATGATAATTGTGATCTAGGGTTTGGACTTGATCCAGGCAATGATCTATGATGGATGGTTCCTGAGCCATGGTTGGTGAGTGAATCCTCAACCATTTGCAAAGTTGCTTTTCAAATTATTTCTTGCATTGCATACTCGAGTGCATATCATGAGTGCTTGCATGTGGACCATGACATATTTTGGCTCAAATGAGTACTTGGAATTCGTGTGCTTAGAACCAACGTCTCCACCCCTGATTATTTGGAGCAAATGGCTCCTTTGTACTGTTTGACTGACTGGATCCGTTTGAGAGTTGGAGTTCTAAGTACGATGATTTCACTAGCTCACAAGAGCAGCATACATACATTTGATCACTGATTCATTCTTTCATTTAATGCATTATTGTGAAACTGGTTGATTACTGATTTTATTGGACACTCGCTGAGCTTTTAGCTCACCCCAAAAATATATTTTCTCCCCACAGGGCTCGAGGCAAGAGAAGCGCTTGTATTAAGTTCTTCGTGGGGCTGGATGGATTATCTCGTGTATAGTTTGGATTTGGAATTCATCTTGTGTAATAGTTAGGATTGTATGTATGTTTTGGAATTGATCGAGTGTATGTGTATGTTCCGCGCTTGTGATATGTATTCATGGAGGATTTGGTGATGTATATTTGGGATTTACTTTGTAATTTATTTGAGGACTGTAGTGAGTGAGTGAGTCCTGGCGAGAGTTGGGCAGGCGGTCCACCGAACCCGTAATTTTCTTATTTTCTAGGTTTTATTTTATTTAATTGCACACTAATTCTATATTTTCTTTGTTAGGAAAATTTTCTAGATAATTTTTATGAGTCAATATGGTTTTTAAATTATTTTTCTAGTATCGGTTAGTTTTCGAGAAATTAAGAGTGTATACCGAATGTAGGACCCGCAAGTGCGAAAAGTGCGGTAAAATTCGGCCGATTAGGTTAAGTTTGGTATATTGGGATTAATTTTCTAGGTGTTAAGAGATAATTAGAGGTTACCTAGATGGATTAGTATTAGAGAGACAAAGGGATAGCTACAAACCAAAAAGGTGACAAGTACCACTATTCATGACTTTACTAAAATCCCAAAATTGACCAAGAAATCTTCATTTTCTTCACTCCTTTGGCTGGCCCTCTCAAGAAGAAAAAGAAAGGAAACCTTCAACTCTCTTGCTCTCAATCTTGCTCAATCTCCCAATCCAACCGATTAAACTTGAAATTTCTCCATAAAAACCCTTAGTGAAGTAGTAGTGAGGTGGTTGGTGGAGTGGTTTGGAAAGAGGAGGTGCTAAGTTGGGTCTTTTCTTGAGTTTGCAAGGTAAGTGACTAAGGAACCTTTCTTTTGTTCCTGAAAATGTGCAATTAGTGACTTGTGTGAGTTATGGAGGTGATTTTGTGGAGGTTTTCATAACTTTTGGTAGTGCTTGATGAATTTCTGATTTTATGCATAATTTTTCTATTTTTATATGTTTAATGTTGGTTGGCCATGGATGATGGCTTGGTATGGTTTAGAATGAACTTATGGAGTGTTACTTGTAGCTATTTGTGAAAAATTTCCGCTTTATACGAAAAATTTCAGATTTAGGAGTTTGAATTGGGGCTTTTCTAGGGTTGCTATAGAACTCTTGACTTGGCTTTATTTAAAGGGTATTGTGACCCTAATAAGTTGTATTGAGTAGCCTATGACTTGCAATGGTGATTGTGGTTGTGCTTGAGAAATATAAGTGATGGAAGGTAGGATGGAAATCTGAAATTTTGAGAGGACATGTGTCCAAATGTTAGGTCCATATGATTTCTTGGAATTTGGGTTGCTAGAATGTTAGTTAGTGACCTTAGGGTTGTCCAAACCTTTAGCACCAAGTGTACCTTGTGACAGCCCCACCTCCCCCTAAGGCGAACCAAAGGGTTCGGCGGACCGCCTGCCCAACTCTCGCCGGGACTACGGATCCGGAACGAGCGTAAACCCTACCAACCGCTCAAAAGAACTTCGAGAAGATAACATTCACTGTCCGAAACCCAAACAAGCACAACAACTTTAGATAACCCTAGAAAAGAACATTTCCAAACCAAATCAACTTAGGAACATGGTTAAACACTTTTATATACACATGGTTGCAAATTTACAATTCAAAAGGGAATTGTTTGGTTAAAATACATTTAAGGTTTTCCAACCATCGAGGAGCTATACAAAAGAATACTAAAACTAGCTCAACTCATGCTTCAAACATCATAGTCTTCAAAAGGTGATTTCCTATAAGGAAAACAAGGATAACGGAACGGGGTGAGCTAAAAGCTCAATGAGGTACCAAAAATATAACAGTAGAAATCATGAGAAAATATTTATAGGACACATATCCGCATCAAGTAAAAGAAAGGAACGAACATCACAATTTCAAGGATACAGGTGGCTCTCAGGAGCCAAATCCCCGTTGCAATACTTGATCCAGCCTTGTTGACCCTCCGTCAACGTTCAAATAAAGGAACCAGTCCAGTAGATCACCACTTTAACGCCAAAATCCCGTTCACCAAACATACCCCTTACCGGGCCCGAACGCCAAATAGGAACAGGAATGGTAATACTCGAGTATACCGGAATCAAGAGTCTCAATACCCAAAGATTCCCCCAAGAACAGGCACCCATGGATTGTCAATTATCTCGACCAAGCCCTCGCTGGCTCGATTTAATTAACTCCTCATGAGGTTGAGCTCATGTTTAACAGGAAGGTCGTTGGATACTCTTCCAAACGACATCATAACAAGTGCAAGTAACAAGTTCAAGTACATAACAAGTACAAGCAATAGATTCCAGTTTGTTCAGTACAGGCAGGAGAACGAGTGTGATAAAGTACACCCTCGTCTCATACAAGATAAACAGTCAGGAAAGACATTCAACTAGCAATTTGCAAGTACAGGAAACCAGTTTAGCAATAATTCAGGGGAGTGGTACACTCACCTGATCAAACAAGGATAATTTCAAAAGTTTCCTTCCCAAGTGTGGCTTTACTCTCCGGCACCTCCTAGAACAATCAAGGCAAACACTTAAGACTGGACTCCAAAACCTAATAAGTGAAATTCGCAAGTAAAACTCGATTACAAGTCAGGTGCCTATCCAAATGAACCATTAATGTAAAACGAAGAGGTGACTTTGGAGTGAAAAGATAACGATTAGTCCTAAAGGCATGAACAACCTCAAAACCCTACCTACAATGACTGACCAACTTCAAATTTGAAGTAGAAAATGAAAGTAAGATCGATACTAGGAAAACAGGATTTTCCAGTTTCGCACAACGCTATATGAAAAATCATATCTCAAGTTTTGTAAGTCCAAAATTAGTAAAACTTATACCGTTGAAAAATACATTCAAAGGGCTATAACTTTCCAGAGAATACCCTCATAAGATTCAGAACACAAGTCAGTCAAATTCAAGCCTCAAGTTGCTACTTTATCCAGTGAAAGACAGAACAGGTACAATATTTCAGTCAAATTTGAAAAATAACCATAAATGGTACAGACATAAACAGGGTCTGAAATTTACATAGTTTATAACCCTATGAATCTAGTTTGAAATGCAACAAACGGAATTCAATTCCGACATTCCTACATCAAGATATAGCAAATTTCCCGAGACTGTGCAGAAGCTCCGCGAAAATTTTGACAGCATTTCCCTTGTCTTTCTTTACTTTCCAACCAAATCTCAACACCCACAAATCACAAGCTATCAAACACCTTTAATTAGAGCCACAATAAGGCTCGAATACGAGTCATAAACCAAATCCACATATCACTAGAGTAAAATCATATGGAACGTATAAGTGCAAAATCAAACTAGGACATATGCGAAAACGAAGTTTGGGTTGGAAAACAAAAGGCAGGTTTACTGTTGCATAGCAGAATTAACACAACTGAAGCTATCCTTGTCGGATTGAGGTGTAATTTACACCGTTTCGAAGCTAAGGAAAAGGGATACAATGTTGAAGAATGCCACTCAGTCCAGTTTGCAATGTATCTAAGTCACATTTACCAAAACAACCCCAAATTTTCCAGTTCGCAGTTCAACTAGTAGTCCTGATTCATTCACCCTTATCTCAGCACACACAACTCCAAATCAGGTAATTCCAAAGCCATTTGAAATCTAAGATACAAGGATATAAATGTTAAGAAGACATAAACAACTAAATCAGTCGTATTCCCAATCAAATTAACCAATTACCAAAGCTGAATTTCAGTTTCGGACAGAAACAGGACAGCAGGGGTATTTCAGTCTTTTCACAGGCTACGTTCCTCCGATTGAGTTGAAATTTTGTAGGCTACTATAAAATACCATCCTATACAACTTTTATGTTTTAACCCAAGGCTAATTCGGCCTCTAACTAGGAGAAAAAGTACTGGGCAGAATGGGGTTCCATGAAACCCTAACTTCTGAAATTTCCTTTCAATGCGGAAATTTTCCGCAAATAGCCACAACTTACACCTTCTAGCTTCGTTTTAGATCATTTCCAACCATCATCCAAGGCCACACCATAATAATCATATGAAAACTGAAAAATCATGATTAAATAGAAAAATGCACCAAATTCCACCAAAAGTCATGAAACAACACCTTAACCCATCACTTCATCTCACATAAGTCAATAATCAAACATTATTGAGAAGAAAGAAAGGTCCCTTAGTTACTCACCTTCACAACCCAAGAAAAGGAGCAACTTAGCACCTTAATCCTCCAAACCACTTCACTAATCACCTCACAACCACTCACTTAAGGGTTTTTATGGAACAAATACAAGATTAAACAGTTGGAATTGAAGATTGAACAAGATTGGAGTTAGAAATTTGGAGAGGATTTCCTTTCTTTTTCCTTGGAGGAGTTCAGCCACAAGAAGCATGGAAATGAAGACATTTTTGGTCAATTTTTGATTTATTTGGTAAAATGGTAAAAGAGTGAATAGTGGTCAAAAAGTAAGACTTAATCTCCAAGTGACACTTGTCACTTTCATTTAATACATGGTTATCCTTTTGTCCCTCTCACACCAATTCATCTAGTAACCTCTAGTTATCTCTTAACATCTGCTAAATGAATCCCGGTATACGAAACTTAACCTAATTGGCCGAATTTTACCGAACTTTCTACACTAGCGGGTCCTACGCCTGGTATACACTTCTAAAATCTCATGAACTAACTTATACTAGAAAAATACTTTGAAAAACCCTATTTACTCATAAACTTATTTAGAAAATTTTTTCCTAAGAAAGAAATTGCATAAAAGGCGTGTAAGTAAATAAAATAAGGCCTAGAAAATAAGAAAATTCAAGGGTTCTCACACTCTCTCCCCCTTAAAAGAATTTCATCCTCGAAATTCCTTACCCTCTCCTTCTTCGGAATACAAAATTTTTCTACTTCCTTCTCACAGTCAAATTGAGTATCATACTTAGCCAACCAATTTGTACCCCTTCACTGACCAGGCTCATTGAATTCTTCCTTCCCAAATTGCAAACAGTGGGCAAACGGTGGAATACCAGAATCTTACCTTCCAAGTCCTCAAATGGGTCAGAGACTTGATGTTGTTCTAAGGAGTACACCCGAGCTGACACTTTTGATCCATTCTTTTCCCCCTTCGACTGGTCAGGGTTGGTGGTGGTTGGCTGTTGGCTCCTACTCCCTTCATGAGATCGGCCTGGGCAATTTGCGATTTGATGGTCTGCGCTCCCACAACGCAGGCATTTTCTTCCTTTCTTCCAGCAGACGTTCTCCGTGTGATTCGGCTTCCCACAATACTCGCAGGGACCACGAGAAGCGGAGACTGAGCCTTTCTGTGAGGCACCACTTGACATTCTCGGTAATTATACTCTCCCGTTTCCCTTTCCAATCTTAGGAGGCGTCCCCTTAATCCCTTGCTCTGAGGTACTTCCAGGAAATCCCCTTTTCTTAGCTTGAAAGTTTCTAACTTGAAATCTTGCGCTTTCAACTCGTTGAGCTTTCTCTACCGCATCACTGAAGGTATTGAGTTGGGGGTCTTTCTGGATCTCAACGTTTAATCCTTGGACAAAATGCCTTATCCTCCTTTGCTCAGTCACGATTAGTTCGGGAGCGAATTTGAATAACCTGGTGAACTGGCTCTTATATTCGGCGACGGTTTGAGTTCCCTGGCGGAGCCTAATAAACTCATCTTCTTTCTTTTCCTGGATCAGGGGTGGAAAATACTTCGTGTTGAACTCTCTCATGAAATTCACCCACGTCCTTGGGGTTTGTTTTCTTTCCCATTTCAGTCTTATGATGTTCCACCAAGAACGGGCTGCTCCCTCTAGTTGGAAGACAACAAATGTGACCTGTCGCTCCTCAGTATAATGTAACGCGGCAAATATATCAATCATCTTCTCTAGCCATCTCTCGGCCACGTCAGGGTCTGGTCCCCCCAGGAATTTCGGTGGCGAGAACTTCTGAAATCTTTCGAGGGCTCTATCCTCACCCTCTATGTGATTACCAAGGTTTCCCAACTGATGATTAGGATTTTGACCCTGATGTTCAATTACATGAGCCAACAGGTCAGTCATTCGTTGAATGGCTGCGGCCACTTGTACGCTCGGATCAACCCTAGGTTCAGGGTTTGGTTCAGACGTAGTTCCCCTAGTATCCCCTTCAGTCGTGGGTTGCCTAATTCCGTGACCACGACCACGTCCACTACGGGTGCCTTCCATATGGCTTAACCAGTCTAGGGTTGAAGCGCGAAAACAAAGTATGCAGGTATGAGTGATGAAAGTAGGCAATATACATGTAACACATCTAACACAGACAGATCATACAGTAGCAGTCAATTAGATACAAGTAAAAGGAAACATCCTTCGTGATACTAACTAAGCCAATGGTACAAGACCAACCAACTAAGAGCTGTCCTTCTCTAGGGTTCCAGGCACAATCTACGAGAAGAATACAATATATATCTTAGACAAGGTTAATCATCCGTAATGAAACCCTAACACATCACATGACGTTCCATAGAATCAAATTTCAAGTCTGCCCAAGTCATTTCTAACCTAGGCTCTTATCTATTTAATAGTCGGGTACAAGAATCCCAAAATAGATAACTTCACAACTCGATCTGGCCAGTCCCAAGAGTAATTCATCTACAAACGAGATTCTTACATAACCTGCAGATCTACTATCCCAAAGCACCATGATAAAGGTTTATATCTTATAACACTTCACAATCCATAGCGTATGCTCAAAGAGCACTTATACATTCGTACACATTCACAGAATAGGGACCATAACACCACTTGGCCAAAGCTCACTCCGCGCAGAGACCACGCGAAGCAGCTCTGATACCACCTGTGACAGCCCCACCTCCCCCTAAGGCGAACCAAAGGGTTCGGCGGACCGCCTGCCCAACTCTCGCCGGAACTACGGATCCGGAACGAGCGTAAACCCTACCAACCGCTCAAAAGAACTTCGAGAAGATAACATTCACTGTCCGAAACCCAAACAAGCACAACAACTTTAGATAACCCTAGAAAAGAACATTTCCAAACCAAATCAACTTAGGAACATGGTTAAACACTTTTAAATACACATGGTTGCAAATTTACAATTCAAAAGGGAATTGTTTGGTTAAAATACATTATAGGTTTTCCAACCATCGAGGAACTATACAAAAGAATACTAAAACTAGCTCAACTCATGCTTCAAACATCATAGTTTTCAAAAGGTGATTTCCTGTAAGGAAAACAAGGATAACGGAACGGGGTGAGCTAAAAGCTCAATGAGGTACCAAAAATATAACAGTAGAAATCATGAGAAAACATTTATAGGACACATATCTGCATCAAGTAAAAGAAATGAACGAACATCACAATTTCAAGGATACAGGTGACTCTCAGGAGCCAAATTGTGAGAACCCGTAACTTTTCCATTTTCTAGGTTTTATTATCTTTAATGGCATGTTTTCTGCATTTTCTTGCTTAGGAAAAATTGCAAGATAATTTTAATGAGTCAATAGAGTTTTTAGATGATTTTTCTAGTATCGAATAAGTTTTGAAAAATTAAGAGCGTATACCGGATGTGGGACCCGTTAGTGCGGAAAGTTCGGTAAAATTCGGCCAATTAGGTTAAGTTGTGTATACCGGGTTTAAGTTATCAGGTGTTACGAGATAATTAGAAGTTACCTATATGGATAAGAGTTGGAGAGACAAAAGGATAGATTAGCATTAAATGAAGTGACAAGTGTCACTTG
The DNA here is from genome assembly GCF_003713205.1 of Coffea eugenioides. Taxonomy (NCBI): domain Eukaryota; kingdom Viridiplantae; phylum Streptophyta; class Magnoliopsida; order Gentianales; family Rubiaceae; genus Coffea; species Coffea eugenioides. Next base: position 15,614,770 of record NC_040035.1, on the reverse strand, counting down.
AAGATTCATTCTTACCTTTTGACCTTTGGACTACTATTCATAACTTTACCATTTAATTAAAATTGGCCAAAAATCTCTTCCTTTCAAGCTTCAGTTGGCCGAATTCTCTTGCTCAAAGAAGGAAAAAAATCTTCCAACTTCCTACTTCATAATCTTGCTCCAATCTTCAAATCCAACCAATAAAACTCCAAATCATTCCATAAAATCTCTTTGCTAAGTGGTCTTGAGGTGTTTTGTGGAGTTGTTTGGAAAGCTAAGGTGACTAGTTGCTCTCTCTCTTGTGTTGCTAAGGTAAGTTGTGAAGGACCCCTCTCCTCCCTCTAATGATGCTTAAATCATGATTGGGGGTAGTATAAGATGCACTTTTATGGATTATATCTTGATTTTGGTTGAATTGATGAAGTTTTATAATTATTGGGGATTTTTCTGTTTTCATATGAATATGATTATGTGGCTATGTATGATGATTGGAAATGGTGTGTAAGGGACCTAGGAGGTGGAAAAAGTGGATAATTGCAAGCAATTTCTGTTTTGGAAGAAATTTTGGAAAGTTAGGGTTTATGAAATTATATTCTGCCCGGTTTTGTAGCTCATAGTTAGAGGCCGAATTGGCCTTGTCTTAAAACATGAAAGTTGTAGGCAATGATATTTTAGAGGTGTCTGAAAAAGTTCAGGTCAATTGGAGTAGCGTAGCTTGAGAAAAGATGGAATTACCCTTGCTGCCCTGGTTTTACCCGAATTTGGGAATTGCTTCTGTAATTGGTTATTTTGGCTAGGAATGCTTCCGAATTGGTTGTTGAGGTCTTATGATGAAATGTAGCCCTGTGTCTTAGCTTTCGGATGGCATTGGAATTTTTGGATTTGGACTTAGGCAGCTGATTTATGATGTTTGCACCAGAATACGATTTGTGAACCTGTTTTTGCGGCTCTGGTGTAGTCTCTTGCATTTTTTACCTGTTTACACTCAAAACTGGGCTGAGTGACCTTCTGTAATATTGTATCCCTATCTCTTAGCTTCGAAACGGTGGGTCTTGCACCTTCATCCGATGATCGTAGTGCCATTGGTACCAAAACCGTAAAATGATGTCGAAAACTATTTTTTTCCGGGTTAACGCCAACTCCATTTCTGGATTTTTCTGGTTTCCTCTAATGCTTGTGTATGCTTATGGAACCCTATTTTGGTAATCTTTGGCATTGGTTTATGACTCGTTATCGAGTCTCATTGTACTTGTTTGCATATTTTAGGGCTTGACTTTCATTTCCGGACTTTTCCCAAGCTTGAATTGTACTTGTACTACTTGGAGCTTACTGAACGGCTATTGAATGAACTTATTTTGTGTGTGACTTTGGGACTGGCTGAGGAAAAATAATGAAGCCATGACGGCTGGAAAAGTAAGCAAATTTAGGGGAAATTCTGTCCAATTTTCTAGGCCGTTTGGTTCATTTAAGTTTGAATTGCCTTTTGGTAGAAATGAAGGGCTTTTGGGTTGTTTGAGCCTAGGTCTTCATGTTACCTTTTCGTTTTCAAAAAACACATGTTTGGCACCCTTGCATTAGTAATTATTTGGTTAGGCATACGACTGCTAGTCGAGCCTCACATGTGCATTCTGTATACTCGATTTTTGAAAGTGGAACCTTCAATTGTTTTCCTTGGATTATTTTAGGGTTTCTTGGTGATTAAAGCTCTCTTTTGGGAGGTATCTGTACTGACCCCGGTGAGTGTTCCACTACCTGCTACCCGTTATGTGAAATATCTGAATATCTGAAATACTTGATTTATGACTGTTGGAGCCAAATACTGTTTTGATAAAAGGGAGGCGAGGGTGTACTTTATCACACTCGTTCTCTTGTCTGATCATATGCCAATTTTGAGCGCGTATCTGAATCTGCTATCTGTATCAGTATCTGTTATCTGTATCTGGATCTGTATCTGTTCTGACGTCGTTTGGAAGCTTGTATCCAACGACCTTTCTGTGACCTCTGAGTTCAACACCTGTGGCCAGTTACTCGAGTCGGGCCGGCAAGGGCCTGGTCAATTAGATAACGAACCACGGTAGTCTGTTTTGGGATTTTTGGGTATTGAGACCCCTTGATTCCGGTATACTCGAGTATTACCATTTCTGATCTGATTGGATTTCGGGCCCGGTGGGGGTATGTGAGATGGAAGGAGTCGATGAAAGTGGAGTCTACGGTATTGGTTACTTCTGTAACGTTGACGGAGTGTCAACTGTTATTTCGATCAAGTTTCGGTGAAGCAAATGGGAATTTGGCTCCTGAGAGCCACCCGTATCCTCCCTATTTGAATCATTGGTTCCTTTACTTTACATCTGGCATGTGTACCTGATTTGTTAAAAGTTTGTATGCCATGATTTTACTGCTATCTGTCTGGTACCTCATTGAGCGTAAGCTCACCCCTTTCTGTTCCTTTTGTTTTCCTTACAGGAAAATAATTTCTTTTGGACTGGATTTGATAGTTGGTTGCCGATTTGAGCTAGATGGACATATCTTTTGTATAGCTCATTGATTGAAACCCTGAATGTACTTTTGAGACCATTTTCCTTTTGATTTGGCAAACCATACTTGTATCCACTGTTGAATCACTTTGGTATGCCACTTTGGATTGTATCTGCTAAATTTCAACATGTAAATATTTGCTTGATGTTTGGTTGGATTTTGACGTGTCGGTTACTATTCACGACCGACTCCGATTTCATTTTTTTGATTTTGACATTTTGACTTGTTTACGCGCGGTTGTATGTTCCGGAACGTATTAGATCGCTCTAAACTGAACAGTTAGTCCTGGCGAGAGCTGGGCAGGCAGTCCGCTAAACCCTTTGGTTCGCCTTAGGGGAAAGTGGGGCTGTCACAGGTGGTATCAGAGCTTAGGCTTCCGATCTCTGTAGTGTATCCTAGGCTAAAGTTTAGGATGCCGGACTGTGGGATTTGATTTGATTTGACAGTTAAGGAATAAGTGCTCGTTCGAGCATAAACTATGAATTGCGAGTGTTATAGGCCTTTAATCCTTTTCGTAGTATTGGAGGATCATAGATAGGTACGTTGGGTAGGAATTTCGATTGTAAATAGTTTACTCTTGGGACTGGCCAGCTCGAGGTGTGAATTATCTTATTTCGGATTCTCGTGCCCGAGTACTCTAAAGTTGAGGCGGCGTTATGTAACAGCCCCACTTTCCCCTAAGGCGAACCAAAGGGGTGAGCGGACTGCCTGCCCAGCTCTCGCCAGGACTCACGATGCAGACTAGAACTATCTATAGCGATCCGGAACTTACGAACGAGCGTAAACGAGTCAAAATGGTAAAATAACCCAAAATAAAAAAAAATGAAATCCGGAGTCGGCCATGAATAGTGACCGACCCGTCAGAACCCAACCGAAATAGCCAACAAACATTCACATCTGAACTTTAGCGTTTACAAATCAAAATGACATACAAAAGTTTTCAAATTTGCCAAATCAAAAGAGAAAACGCCCCAAAAGTACACTTAGGGTTTTAATACATGAGCTATACAAAAGATATGTTCAACTAGCTCAATTTGGCAGCCATTTGTCAAATCCAGACCAAAAGGGGTTTATTTTCCTGTAAGGAAAACAAAAGGAACAGAAAGGGGTGAGCTTGCGCTCAATGAGATACCAAACAGATAGCATTAAAAGCATGGCATTTCACATTTAACAAATCAGGTACACATGTCAGAGGTAAAACAAAAGAACCAATAATTCAAATCAGAAGGATACGGGTGGCTCTCAGGAGCCAAATTTTCCCAGCGCAGTACTTGATCCAAACCGGTTGACTCTCCGTCAACGTATATAGAACCAACGCGTCCGTAGACCCCTCTTTACACCGAATTCCGTCCACCAAACACCCCTTTACCGGGCCCGCTCACCGTAACCGAACAGAAATGGTAATACTCGAGTATACCCGGAATCAAGGGTCTCAATACCCAAAGATCCCAAAACAGACTACCGTGGTTCGTTATCTAATCGTCCAGGCCCTTGCCGGCCCGACTTGAATAACTTAACCACAGGATTGAGCTCATAGGTCATAGAAATCCGAACAGATGCAGACACAGATAACAGATTCAAATTTTGCATAGTAAATTGGCATATGAACAGACTAGAGAACGAGTGTGATAAAGTACACCCTCGTCTCGAACAAATAAACAGATTTCAGAGCAGAAATCAAGTTAAACAGCAATGGAGGGGAGTGGTACACTCACCGGCTTAACTTCAAAAGTTTTCACTTCAGATTGGCCTTAATCGCCAAGAAACCCTAAAATAATCAAAATAAACCAATTGAAGGTTTTACTTCCAGAATCGGGTAAACACAATGCACAAGTGAGGCTCGACTACTAGTCGTATGCCCCGCCAAATAGTTACTAATGCAAGGGTGCAAAACATGATTTTCTTAGAAACGAAAAGGTAACATGAAGACTTAGGCGCAAACAACCCAAAAGCCTTTCATTTCCACAAAAAGGCAAATCCAACTTAAAGGAACCAAACGGCCTATAAAATCGGGCAGCACTTCCCCTAAATTTCTTACTTTTCCAGCCCTTAAGGCTTCACTATTACCTCAAATCAGTCCCAACATTTCACACAAAAGTCATCTCATTTACCAAAATCCGTTCACTAGGCTCAAAGCAGTACAAGTACAAAAGTTAGCTAGGAAATGACCGGAATAAGAGTAAGTCTTAAAACATGTAAGCAAGTACAATGAGACTCGATAACGAGTCAAAAAGCCATGCCAAACACAACCCCAATAGGGTTTCATATGCATAAACAAGCATCATAAGCAAACCAGAAATTAGAAGTAGCACTAGCCTTGGCCCCGAATAGAAAAACTGTTTTGCCCTTATTATGCGGTAATGGCGTCAAATTCACTACGGTTATCGGATGGGGGTGTAAGACCCACCGTTTCGAAGCTATGAAACAGGACTACAACAATGTAGAAGGCCACTCAGTCCAAATCCTAGCACAACTAGATCGAAAATGCAGAATACCACAACCTGAACCGCAATTGCAGGTTCCCAAATCACACAATGCTGTAATTCATCCAACTCCGTCTACACAGGTCCAAATGTATTGATTCCAAAGGAATATGATAGCTAAGACATCAAGATACATTTCATCAGAAGACACCAACATCCAAATCCAAAGCAATTCCAGTCAAAACAACCAATTTCAGACGCAGTTCTTACATCCTGATCACCCAGAACAGAAACAGTAAAAACGACATATCTCACTCTACACTACTCCAATTTCCCTGAAATTTTACAGGCACCTCAAAAACATCAATACCTACAACTTTTATGTTTTAAGTAAAGGCCAATTCGGCCTCTATCTATGACCTAAAATTTCGGACAGAATGTTCAACCAAGAACCCTAATTTTCCAGAATTTCTTCCAAACCCAAAATTGATTGCATTTATCAACAATTCACACCCACTAGAGTCAAAGCCCCTTATTACCAACCATCAAAAACAACCACACCATCAAGATCATATGAAACCAGAAAATTCCTAAAAAATAAAAAACTCAACCAAATCACTTCAAACCAAGAAATAAATCACATATACCATCACTCAAGCTACTTCTAAGCATAACATAAACATCATTAGGTGTAGTAGGGTGTTCAAGCATCACTTACCAAGAAATTAAGAGAAGAGAAGTAGTAGGACACCTTAGCTCTCCAAGAAAGCTTCACCAAATCACTCACTATCACTAACTAAAGGGATTTTATGGAGTAATTGCAAGATCAAATGGTTGGATGGTTCACCTTGAGCAAGATTGGAGCTAAAACTTGAAGAGTTTCTTGCTTTCTTTTGGAGAGAGAGAGCCGGCCATATGAGGAGAAGAAATGGTGATTTTTGAGCAATTTTTCAAGATATTTACTCAATTTGGTCAAAAGTCAAAAGTGTGAATAGTTGCCAACAAAGTCCAACCAACGGTTGTGTGACACTTGTCACTCCATTAATGCAATCTTATCACTTCTTTTTCTCTCTCACATCAATCATTTCACACACTCTACTTATCTCTTAACACCCGATAAATTTTACACGGTATCCGGAATTTAACCTAATTGGCCGAACTTTTCCGAACTTATCGCACTAGTGGGTCCCACGTCCTTTATATATCCTTAATTTCTCAAAATCTATTCGATACTAGAAAAATCATCTAAAAACTATATTTACTCGTAAAAATAATCTAGAAAATTTTCCGGATACAGAAAGTGTAGAAAACAAGCCATTAAAGGGGATAAACCCTAGGAAAATTATTAAGAGGAATTTACGGGTTCTCACACGTTAAGTACTTGGAATTTTCATTTTGGAAACATGAACAGGCTTTGTCTGACTAGAATGAGCATAAGAGGTCAATGGACATCTAGTTTGGATGGTAAGTGACGTGAGAGACCAGACGGGCTGATACTAGGACGACTTCACCTTTTCCTTCTGGTTCGCCCGTATAGTACTACCACCTGACGTTAGTATATGTATTTGTGTACTTGCTTATCCGTCTTTTGCTATGGCGTGTTATGTGCGATATGTTATGTGTGTAATTGGTATGATGGATTTTGTTATTTTAGTCAATGTACTGCATTCATTCATTAAAGTACCCTTTTTGGAAAGAAAAGAGAGAGAAAAAAAATCTATATATATATGGAGGGGAAGACGTAGTCGCGGACATGGTCATAGCTGTGGAACAAAACGAGACCGAGAGTCAAGAGAAGAAATGGAGGAAACAACAGCTGAACAAAACATGGACCGAGAGTGCCACTTGTATTCAAGACTTTACTATGACCCATTGTTTTGCCCGACAGGCTACCATCTGAGTTCCAGTAATTCTGTGAGATGGCACATTGGGTTGAGCTGTATAAGGAAATCGCGGTTCTTCGAGACGAAATAGAAGTCCAAAAGAAACTAGTCGCATACTGGGAAGGGCGATGGAAGCACGAGTATTCAGAGAAAATTGAACTCTTGCACAAGAACTTAGAGCTAAAAAGGAAATACGAAGGGATTTCCGAGGAGGCCTTAGCAATGGCACAAAGCACTACTTCTATGGGGGTTCCAGAGAAAACTCAAAAGACAGAAGTTGCAAGGCCACAAGTGAAGCCCTTCCATGCAAAGAAAAGGAACGCATCTCTTGAGAGTCAAAGGCCAAAACAGGGTAAGCGAGGTAGGTCATTTGCTAAGAAGGGTCGTGGAGAGGGTAGTGTGACAATCTGTGGTTATTGTAGAAAATCCAATCATATTGAAGTGGATTGTTGGAGAAAGGGAAGGAGATGTCTGCGCTGTGGGAGCGCTGAGCATCGGGTTGCTAATTGTCCGGGTTTATTGCACGAAAAGAAAGGAACCCAGCAGCCAACCAAGACCGACCCTGGACCGTCAACTAGAGAAGGGACTGGAATGAAGAGCCTCGTTTCTTCTGAGGACGTAGAAGGTACAGGCTACTGGTTACTTTAGATTTGATAGATTCCGTTGAGAAAAAAAAATTTCGAGGGCGAAATTTCTTTAAGGGGGACAGAGTGTGAGAACCCATAACTTTTCCATTTTCTAGGTTTTATTATCTATAATGGCATGTTTTCTGCATTTTCTTGCTTAGGAAAAATTGCTAGATAATTTTAATGAGTCAATAGAGTTTTTAGATGATTTTTCTAGTATCGAATAGGTTTTGAAAAATTAAAAACGTATACCGGATGTGGGACCCGTTAGTGCGGAAAGTTCGGTAAAATTCGGCCAATTAGGTTAAGTTGTGTATACCGGGTTTAAGTTATCAGGTGTTAAGAGATAATTAGAAGTTACCTAGATGGATAAGAGCTGAGAGACAAAAGGATAGATTAGCATTAAATGAAGTGACAAGTGTCACTTGAAGATTCATTCTTACCTTTTGACCTTTGCACTACTATTCATAACTTTACCATTTAATTAAAATTGGCCAAAAATCTCTTCATTTCAAGCTTCACTTGGCCGAATTCTCTTGCTCAAAGAAGGAAAAAAATCTTCCAACTTCCTACTTCATAATCTTGCTCCAATCTTCAAATCCAACCAATAAAACTCCAAATCATTCCATAAAATCTCTTTGCTAAGTGGTCTTGAGGTGTTTTGTGGAGTTGTTTGGAAAGCTAAGGTGACTAGTTGCTCTCTCTCTTGTGTTGCTAAGGTAAGTTGTGAAGGACCCCTCTCCTCCCTCTAATGATGCTTAAATCATGATTGGGGGTAGTATAAGATGCACTTTTATGGATTATATCTTGATTTTGGTTGAATTGATGAAGTTTTATAATTATTGGGGATTTTTCTGTTTTCATATGAATATGATTATGTGGCTATGTATGATGATTGGAAATGGTGTGTAAGGGACCTAGGAGGTGGAAAAAGTGGATAATTGCAAGCAATTTCTGTTTTGGAAGAAATTTTGGAAAGTTAGGGTTTATGAAATTATATTCTGCCCGGTTTTGTAGCTCATAGTTAGAGGCCGAATTGGCCTTGTCTTAAAACATGAAAGTTGTATGTAATGATATTTTAGAGGTGCCTGAAAAATTTCAGGTCAATCGGAGTAGCGTAGCTTGAGAAAAGACGGAATTACCCTTGCTGCCCTGGTTTTACTCGAATTTGGGAATTTCTTCTGTAATTGGTTATTTTGGCTAGGAATGCTTCCGAATTGGTTGTTGAGGTCTTATGATGAAATGTAGCCCTGTGTCTTAGCTTTCGGATGGATTTGGAATTTTTGGATTTGGACTTAGGCAGCTGATTTATGATGTTTGCACCAGAATACGATTTGTGAACCTGTTTTTGCGGCTCTGGTGTAGTCTCTTGCATTTTTTACCTGTTTACACTCAAAACTGGGCTGAGTGACCTTCTGTAATATTGTATCCCTATCTCTTAGCTTCGAAACGGTGGGTCTTGCACCTTCATCCGATGATCGTAGTGCCATTGGTACCAAAACCGTAAAATGATGTCGAAAACTATTTTTTTCCGGGTTAACGCCAACTCCATTTCTGGATTTTTCTGGTTTCCTCTAATGCTTGTGTATGCTTATGGAACCCTATTTTGGTAATCTTTGGCATTGGTTTATGACTCGTTATCGAGTCTCATTGTACTTGTTTGCATATTTTAGGGCTTGACTTTCATTTCCGGACTTTTCCCAAGCTTGAATTGTACTTGTACTACTTGGAGCTTACTGAACGGCTATTGAATGAACTTATTTTGTGTGTGACTTTGGGACTGGCTGAGGAAAAATAATGAAGCCATGACGGCTGGAAAAGTAAGCAAATTTAGGGGAAATTCTGTCCAATTTTCTAGGCCGTTTGGTTCATTTAAGTTTGAATTGCCTTTTGGTAGAAATGAAGGGCTTTTGGGTTGTTTGAGCCTAGGTCTTCATGTTACCTTTTCGTTTTCAAAAAACACATGTTTGGCACCCTTGCATTAGTAATTATTTGGTTAGGCATACGACTGCTAGTCGAGCCTCACATGTGCATTCTGTATACTCGATTTTTGAAAGTGGAACCTTCAATTGTTTTCCTTGGATTATTTTAGGGTTTCTTGGTGATTAAAGCTCTCTTTTGGGAGGTATCTGTACTGACCCCGGTGAGTGTTCCACTACCTGCTACCCGTTATGTGAAATATCTGAATATCTGAAATACTTGATTTATGACTGTTGGAGCCAAATACTGTTTTGATAAAAGGGAGGCGAGGGTGTACTTTATCACACTCGTTCTCTTGTCTGATCATATGCCAATTTTGAGCGCGTATCTGAATCTGCTATCTGTATCAGTATCTGTTATCTGTATCTGGATCTGTATCTGTTCTGACGTCGTTTGGAAGCTTGTATCCAACGACCTTTCTGTGACCTCTGAGTTCAACACCTGTGGCCAGTTACTCGAGTCGGGCCGGCAAGGGCCTGGTCAATTAGATAACGAACCACGGTAGTCTGTTTTGGGATTTTTGGGTATTGAGACCCCTTGATTCCGGTATACTCGAGTATTACCATTTCTGATCTGATTGGATTTCGGGCCCGGTGGGGGTATGTGAGATGGAAGGAGTCGATGAAAGTGGAGTCTACGGTATTGGTTACTTCTGTAACGTTGACGGAGTGTCAACTGTTATTTCGATCAAGTTTCGGTGAAGCAAATGGGAATTTGGCTCCTGAGAGCCACCCGTATCCTCCCTATTTGAATCATTGGTTCCTTTACTTTACATCTGGCATGTGTACCTGATTTGTTAAAAGTTTGTATGCCATGATTTTACTGCTATCTGTATGGTACCTCATTGAGCGCAAGCTCATCCCTTTCTGTTCCTTTTGTTTTCCTTACAGGAAAATAACTCCTTTTGGACTGGATTTGATAGTTGGTTGCCGAATTGAGCTAGATGGACATATCTTTTGTATAGCTCATTGATTGAAACCCTGAATGTACTTTTGAGACCATTTCCCTTTTGATTTGGCAAACCATACTTGTATCCACTGTTGAATCACTTTGGTATGCCACTTTGGATTGTATCTGCTAAATTTCAACATGTAAATATTTGCTTGATGTTTGGTTGGGTTTTGACGTGTCGGTTACTATTCATGACCGACTCCGATTTCATTTTTTTGATTTTGACATTTTGACTTGTTTACGCGTGGTTGTATGTTCCGGAACGTATTAGATCGCTCTAAACTGAACCTTTAGTCCTGGCGAGAGTTGGGCAGGCAGTCCGCTAAACCCTTTGGTTCGCCTTAGGGGAAAGTGGGGCTGTCACACAAATCCCCGTTGCAATACTTGATCCATCCTTGTTGACCCTCCGTCAACGTTCAAATAAAGGAACCAGTCCAGTAGATCACCACTTTAATGCCAAAATCCCGTTCACCAAACATACCCCTTACCGGGCCCGAACGCCAAATAGGAACAGGAATGGTAATACTCGCGTATACCGGAATCAAGAGTCTCAATACCCAAAGATTCCCCAAGAACAGACACCCATGGATTGTCAATAATCTCGACCAAGCCCTCGCTGGCTCGATTTAATTAACTCCCCATAAGGTTGAGCTCAGGTTTAACAGGAAGGTCGTTGGATACTCTTTCAAACGACATCATAACAAATGCAAGTAACAAGTTCTAGTACATAACAAGTACAAGTAATAGATTCCAGTTTGTTCAGTACAGGCAGGAGAACGAGTGTGATAAAGTACACCCTCGTCTCGTACAAGATAAACAGTCAGGAAAGACATTCAACTAGCAATTTGCAAGTACAGGAAACCAGTTTAGCAATAATTCAGGGGAGTGGTACACTCACCTGATCAAACCAGGATAATTTCAAAAGTTTCTTCCCCAAGTGTGGCTTTACTCGCCGGCAGCTCCTAGAACAATCAAGGCAAACACTTAAGACTGGACTCCAAAACCTAATAAGTGAAATTCGCAAGTAAAACTCAATTACAAGTCTGGTGCCTATCCAAATGAACCATTAATGTAAAGCGAAGAGGTGACTTTGGAGTGAAAAGATAACGATTAGTCCTAAAGGCATGAACAACCTCAAAACCCTACCTACAATGACTGACCAACTTCAAATTTGAAGTAGAAAATGAAAGTAAGATCGATACTAGGAAAACAGGATTTTCCAGTTTCGCACAACCCTATATGAAAAATCATATCTGAAGTTTTGTAAGTCCAAAATTAGTAAACGTTATACCGTTGGAAAATAAATTCAAAGGGCTATAATTTTCCAGAGAACACCCTCATAAGATTCAAAACGCAAGTCAGTCAAATTCAAGCCTCAAGTTGCTACTTTATCCAGTGAAAGACAGAACAGGTACAATATTTCAGTCAAATTTGAAAAATCACCATAACTGGTACAGACATAAACAGGGTCTGAAATTTACACAGTTTATAGCCCTATGAATCTAGTTTAAAACGCAACAAACGGAATTCAATTCTGACATTCCTACATCAAGATATAGCAAATTTCCTGAGACTGTGCAGAAGCTCCGCTAAAATTTTGACAGCATTTCCCTTGTCTTTCTTTACTTTCCAACCAAACCTCAACACCCACAAATCACAAGCTATCAAACACCTTTAATTAGAGCCACAATAAGGCTCGAATACGAGTCATAAACTGAATCCACATATCACTAGAGTAAAATCATATGGAACGTATAAGTGCAAAATCAAACTAGGACATATGCGAAAACGAAGTTTGGGTTGGAAAACAAAAGGCAGGTTTACTGTTGCGTAGCGAAATTAACACAACTAAACCTATCCTTGTCGGATTGAGGTGTAATTTACACCGTTTCGAAGCTAAGGAAAAGGGATACCATGTTGAAGAAGGCCACTCAGTCCAGTTTGCAATGTATCTAAGTCAAATTTACCAAAACAACCCTAGATTTTCCAGTTCGCAGTTCAACTAGCAGTCCTGATTCATTCACCCTTATCTCAGCACACACAACTCCAAATTAGGTAATTCTAAAGCTATTTGAAAGCTAAGATACAAGGCTATAAATGTTAAGAAGACATCAACAACTAAATCAGTCGTATTCCCAATCAAATTAACCAATTACCAAAGCTGAATTTCAGTTTCGGACAGAAACAGGACAGCAGGGGTATTTCAGTCTTTTCACAGGATACATTGCTCCGATTGAGCTAAAATTTTGTACAAAACTATAAAATACCATCCTCTACAACTTTTATGTTTTAACCCAAGGCTAATTCGGCCTCTAACTAGGAGAAACAGTACTAGGCAGAATGGGGTTACATGAAACCCTAACTTCCGAAATTTCCTTTCAATGCGGAAATTTTCCGCAAATAGCCACAACTTACATCCTATAGCTTCATTTTAGATCATTTCTAACCATCATCCAAGGCCACACCATAATAATCATATGAAAACAGAAAAATCATGATTAAATAGAAAAATGCACCAAATTCCACCAAAAGTCATGAAACAACACCTTAATCCATCACTTCATCTCACAAAAGTCAATAATCAAACATTATTGAGAAAAAAGAAAGGTCCCTTAGTTACTCACCTTCACAACCCAAGAAAAGGAACAACTTAGCACCTTAATCCTCGAAACCACTTCACCAATCACCTCACAACCACTCACTTAAGGGTTTTTATGGGGCAAATATAAGATTAAACGGTTGGAATTGAAGATTGAACAAGATTGGAGCTAGAAATTTGAAGAGGATTTCCTTTCTTTTTCCTTGGAGGAGTTCGGCCACAAGAAGCTTGGAAATGAAGAGATTTTTGGTCAATTTTTGATTTATTTGGTAAAATGGTAAAAGAGTGAATAGTGGTCAAAAAGTAAGACTTAATCTCCAAGTGACACTTGTCACTTTCATTTAATACATGGTTATCCTTTTGTCCCTCTCACACCAATTCATCTAGTAACCTCTAGTTATCTCTTAACACCTGCTAAATGAATCCCGGTATACGAAACTTAACCTAACTGGCCGAATTTTACCGAACTTTCCGCACTAGCGGGTCCCACGCCCGGTATACACTTCTAAAATCTCATGAACTAACTTATACTAGAAAAATGAGTTAAAACCCTATTTACTCATAAAACGAGTTAGAAAATTTCCTAATAAAGAAATTACAGAAAAACGTGTGATTAAATACAATAAAACCCTAGAAAATATGAAAATTTACGGGTTCTCACACACCTTATATTACTTTCAAGTTATTACGGCTTTACATTAGTAATGTGTGGTTTGGATTTGTGACTCGTAATCGAGTCTCATTGTGTTTTATTGAATGTTTTAGGGCGTGCCGGAGACGCAAGGCGCTCGTTGGACAGAAATTTGTGATAACTCTCTTTGTTTGAGTGGTGAGTGTACTACTCACACAATTGTTACTTCATGGCTTTGATATACATGGAATCTATGATTTGAATGCTTATGTATACTGTTAAGCCGGGTTGAGAAGAGGGTATACTTTATCACTCTCATTCTCTATGACTTATGTGACTGTTTACTGTATCAATTGAATGTCTTTTGAATATACTTGAACTGGTGTCGTTTGGACGTGTATCCAATGACTTTTACTGTTGACACTGAGCTCAACCCCATTGGCGGTCGATTGACTCGAGCCAGCAAGGGCATGGTCGAGGAGATTGATAAGCTGTGGGGACTGTTTCTATGGAATCATTGAGTATGAGACTCTTGATTCCGGTATACTCGAGTATTACCATTGTAAACTGATTGGAGTTCGGGCCCGGTAGGGGTATGTGAGGTGGATGGAAATTGGAGAAAGTGGGGTCTACGGTGTTGGTTCCTTTTAAGCGTTGACGGAGAGTCAAGATCAAGTATGGCAAGTGTGGAAAAGGGCTCTTGAGAGCCGTCCGTATCCTTTCACTGTTATTAAAATGTGATGTTAGTTTGGCTTACTTGTTGAACCTATTTTGTATGAGCAACTTTGTGCCTATGTGAACTTTACTGATCTGCATGAGGGTACCTCATTGGGCCAAAGCTCACTACGTTGCCTTTGTTTTCCTTACAGGGATATGATTACCTTTTGGAAACTGTGATTTTGAAGCTGAGTTGAGCTAGTTTTATATGCTTTTGTATAGCTCCTCGATGGTGGAAAACCTTATATGTATTTTGATTCAACATTGCCACTTGGGATGTAAATTTACAACTATATATGTATAAACGTGCATAGTAATGTTCATGTGTTTATTTTGGGTTGTAAAGGTTCAATGTCAAGGTTTATTTGATTTGTTGGTAATTCATTTGGTTTCGGACAGGTTCAGATTGTCTTGGGAAAATTTGGATCCGGGCAGTTGGCTACTGCCTCCAATCCGGCCGGATTGTGACGTGACTGGCACTGTTCATGTGCGGCTCTGTTTTTTCATTTTTCGTTTCATGATTTTGCTTCGTTTGAGCGTGCTAATAACTTCCGGAATATTTTAGACTGTGCTAATAGTCCTGGCGAGAGTTGGGCAGGCAGTCCGCTAACCTCTTTGGTACGCCTTAGGGGAAGGTGGGGCTGTCACAGGCGGTATCAGAGCCTAGGTTAGAAATGACCTAGGCAAGTTTGAATTTTGTTCCTTTGGGTCTGTGAGGGAAGTGTTAAGATACCGTTAAGTGTGACTATGTGTACGTTGTCTAAGTTATGAACCCTTTTGCTATTCTTGTAGGGCATGGCTGGAGCAAGCGGAGAGGGCGGAGGTGAGCCACCTCAGAGGCGGCCACGAGTCATTGATTACCAGGAGAGGCCAGGAGGTCCGATCCGGCTTTGGTATACTGCGAGCCGGACCCGACGCTGTTGGCGTTGCCAGCGTTACTCTTATGCTAATCATGTGGTCGTGGCAGTCTTAAACGAGAGGAGGAGACTTAGGAGTGCCGCTGCCAGGGATCACACTGAGGTGCTTAGGTTGAGGGGCGTCATAAGGATGCAGGCTGACCGGATTGGAGAGCTCCAGAGAGACATAGTTATGGAGCAAGAGCGAACGAATGCTTTGAGGGAGCAGTTGCAGGTGGTGAATACTCGTCTTACTAATGTCGTCCGGAAAGTTAAAGACCATTCTGGCGGCATTATTAATGAGTGCGAGGCGCTAATCCAAGGTGTGATTGGCGCCAACGTGCAAGTGGAGGCCCCGAGCGACGACACACCTAGTGAAGGAAGTACCCCAAGTTCTAGCCAATGGGGAGAGTCTGTGGCGTCTATAGGGAACTAGGCTAGAACTCTTTTGAACCACTTTTGATTCCATGAAGGGAATAGTTAGGAAAGGCTCTTAATTAGCTGTCTTGGCCTAACTCTGTATATTGACGTTTGGAGGACCCTTTTGTTTCATGGGATGACTTTTGTATGTACTTGACTGCCTGTTTTTGTATAACTGCTTGATCCTGTTATGTGTTCTATGTATATGTGTTATATGTTTAAATGCCCTATGAGGTAGTTGTTTTGGCTAGCTGTTCATGTTTATTGTTATGAAAAAGGGGTTATATGCCTTTAACATTATACTTATCATTTGACCTTAGATCGACTTAGATCGATGGAGGGCACTCGTAGTGGTCGAGGCCATGGACGTGGGAGTAGGCAACCCACGTCTGAAAGAGGCACTGGGGAAACCTCGTCTGGACCAAACCCTGAACTTAGGGTTGACCCCAATGTCCAAATAACTGCTGCCATGCAGCAAATGACTGACTTGCTAGCCCAAGTAGTGCATCAACAGGGTCAAAACCCTAACCCCAACCCTGAGAACCCCGGTAATCACGTGGAAAGCAAGGACCGGGCCCTCGAGAGGTTCCAGAAGTTTGCCCCACCAAAGTTTATTGGGAGACCCGATCCAGATGTAGCCGAAAGGTGGCTAGAGAAAATGGTAGATATCTTTGCTGCCCTGCACTACACGGAGGAACGGCAGGTGACTTTTGCTGTCTTCCAACTGGAAGGGGCGGCCCGTTCCTGGTGGAACGTAATACGACAAAAATGGGACCGAGAGCAAATGCCCAGGACCTGGGTGAACTTTATGCGGGAGTTCAACGCTAAATTCTTCCCTTCTCTAGTTCAGGAACGAAAGGAGGATGAATTTATCCGGTTTCGTCAAGGGACTCAGACAGTGGCCAAGAACGAGAGCCAATTCACTCGACTGTCCAAATTTGCACCCGGACTCATCGTGATCGAGGAACGAAGAATACGGCGATTCGTCCAGGGTCTGAACGTGGAGATCCAGAAAGATCTAGCCGTAACCCAAATTAACGCCTTCAGCGATGCGTAGAGAAGGCGCAACGAGTAGAGAATGCTAGGCTACAGGTGAGGAACTTCCAAGCTAAAAAGTGAGGGTTCCCTGGTAGTAGCTCGGGGCAGGGGGATAAGAGTACCCCTCCCAAATTTGGATGGGGAGCCGGACATGGAAGGCAGCCGGGCGTAAGTAGAGGGGCTCAGCTTAGTGGTGGCCCAGCTGGGAGAGGCCAAAGAGGAGGTTTCCAGAGAGGTTCGGGTTCTGCATCCCGTGGACCCTGCGGGTATTGCGGAAAGCCAATCACACAGAGGACAACTGCTGGAAGAAGGAGGGAAAGTGCCTGCGTTGTGGAAGCGCAGACCACCAGCTCGCCACCTGCCCAGTTCTAAAGTAAGATGGAAAGGGAAGTCAACAACCGCCAAGGACCAGTTCTGGACCAGTTAAGATGGACGGGACGAAGCCCAAGGTGTCGGCTCGAGTGTACTCGCTAGAGCCCCAACAGGTCCCAGACTTTTCTGAGGTCGTAGAAGGTATGATCCCTGTATTTCACCGATTTGTGAAGGTCTTAGTAGATCCCGGTGCCACCCATTCCTTTGTTAACCCTAATATCATGTGTGGTATTGATATCAAACCTATTAGTTTACCTTATGACCTAGAAGTTAGTACCCCCACTGGGGACCATCGTTTGATCACTAGCACGGTTTATAAGGACTGCAAGGTTTGGGTAAGAGAGAGAAAATTGCTAGGAGATTTGATAAGCCTGTCCATTAAGGTGTACGACGTGATTTTGGGCATGGACTGGTTAGCCAAGTATAATGCTCAATTAGATTGTAAGAAGAAGGTGGTAGAGTTTCGCATTCTTGGGGAGGCGACCTTAAGGTTAGATACAAGGGGAAGGTTAGCTTCATCCGCCTTGATCTCGGGCATTCGGGCTAGAAAACTGCTAAGTAATGGGGCGCAAGAGTTCTTAGCCTTTCTAATCAATACCCCCACCGATAAATTGAAGGTAGAGGATGTGCACATAGTAAAGGAATATCCAGATATATTCCCTGATGAGTTAGTAGCCCTACCTCCAGAGAGAAAGATAGAGTTCAAAATTGACTTGTTACCTGGAACGTCACCTATCTCAAAAACCTCGTATCAGATGGCACCTGCTGAGCTTAGGGAGTTGAAATTGCAGTTACAAGACCTTTTGGAACGGGGTTTCATTCACGAGAGTGGGTCTCTCTGGGGAGCCCCTGTGTTATTCGTGAAGAAAAAGGACGGGAGTCTGCGTATGTGTATCGACTACCGGGGGCTGAACAATGTGACGGTTAAAAATAAGTATCCATTGCCCCAAATTGATGAGTTGTTCGACCAGTTACAAGGAGCAGTGGTCTTTTCGAAATTAGATCTTCGACAGGGATATTACCAATTGTTGATTAGGAAGGAGGATATCTCAAAAATTGCTTTCAATTCGAGATATGGGCATTATGAGTTCGCGGTTATGCCCTTTGGACTGACCAATGCCCCTGCCGCCTTCATGGATCTAATGCATAGGGTTTTTAAGCCCTATCTGGATCGATTTGTCATTGTCTTTATTGATGACATTTTGGTCTACTCCAAGACTCGTGAGCAGCATGAGCAGTACTTAAGAATTGTTTTACAAACCTTAAGAGAACATCAATTGTACACCAAGTTTAGTAAGTGCGAGTTTTGACTGGAGAAATTTCTTTCTTAGGGCACGTAATTTCCCAAGAGGGTATCTCGGTTGACCCGGCAAAAGTAGAGGCCGTAACTAATTGGAAGAGGCCAGAAAACCCTACGGAGATTCGTAGTTTTCTAGGGTTGGCTGGGTATTATAGGCGCTTTATTAAAGACTTTTCCAAACTGGCCGGTCCTTTAACCGATCTGACAAAGAAACATGGTCGTTTTATGTGGGATGCCAAGTGCGAGGCAAGTTTTCGAGAGCTAAAGAAAAGATTAACCATAGCACCGATTCTATCTTTGCCTAACGGAGTAGACGGTTTTACCGTTTATACCGACGCGTCGCGGGAAGGTCTGGGGTGTGTGCTGATGCAAAACCAGAATGTGATATCTTTTGCCTCTAGGAAGTTGAAACCCCATGAGCAAAACTATCCAACCCACGATCTGGCTTTAGCCGCAGTTGTTTTCACTCTGAAAAAGTGGAGACACTATCTATACGGGGTAACCTTCGAGGTTTACTCAGACCACAAGAGCCTTAGATACCTCTTCTCACAGAAGGAATTGAATATGAGGCAGCGACGGTGGATAGAATTTCTGGAGGACTACGACTGCACAATCAACTATCATCCGGGGAAAGCGAATGTGGTGGCCGATACCTTAAGTCAAAAGGCTCAAGTAGCGGGGTTAATGATTAAGGAGTGGGATCTGTTGGAATCCGTTTGTGAGTGGAAACCCTGCCTTGGGAGTCATAAGGTGATTTTTGGTAATGTGAGGGTAACGTCTACCCTACTGGAGCGAATTAAAGAAGCTCAGAAGGAAGATGTTATGGTACAGAAGTGGGGAGAGAAAGTGGGAAAAGGGGAATTGGCCGACTTCAACCTCAGTCCAGAAGGCATTTTGAAATATCGAAACCGAATGGTGGTGTCTAAGGATGAAACGTTAAAGACAGAGATCTTGGAGGAAGCTCATCGGTCCAAGTATACGATCCATTCAGGTAGTAGCAAGATGTATCAGAACCTAAAAGGAGCCTATTGGTGGGACAACATGAAGAAGGAAATTGCTCTATACGTGCAAAAATGTCTTATTTGTCAACAAGTTAAGACGAAGCATCAAAAACCATCGAGTTTATTACAACCTCTTGAGATACCCGAATGGAAATGGAAAAACATCACAATGGACTTCGTTTGCCGCGAACACAACGAGGACATGATGTCGTTTGGGTGATCGTCGACCGGTTAACCAAATCGACCCATTTCTTGCTGGTAAGCATGAAGTATTCCATGGATAAATTGACCAAGGTGTACATGGACGAGATCGTAAGATTACATGGAGTTCCTGTGAATATCGTATCGGATAGAGATCCCCGCTTCATATCTAGGTTTTGGCAGAAATTTCAAGAGACTTTGGGGACTAAGCTCAACTTAAGCACCACCTATCACCCTCAGACGGATGGACAGTCGAAGCGAACAATTCAAACTCTCGAGGATATGTTAAGGACCTGTATTCTGGATTTTAGGGGTAATTGCGATCAACATATGACCTTAGTAGAGTTTGCCTACAATAACAGTTACTATTCGTCCATTCAAATGGCTCCATACGAAGCGCTTTATGGGAGGAAGTGCCGGTCACCGATCTATTGGGATGAAGTCAGCGAGAGGAAGGTGCTAGATCCAACAACTATTCCATGGATGGAGAATGCCCGAGAAAAAGTCAAGTTGATACGACAAAGACTCCAAACAGCTCAAAGCCGACAGAAGAGCTACGCGGACAATCGAAGAAAAGATCTGGAGTTCGAAGTTGGGGATCGTGTTTTCCTTAAGGTCACACCATTACGAAGCGTCACGGCGAGTAGAGGGAAGAAACTTTAACCGAGATTCGTCGGACCTTTCAAGATTCTCCAGAAAGTTGGTAAAGTAGCGTATCGACTTGAACTACCGTCAAGTCTATCTAGAATTCACGACGTCTTCTACGTCTCGATGCTTAAGAAGTATTATCCTGATCCATCTCATATCTTACAACCAGAGGAAGTCGAGATAGATGAATCCCTCACCTACGAAGAGAAGCCAGTACAGTTGCTTGACCAAAAGGTTAAAGAGTTAAGAAACAAATGAATACCTTTGGTGAAGATTTTGTGGAGAAATCACGGAATTGAGGGGGCTACCTGGGAGGTGGAAGAAGAAATGAAAAAAAAATACCCTGAACTGTTTGAAAATCAAGGTGAGAAATTTCGAGGGCGAAATTCTTTTAAGGGGGAGAGAGTGTGAGAACCCGTAATTTTCTTATTTTCTAGGTTTTATTTTATTTAATTGCATACTAATTCTATATTTTCTTTGTTAGGAAAATTTTCTAGATAATTTTTATGAGTCAATGTGGTTTTTAAATTATTTTTCAAGTATCGGTTAGTTTTCGAGAAATTAAGAGTGTATACCGGATGTGGGACCCGCAAGTGCGGAAAGTGCGGTAAAATTCGGCCGATTAGGTTAAGTTTGGTATACTGGGATTAATTTTCTAGGTGTTAAGAGATAATTAGAGGTTACCTAGATGGATTAGTATTAGAGAGACAAAGGGATAGCTATAAACCAAAAAGGTGACAAGTGTCACTTTCCTATTTAATCTTGGACTTTGACCACTATTCACGACTTTACTAAAATCCCAAAATTGACCAAGAAATCTTCATTTTCTTCACTCCTTTGGCCGGCCCTCTCTGTGACAGCCCAACCTTCCCCTAAGGCGAACCAAAGGGGTTGCTATTTGGATTGGTGTGAGAGGAAACAAAGAGATAGAGATGCATTAAGTATAGTGACAAGTGTCACCATAAGATTAATTCTCAAAGTTTGACTACTATTCATGACTTTACCAAATAAATCAAAATTGACTAAAATTGCTCTTCATTTGCAAGCTTCATGGCCGAATCCCTCTCCAAGAAAGAAAGAAAGAAAACTCTCCAAGTTCTTGCTTCCATTTAGCTCAAATCCATCAAAACAACCACTTAAACTTGATTTTGTTCCATAAAACCTCTTCACTTAGTGTTGGTGAGGTGATTGGTGAAGTTGTTTGGAAAGCTAAGGTGACTAGTTGCTCTCTCTCTCTTGTGTTACTAAGGTGAGTAGTGAAGGACCCCTCTCCTCCCTCTAATGATGTTTAATTCATGATTGGTGGTGGTATAAGATGCAATTTTATGGATTATATCTTGATTTTCGGTTGAATTGGTGAAGTTTTATAATTATTGGTGATATTTCTGTTTTCATATGAATATGATTATGTGGTCATGTATGATGATTGGAAATGATAGTTAAGGAAGCTAGAAGGTGGAAAAAGTGGTTAATTGCAAGCAATTTCTGTTTTGGAAAGAAAATTGGAAAGTTAGGGTTTCTTTGATTTACATTCTGCCTGGCACTGTAGCTCATAGTTAGAGGCTGAATTGGCCTTCGGTTAAAACATGAAAGTTGTAGAAAATGATATTTCAGAGATGTCTACAAAATTTCAGGTCAATCCGAGTAGCTTAGCTTGAGAAAATACGGAATTACCCTTGCTGCCCTGGTTTTACCCGAATTTGATAGTTTGGTCTGTAATTGGTTAATTTGGTTGGGAATGCTTCCGAATTGGTTGTTGAGGTCTTCTGATAAAATGTATCCTTGTATCTTAGCTTTCGGATGGCTTTAGAATTTCTGGATTTGGACTTAGGTAGGCTGACTTATGATGTTTGAACCAGAATGCATTCTGTGAATCTATTTTTCCGGTTCGGGTGTAGTATCTTGCATTTTTGACCTGGTTACACTCGAAACTGGACAGAGTGACCTTCTTCAACATTGTAACCCTATCTCTTATCTTCGAAACGGTGGGTCTTACACCTTCATCCGATAATGGTAGTGCCATTGGTACCAAAACCGTAAAATGATGTCAAAAACTATTTTTTTCGGGTTAACGCTTAACTCCATTTCCGGATTTTTCTGGTTTCCTCTAATGCTTATGTATGCTTATGGAGCCCTATTTTGGTGGTATTTGGAATTGGTTTATGACTTGTAATCGAGTCTTATCGTGCTTATTTGAATATCTTAGGGCTTGACTTTCATTTCCGGACTTTTCCCTAGCTTGCATTGTACTTGTACTACTTGGAGCTTACTGAACGGCTATTGAATGAACTTATTTTGTGTGTGACTTCGGGACTGGCTGAGAAAAATAATGAAGCCATGACGGCTGGAAAAGTAAGCAAATTTAGGGGAAGTGCTGTCCAATTTTCTAGGCCGTTTGGTTCCTTTAAGTTTGAATTGCCTTTTGGTAGAAATTAAGGGCTTTTGGGTTGTTTGAGCCTAGGTCTTCATGTTACCTTTTCGTTCCCAAAAATCATGTTTTGCACCCTTACGTTAATAATTATTTGGCGAGGCATACGACGTGTAGTCGAGCCTCACTTGTGCATTCCGTTTACTTGATTTTGGATGTGAAACCTTCAATTGGTTTACTTTGATTATTTTAGGGTTTCTTGGTGATTAAAGCTCTCTTTTGGGCAAAAACTTTTGAGGTATCTGTACTGACACCGGTGAGTGTACCACTCCCCTTATTTGTTACTTAACTTGATTTCTGCACTTGCAATCTATGATCTGAATGATGTACTATCTGTTTATTCTGTTTGAGACGAGGGTGTACTTTATCACACTCGTTCTCTTGTCTGTTCATATGCCAATTTTGGTGCGAATCTGAATCTGTTATCTGTATCTGTATCTGTTCTGACGTCGTTTGGAAGCTTGTATCCAATGACCTTTTTGTGACCTCTGAGCTCAACACCTGTGGCCAGTTACTCGAGTCGGGCCGGCAAGGGCCTGGTCGATTAGATAACGAACCACGGTAGTCTGTTTTGGGATCTTTGGGTATTGAGACCCTTGATTCCGGTATACTCGAGTATTACCATTTCTGATCTAATTGGATTTCGGGTCCGGTGGGGGTATGTGAGGTGGAAGGAAGCGAAGAATTGGAGTCTACGGTAATGGTTACTTCTGTAACATTGACAGAGTGTCAACTATTATTTCGATCAAGTTTCTGTGACGCAAATGGGAATTTGGCTCTGAGAGCCACCCGTATCCTCCCTATTTGAATCATTGGTTTCTTTACTTTACATCTGGCATGTATACCTAATTTGTTAAATGTGAAATGCCATGATTTTACTGCTATCTGTCTGGTACCTCATTGAGCGCAAGCTCACCCCTTTCTATTCCTTTTGTTTTCCTTACAGGAAAATAAATCCTTTTGGACTGGATTTGATAGTTGGTTGCCAAATTGAGCTAGATGGACATATCTTTTGTATAGCTCATTGATTGAAACCCTAAATGTACTTTTGGGTCCGTTTCTCTTTTGATTTGGCAAACCGTTTATGTATCAACTTTTGAATACTTTTGTATGCCACTTTGGATTGTATATGCTTAATTTCAAGATGTATATATATTTGATTGATGCTTGGTTGGATTTTGACGTGTCGGTTACTATTCATGGCCGACTCCATTTTCGTTCGCGCGTTTGTATGTTCCGGATGTATGAGATGGCTCTAAGCTGAACCGTTAGTCCTGGCGAGAGCTGTGCAGGCGGTCCGCTGAACCCTTTGGTTCGCCTTAGGGTGAGGTGGGGCTGTCACAGGCCAATTTGGCCTCTAACTATGAGGTACAGTGCCGGGCAGAATGTAAGAAAATGAAACCCTATCTTCCAAATTTTCTTTCCAAAACAGAAATTTTCTGCAATTAACCACACTTTCCACCTTCTAGCTTCCTTCAATATCATTTCCAATCATCATACATAGCCACACAATGATAATCATATCAAAACAGAAAAATCATCAATAATTATAAAACTTCACCAAATTCAACCAAAATCAAGATATAACCCACAAAATTCCCTCTTAGGCTACCACAAATCATGAATTAAACATCATTAGATGGAGGAGAGGGGTTCCTTCACTACTCACCTTTGTAATACAAGAGAGGGAGCAACTAATTCCCTTAGCCTTCCAAACAACTCCACTAACCACCTCACAATCACTCACTTAAGGGTTTCTGTCGCGCCCCACTTTTTGAATGACATGAGTGGTGTGTGAGTAGTGGAATGTGAATGTGTGTAAAGGAAAATAAAAGGCCATGGGACTTTGGAAAGCGACGATTTGGCCAAATGAAATTTAAAAAGGGTTTTTAAATATAAAAATGGAGTCGCCACTTGGTATAGATTTAGGGTGTACCAAGTCACCCAAAAAGTGTTTTTTAGAGACAAGTAGTAAAAAAACCCTTTTTAAAACGACTCCTAGTCCACGTAAACCAACGAAAAAAAAGGTTCGGGAGTCACATTTGACGAAGGGGAAGGCAAGGATAAAAATCCAAGGCACCCCTCCGACCTAGCTAAGGCTAGTTGCGTGATTTAGCCCCACCTTTCCCAATTTTTCTACCAAAAATATGTATTGCATGTTTTGGATTTGACTAGATGAATGCGAAAAGAAAGAAAAAAAAATGCAAACCTAG
This sequence comes from Coffea eugenioides, assembly GCF_003713205.1. NCBI lineage: Eukaryota > Viridiplantae > Streptophyta > Magnoliopsida > Gentianales > Rubiaceae > Coffea > Coffea eugenioides. The sequence goes on along the minus strand of NC_040035.1, from coordinate 15,589,929 downwards.
ATCCTAAAATGTCTCTTGTAAGGTTTTTGGTCCCAACCACATGAGTTGTGGCGGCCAATAAAGGAAAACCTTATAGAGGTCGATTAATGCAAATGATGGCTAAAGTGCAAGTGTGCAGGTGTATAAAAAGGTGCACGTGTGAAATTGTATGAAAAATCCAAGTGTTTGTGTGCAAGTGTATGAAAAGGTGCATGTGTGAAATTGTATGAAAAAATCCAAGTGTCGGTGTGCAAGTGTATGAAATATAGTGATAAGTGCATATAGGTGTAATTAAGTGCAATTTTGTGAAGTAGAAATCAAAATGAACAATAAGGAAAGGAAAAGTGATGAGGAAATGTGAATTGGAAAAAAATGAGTAAGTGATAAATGAGAATGAATGAACCTCAAGGAATGCATCAGGTCGGGTATGGGAATGACTCCTAACTTTTTCGACTTCGATTTTCCCTTTTATTAGAAAGCAAAACTAGCGTGCTAAGGCTATCGAGTAGCCACACTCGCTCGTTTCCCTTATCAGAAGGGGACTCTTCAGGCAAATGTACCCTAACTAGCATGAGATGCAAGACCTAAAGTGAGGGGAAAGGGGAATCGAGGAGCATGCCAGATGATAAAACTAAGGAAAAATGCATGATATGTAATGAACAGGCAAATAATGAAAGGTCTAGCGTTGGACTAGCCCTTCTTATGAATTCCTAATGAAATAATGAGCCACAACTAGCGTTGGACTAGTGTGGTGACGTACATTCATCCATCACACTTATTCATGGCTATGGAAAGCGAGTAGACATACCAAATACTCATAAACACGTAGCACGTAACATTTAGCATGCTCGACTAGATGCAAGAGCCTAATAAAACGAGTAACACTTAACACGTAGGCATGCAACCAAGCTAATGAACCTATTACATTCACTAACTAAAACAAAAGGGGAAGGGGAAATGGACCAAATGCTCTCCGAGCCCTATCTATTACAAGCCAAGAGGTGTACACATACCCCATAAAAACATAAAGGGGAAGGGGTAAATGGACCAAATTGCTCGCCAAGCCCTATCTATTACAAGCCAAGAGGTGTACACATACCCCATAAAAACTTAAATAAAAGTAAAAGTAAGTAAATGCATGCAAGGAGGTAAGGAAAGCGAAGTAAACAGGCATATGCACATAACACATAAGATCACATAGGAGAGACAAAAAGGGATAAAAGAAGTTGTACCTCCCTCCGTGTGTAATGCTAGTAAGGTGAACAAGACTCAACTTGGGCTATGGTCCCTAAAGAAGGAGCTAATTTGGGCTAAAACCATTCAAAGGAAAGGATTAATGCACCAATGTAATGATAAAATACAAATATGACAATCGGAATCCTTCCTCACTTTGCAACTTAGAAATGATCAAATAAAACAAATTGGATCAATCGATCATCTAAATCATCTCAAAATGCAATCAAATAATGCACGGTTACCAAGGAGGAGAGATTATCAACCAAGTCCTAAAGTAAACACTCCTAATGATTCACTTGCTAACATTAACAACCCCTTAAGTCCGATTAATCATTATGGAATTTCAAGGGTCCAAGATCAAATAAGGGTCAATGAGTGGTTTCACTTGCATTTTAGGATCCAAAAGCAACCATCAATCAATCAAACCGAAACCAATTAAAACGTTTTAAGAACTTTAAAGGTCCAAAAGCAAGAAAAAGGTTAAGCAACAAATTTATTTAGGAAAATTAAAGAAAATAGGCAAACATAAGCTCATTTAAACACAAGGTTCACAAATTCATGCCCTAAGTACCACCAAAACAAATGAAAGCAAACAAGCAATCGAGTTGGAAAATTGAGGCTACCAAGGACTCAAATGCGAACACTAACCAAACACTCAAGCTTATCAAACACTTCTAGGAACTTCAAAAATCCAAAGGCAAAGAAAAAGTCAAGTAATGGCTTAAAATTCAGCTATTCTAAGACCTATTTGCAAAAATTAGGACTTAATTGAGTCTTTGTAATATTACTGCAAAATTTCAGGGACCCAATTGATTGATTTTCAAAGCTTATGGGCCTTAGAAGGATTAGATGGAAGTCAAAGGGTTGGAGTGCAATTTTTGGAACTTATTTCTTCATGCAAAGCATGCATACACGTAAGAATGCTTCTGCAACTTAAAATCTGCTACAACTAGAATGCTTGCTGCATTTTCATCTTCAACCACAAATTTCAGAAAACTAACTCAAGCTTTGCACAAACTTTCTCAACCAATGGCCAAGCTTTGAATTAAACCACACAACATACAACTTGGACGTTCAAATCAGGAAAACACAGCAAGAAATGATGCAAAAATCAAACTGCAACAAGGTTTCAGCAAGCCTATGAAGCTTTCGGCAAACCGAAGTTTCCATTGCTTCTATAATTTTCGGATGAAACTTTTCTGCAATTCGGCACCTTGTCAAGCCAGCTTTCAAACATAATCAAGTCCAAACACAAGGCTTCCAACTAAGCAGCAAGCCATCATTCAATTCAACAAAAAAAACTTAGCAACAACCAGTGCAAGGAAGAAATGAAATTCATTTGGCAAGTTAAAAAAATCTGGAATGCTGCAAAGCAGCCGAAATAGAATGCAGCAAGGATTCTTGGTGTTTGAACATGATCCAAACATATCAAACATGCAAATTCAACAACCCACCTTCCACTGCTTCCCTCAACACAAGATCAAACATGAAACGAAAGTGCCAAACTCAGCTAGTAATTAAGGAAAGGGAAACGCGGCAGCAAAAAGAAAGGAAAATGCAGCAGCCTTTGCTTGCTGTGTTTTTTGAAAGGAACAACTTTGGCAACTTCAGCAGCATCATAGTATGAATTTTCGGACTCAAAAATACATCAAAAATGGTCTACATACATGCTAAAATTTGACCCAAGCAATCCAACACAAGTTGCGAACATCAAAAACATTTCTGCAGCAAAGAGAAACTCTCGACAGCTGACTAAAACCTGAGGCAATCCAGCCACCTTATGCGGCCCAAAAATTCGGATTGTTTGTTCAAAAAAAATGCCGCAACAAGTCAGAGACTTTTGAGTTGCAGCGAAACACAAGCCAGCCTACAGCTTGCTTCCCAAATTAGTTCCTGCAACAAAGCTGAACACTTTCAGCATTGTTGCAGCAACTTTATATGCAAACTAACTCGAATAAGCAATCTAATTCAGACAACGAAACCCTCGAACAAACCTTCTCATTTTTTACTAGCATGAAACCTTGGGATTTCAGTATATAACAAGAAGATAAAAATAAAAGCACGAACATGGGGATATCCTGCTACGGGTGAACCCAGATACTTCCTCAAATGAGCTAGTCATGAAAATGTCATTTTTATGTTTAAAGCTAACATCTTGCCACTAATCACCATCTAATGATAAAACCTAATAACAACACCAAACCAAACCCAAGCATTAACGTAGTGAATCATGCATGTAAGCAGCAAAAGGTTCCAACTTTGGACAGTAAACAGCCATCGTGATTCTCAACAGAGGTTCCCACCAAACGGTAGCTCACACACATGACCATTCAACACCAATCAGACCCATAATTCATCATAATTTTACGCTTTATTAACAGAAGTTGTCTACAGGAGAAAGGCTAAAAGAAATCTTACAATGAGCTCTCTGATTTCGTTAAGCAGTGGGCTTGCTCGGAGGACAAACACAGGTGGCGACGGTGGAATCAGCTCCGTTTCTTGTCTAGGTTCTCCAAAGCCCGTAGCTTTCCTTTGTTCCTTCGTTGCCCAAATATCTCAGCTTTCTACTCAATCCTCCCCCCCCTTTTCAATCTCTCTGGTTTTCCTTTCTTATTGTTTTTCAAATGCGAGCCGTCAACCTCTCTTTTCTTTTCCCAAATTTTTCTGCAGTCGTTACTCTCCTCCTCTTACACTAGCTCTCTGTGCTTTGTTTTTGCCCTGAAAACCCCTTCTCTCCAAAACCCTCGCTCAGTTTTTCTTTTAGCCCTTCTGACTCTCCAAAAAACCTCCCCTGCGGCTGTGGTTCATTTCTCCCTTTTATATCCAGCTCTCAACCTCCTAAACCCTGTATTCAATGGCCAGAAATCATCCCTTCCCAATCCTTTTTCTTGACCATTCGATCAGCGTCCCCTCGTCCTTTGCACGCTGCAAAAACAAAATGCAGCGTGCATGCGCGACCCAATTTTTTTTTTTTTTTTAAACTAATTAATATAGATAACTAAATACTTAATAAAAAATAAATGAAGAAATGCTAATTAAGATACAAATAAAATGCTAATTTGCTTTCTCTCTTTTTCTTTTCTTCTTTTTCTTCTTTTTTCCTTTTTAAAGTAGCTTAACAAAATGATAATAAAATTAAGTAAAAATCAACAATTTAATTAACATCAGATAAAAATAAAATAAACAGCAAAAATGGAAACTTTTTTGATTTTTCTTTTCATTTTAAATAATGAAACTAAATCCAAAACAACTAAAACATATTTTTTCTCTCTTTTTTTTTTTTGAACACTTTTCTTTTCCTTTTGTGAAATTCTACGCTAAAAATCCAAAAATAAAATAAAATAACAACATAAAAATAAAACTAAAAAACTAAAAACTAAAAGTGAGTAAAACTGACACGACAACATAATAAGTAAAATAAAAGTAAAAGAAATTGCAATAAAATTTTGGTGTCTACAGTTTGCCCCTCTTTGTCCGAGTTTTGAAAAAACTTGAGACAAAGAAGTAGACACCAAATACTCACCTGTGTTATTTGGCTTGCAAAAAGATTCCAACGATAGCCGCCCTTGAAAACAAGGACTGACCTCTTTATCAAAATGTTGAAATGAGATTGACCCAAACAGGAATTTAAACGGGACTGACCCGAACAGGAATTTAAACGGGACTGACTCGAACAGCAATTTAAAATCATGATGCACACTAGTGGGACTGACCCACGGCTAGTGGCGATAAGAGTGAAACGCTCACGCGGTGTAAAATAAAGTGCTTACTGGCGGACTGACCCACGTTCCAGTAGCGATGTAAATGAAATGCTCACTGGCGGGACTAACCTCACGCTCCAGTGGCTGTGGAAACGTTGGTATGTATGAAGAAACTGTATAAGACTTGCCTGAAAAATTATCCAAAGATTTGCCCCAGTGTAATTGCATTGGTCAATGGGATTAGAACCGAACCTGCCGGGGCTCCAACGTGAACGGTCAGCGGGATAGAACCCAGTTCTGCCGAGGTTGGCGGGATAAAACCCAGCTCCAACGTGATTTAAGCGGCCAGCGGGATAAAACCCAGTTCTGCCGTGGTTGGCGGGATAAAACCCAGCTCCAACGTGATAAAAGCGGCCAGCGGGATAGAACCCAGTTCTGCCGAGGTTGGCGGGATAAAACCCAGCTCCAACGTGATTTAAGCGGCCAGCGGGATAAAACCCAGTTCTGCCGTGGTTGGCGGGATAAAACCCAGCTCCAACGTGATAAAAGCGGCCAGCGGGATAGAACCCAGTTCTGCCGAGGTTGGCGGGATAAAACCCAGCTCCAACGTGATTTAAGCGGCCAGCGGGATAAAACCCAGTTCTGCCGTGGTTGGCGGGATAAAACCCAGCTCCAACGTGATAAAAGCGGCCAGCGGGATAGAACCCAGTTCTGCCGAGGTTGGCGGGATAAAACCCAGCTCCAACGTGATTTAAGCGGCCAGCGGGATAAAACCCAGTTCTGCCGTGGTTGGCGGGATAAAACCCAGCTCCAACGTGATAAAAGCGGCCAGCGGGATAGAACCCAGTTCTGCCGAGGTTGGCGGGATAAAACCCAGCTCCAACGTGATTTAAGCGGCCAGCGGGATAAAACCCAGTTCTGCCGTGGTTGGCGGGATAAAACCCAGCTCCAACGTGATAAAAGTGAAATGTTCACTGGCGGGACTGACCCGCGTTCCAGCAACGGGTGAAGAATGAAATGCTTACTGGCGGGACTAACCCATGCTCCAGTAATTGTGTAAATGAAACGTTTACTGGCGGGACTAACCCATGCTTCAGTAATTGTGTAAAAAAACTGGCGGGAAATGCTCCAGTAATTGTGAAAAAAAGAAATGCTTGACAATCGGACAGTGGGATTAAACCCGAGCCTGCCGTGATGAAACTTGATTTGATTTTTGATTTTTGATTGATGATTTTCTTTTCTTTTCGCTTTTCTTTTTGACTTTTGAGAATCTTTCCAAAAAATTAATTTGCTCCAGTATGATGGATTTCTGCAATTTGAGTCCATAGTTGATTCTGTATCGCCATGTTGTTGCACCTTTTGATCAAATTTGCTTGCAACATTTACGATCTGCCTTTGTTCACCGGAGGACTCTTTCCGACACCGGTGCAAGGTGTGATTACTTTCATCTGTGCATGCAATTTTCTACAAAAGAGAAAAAACAAAGGAAATTGCCACCATCATTTGATCCGTTTTCCTTTGAGAATCGTGTAAACATGAGTCTTTCAATGCCTTTATCAACTTCTGCTGCGGTAGCCGATTGAGTTGGATTTCTCACCCTAAGGCTTTTCCGATTTTCAAACCGTCCAGGCATGTGCTTTGCCATATTGTGAAGTCCGTGTAGCTGGCTTGGCTGAATTTCAACTGTTCCCAAAAGATGACTGAATCCAAGTATGCTTTTGAAATAAACCACGGGGATTGTCATTTACCACAATTCAATGATAAAGAATGAGGTATGCAAGAAAAATTCACATGTCATGTAAAAATGAATATGCACAAGAATGCACTCATAACCATTTGTGCTTAAATTCTACAAAAATGCATGAATGCAAGTAATTTGGTAAAAATGAGTTTCCTAAGAATGTATTTGCCAAAGAATGTTTTACAAAATGACACAGCTTTGGCCAAAGGATGCATATTCGAATCTCTGAATATCCTTGTTCTGGAATTCAATATTGGCAGAGGTATGACAAAAATGAGGAGAAATCCAAATGGACCAAACCACCAGTTGTCCCTCCTTGTGCTTGCTCATTGCAGAAATCCTACCTTGGCGCCCTTTCGGGTTTTCACCAAGGTTGCCCCCACTCCTTTTCTTTTGTTTTGTTTTTGTTTTTGTTTTTCTCTTTTTCTTTTCTTTATCTCCTTTTCTTTTGAGGTGCCCTTTCGGGTTTTCACCTAAGGAACAATGGAAAAACTCAACCATAATCGACTCAGGAGTTTGAACTGAAGATTGCTGACATCAGTAAAATGTGCTTCCCTTGTAAGATTAGGCGAAGGCATTATGGACATCACTTGCCAATTGATTAGCAAAATCCCTAATAGAAATGCGGAAAGTGACGAAAGCCAGGACTTTTGGGCTTTGTAATGAGGTTAGGTGGGGTGTTTTTCAAGAAAAGTTGAGGCTTGAAAGCAGGTCTGATGAAATGTGTGAAATAACCTGAAATTGCATCATTTTGAAATTATCTCCAATTTTTTGAACGAAACCGAGGAAAATTTGCCCCAGTTTGATTGGATTTTTCTTTCTTTGTATTTTTCATTGCATTTTCTTCTCTTTTGCATTTTTCTTCAAAAACTAAATTTGCCCCAGTGTGGGGTTCTTTCTTCCTTTTCATCTCTCTTTCAAAATAAATTTGCCCCAGTGTGGGGTTTTTCTTTCTTTCCTGATCATTTTGTCAAAATGAATTTGCCCCAGTGTGGGGTTTGCAATCCTCAGGGGCTGACAAACGAAAATTATTATTCTGATAGCTCAAAGGGGATGACTAGGGATGAAATGTTTTGATTGGAAAAGAAGATGGCCTGACTTTTGCCTCGTCCCTTGCGCGATTTCCAAAATGAAATTTGCATAATCAAAAATAAAAAACTACTTACACATGTCTGAGTTGATAGGTTGAGGGAACATCCATCTCTTCAAGGATAAGTGCTCCACTCGGTAGCACCTTTTTGAATGACAAATGGCCTTACCATTTTAGACCAAATTCATCTTTGACTTCATCTTGCATTGGCAAAACTCGCTTTAACTCTTTGTCCTTCTTCTCTAAGGGACCGGTGGCGGACCTTTTTGTTATGAACACAGGCCATGCGTTTTGGTAACATTGGCCATGGCACATGGCATTCAGCTGCTTTTCATCCGTCAAACTCAATTGTCGGTGACGCTGCTTTAACCAATCAGCTTCGAACTTGGCAAGGAAAGGATTTTCTTAATAAAGGGATTTCTCAATGAAGGGATTTTTCAATGTATGGCTTCATCGGATTCCAGAACAGTGATATTCAAAGGGTCAAGTAATTTCATCTTTGGCCATCGAAAGAATTTAGAATGAAATTGAAAATGATAATCAACCAGTATAAACAAAAATAGTATCGAACAAACAAAATAATGAAAAGATGTAATTATGCATGCTATTGAAAAAACAGGAGCTTGATAAAAATTGTTTTAGCCAAAACTTGAACCTAACAAAACTATTTACACAAAAACAGTGAAACCTTTCATGAATTTTTAGCAAATGACAGTCCCCAGATGTACCGAAATTCCCTTCAAGAGGGAAAACACTCGGCCATCCAAATTGTGCAAAGCTCCTTCAGGACTTTCAAATCTCGTCATTGGAGGTGGATGCCTCAAAGGTGTCACTGTGTTTGGGAAAGGGGTTTGTACTTATGTTCGGTCCTTGTTCTGTACTTCTTCTAATCAATATTTCCCCCGTCTCGATCATTTCTTGGACTTTCTGTTTAAGTGCTCTACAATCAGTAGTTGGGTGGCCAGGTGCTCCCGAATGATAGGCACAAGTGTACTGTGGGTTATATCCGCCAGAGATACCATGGGGGTAAGCTGGAGGGGGAATTTCGCCGATTTTACCGGCGGCTTTTAATTGTTCATATAATTGGTCCAAAGGCTGGCCGAAATTGGTGAATGTTCGAGAATGATTTTGATCGCGGGTTTCAGTATGTTGGGGGTAGTTGTAGATGGGTCTGTTTGGTCGGGGAAATTGTTGATTGTAGAGAGGTCGGGGTCGAACTTGTTGGAAATTGGGCCGAGATATTTGAAAAGGGGATATAGTCGGGTTGGTATAATTAGGTCGAGGTCGAGGATGAGTGGTATTGGTGTGATAAACAGGATGAGGGTTTGAATAGCAAGGGTAAGGGTTTGAGTAGGTATGGTATTGTCGAGGTCTGGGCTTTGAGATAGGGTTTCGATCCCAGACAAAAGCAGTTTCCCCCTCTTGCTTTTTGGATTGTTGCTTCCTCCCATTACTACCTTGGCTTTGCAAAGCGTCCAACTGCGATTTGAGGGTAGACACATTGACAATCTTTCCAGCCTTCACGAAATCATCATATTCTTCAAGCTTATTGACAATAGCGGCAAACGAACATCCAGTCATGCGAAAAATTTCTTCAAAGTACGGCGGATCATGTGCCTTAATGAAAGTTCGTATGATTTCGTCCTCAGTCATTGGTGGCTCGACTTTTGCAGCTATTTTCCTCCACCTTTTAGCATAAGTCTTGTGATCTTCAGATGGCTTCCTCTTTATCCCTTCCAACGTGGTTCGTGTTGGAGCCAGCTCGCAATTATACTCGTATTGCCTTACAAAAGCATTGGACAAGTCAAACCAAGTCTTCGTTTCTTCGGGTTTCAGCTTGGAATACCAGTCGAGTGCATCCCCCTCCAGACTTTCTGGGAATAGCCTCAAAGGCAGATTTTCATCATCTGTTGGCCTACCCAACTTGTTGGCGAACAATCGGAGGTGCGTCTTGGGATTTCCCGTGCCATCGTATTTGTTAAACTTCGGAGTTTTGAACCCTTCAGGCAATTGCACATTCGGAAAGAGACAAAGCTCATCATAGTCTAGCACTCCTTGCTTGTTCATACCCTGACTTTTCCTCATAAACTCATCAAAACGGTCAAGTCGTTTGAGCAGCTTTATATCAACGGGAGCAGAGGATTCTCCTATCTCTGGCTTGGTTTGCACAGTATGGTCTGGTAGGAATGGCTCAGCAGCAGTGTGATAAAAAGTATGTGGCTCTGGTGGTATGTTTGAAGTAAGTTGGGGTTGTGGACCTTGCATGTAAGCAGGGAAAAATGAAGGATCAGGAGGGTAAGTGTATGGCAAATGTATGGTGGGATATGTGAAAGTTCCTTCGGTTGGAATAGGGAAGGATGGAGCAACAGTGGCTTGAATCGAAGGTATGACAAATGGCTCTGGCCCAGGCTGCCTGCCGGGCACGGGCTCGGGTTGAACTCCACCGCTGATAAGCTCATCGATTAATTTCCTCTGGGCCGCCATCTCAGTGGTCATCTCACCAAACTTAGTGAGCATCTCAGTCAACTGAACCCCCAAACTTGTGGTCTCAGGCTGGGCGGTAGTAACAAACCTGTCTGATGGTTCCGGTTGCGGACTCATGTTTACACGACTCCTCTGAGCTTGACTACGGGATCGCGTTATGATGGGGCTTCGACGAGAAGTTATGTTTAAATATTACCTGAAAATTTTTGAAAAGATTGCCTTTAGATTTAACCCTTGCTTAGTGATTCCAATAAAAACAAAGAAAAAGAAAAAGAAAAAGGCAAAAGTTAGTAAATATCCAGAAAATTCGAATGCATGTCCTATGGGGGAACCCTTTTTGTGCCCAGGGTAGGCCTAGCATGAAAATGCAATCCTCTGAGGTAGGCACTATACCATACCTGATGGATCTGATCAACTCCTTGAGTGAAAAACAATTTTGAAAAATTTGATCAATTGGAATGACGAGAGTCATTTGTCAAAATGAGGTCAACGTTCGAATGGATTGATCACTTTTGATCGATACAAGATTTTGCAAAAAACGCATGGGTTTGACCTTAACGAACTTCCTATTGAAAATATTTGAATTCGTTGACAAGATTTCTCAGTGAATCACGGGTCAAAACCCTAATTGATCAAATGATTAGATGCAATGGACGGTTTTCTTCAAAATCAACTAGATTTCCAAATTTGGAATTTGACAATGAAACCTCAATTGGTCAAATGGATTGAATGAAATTGACCAATTATTTAAAATGACCGAATTACCCTAAAAAGGGAAACATGTCAAATGAATTGAGTGAAATTTACTCAAAATTGACCAGACCATCCTAAAAAAGGAACCTGATCGAATGAAATTGAGAATTTTATTCAAAATGGACCAGATCATCCTTCAAAAAGAATTTGGTCAAATGAATTGAATGAAATCAAGAATTTATTCAATAATTGACCAGATCGCCCTAAAAGGGGTAAACTAGTCAAATGAATTTTATGAAATTGATGATTTATTCCAAAAATTGACTAGATTACCTTAAGAAGGGTAAAATGGTCAAATGCTTTGAACAAAAAAATTTGATTATTTATTCAAAATTAAATGGATAACCCTAAAAATGAATTAAATTAATCAAATGAATTAAATGAAATCAAATGATCAAACAGATTGAATGAAATGATGATTTATTTAAAATCGACCGAATTGCCCTAAAGATAGGTAAACTTGGTCAACTGAATTGAATGAAATTGTTGATCTCTTCAAAAATCAACTTGATTACCCCTAAAAATGGGTAAATTGGCCAAATGAATGAAATGGAGATTAATGATTTACTCAAAAATCGGCCAAATCACCCTAAAAAGGGTAAATTGGTCAAATGATGGTTTATCCAAAATTGACAAAATGGATCGATTGAATCGGCCGGCCATTGGTGGTTTCAGAAAATTAGTCTATGAGCTTTCTAAAATCACGATTTGGCCTCAATTGATTTATCGTCTCAATAGGAGGAATCATTTGTGAATTTTCTTCAAATTAATGTCCTTTTGCGCGAGGGAATTTTACCAATTTTGATAAAAATGGCCAAAAAGTGATTATTAGATGCTCATGTTCCAAAGATCGCTCCATGAAAATGATCGGATCCTACCTTACCTTGTGCACTACCCCTTTGGATGGTACAAAATGTAAACGTGCAAGTCTCACTGGATTAAGTATCCGAGACACAAGGTGGCTTATTCCTAAACACGGGATTCCCTATGTGGCATTCCCTTTCTATGGTTTATGCATGATGCCATTTATTAAAGCAGTAAAACATGCAATTTAAAATGAAATCATGACCTAAAAGGACCTTTTATACGCCAAGGTAGGTTTAGAATGCTATGCAATTATTAATCTATGAATGCAATATCCCAAAATCTTCAAACGTGCAATAACCTATCTACGGGGGTAGGTTCTAAAAGAAGGTCATGCCAGACCTCTTATTTGCTAGGATTTGTGAATGCAATGGGGACAAAAACCAAGAAAGGTTAGTTCAATCACATAAATACACATAACACATTGTAACGAAACAATACAAAGAGATAAAGTAATAAAAGAAAAGAGGGGTTGGATCCCTCCCCTCGTGAATCGTGTCCCTAATAGGGTAAGGCAGACTCTACCCTAGGTAAACTATCATGGATGCATGAGGTATTGGCTCACTAATGCATCTAGACTCGATAGGTTTTAGGTCCCCGAGCCTTCAGACTTGGAAACCAAGGGTTATCAATCCCAAGGTTCTTTGTCGGTGGCTCGAGCGATTCCCCAGACATTGCTACGCACACATCGTGTCACGGCTACATGTCATGAGTGAATCTATCAAAACTCCTCAATCTTCAATCAAAAGCTAAAGGCTATGAACCCAAAGCTTAAAATGGAAGATCGAGTGACTCCTCGGATCATGCTACGCACACATCGTGTCGCGATCACAAGTCCAAGTGAGTCGCCTAAAATCCTAATAGGGTGGAGTGGCGTGACAAGCCACTAAAAGAAAAATAAATGGAGGGTGAAAAATTTAAAGCGTATGCACGTATGCTAGTGCTCGTTTGGAGGGGAGGGATCGAGAACCAACGCGAGGCTCTAGGGCATGTCCCCCCACCCAAATGCAATGCAAAGCGCGAGATAAAACAAGTAAAATATGCATCCAAACAACCAATCATACATACGTGAGTGAGGGAGTAGTTTGAGACGCGAGTGAGGCAAAGGGTCCTAAAAAGGGAAAATGCAACCCTAATATCCACATGCTATACATAAAAAGGGTAGAAAAAAGGAAAAGAATGGCTAAATCAAATGCTTGGACCCACTTAGGAAGTCCCCAGTGGAGTCGCCAACTGTCGCGCCCCACTTTTTGAATGACATGAGTGGTGTGTGAGTAGTGGAATGTGAATGTGTGTAAAGGAAAATAAAAGGCCATGGGACTTTGGAAAGCGACGATTTGGCCAAATGAAATTTAAAAAGGGTTTTTAAATATAAAAATGGAGTCGCCACTTGGTATAGATTTAGGGTGTACCAAGTCACCCAAAAAGTGTTTTGTAGAGACAAGTAGTAAAAAAACCCTTTTTAAAACGACTCCTAGTCCACGTAAACCAACAAAAAAAAAGGTTCGGGAGTCACATTTGAGGAAGGGGAAGGCAAGGATAAAAATCCAAGGCACCCCTCCGACCTAGCCAAGGCTAGTTGCGTGATTTAGCCCCACCTTTCCCAATTTTTCTACCAAAAATATGTATTGCATGTTTTGGATTTGACTAGATGAATGCGAAAAGAAAGAAAAAAAATGCAAACCTAGATCCTAAAATGTCTCTTGTAAGGTTTTTGGTCCCAACCACATGAGTTGTGGCGGCCAATAAAGGAAAACCTTATAGAGGTCGATTAATGCAAATGATGGCTAAAGTGCAAGTGTGCAGGTGTATAAAAAGGTGCACGTGTGAAATTGTATGAAAAATCCAAGTGTTTGTGTGCAAGTGTATGAAAAGGTGCATGTGTGAAATTGTATGAAAAAATCCAAGTGTCGGTGTGCAAGTGTATGAAATATAGTGATAAGTGCATATAGGTGTAATTAAGTGCAATTTTGTGAAGTAGAAATCAAAATGAACAATAAGGAAAGGAAAAATGATAAGTGCATATAGGTGTAATTAAGTGCAATTTTGTGAAGTAGAAATCAAAATGAACAATAAGGAAAGGAAAAGTGATGAGGAAATGTGAATTGGAAAAAAATGAGTAAGTGATAAATGAGAATGAATGAACCTCAAGGAATGCATCAGGTCGGGTATGGGAATGACTCCTAACTTTTTCGACTTCGATTTTCCCTTTGATTAGAAAGCAAAACTAGCGTGCTAAGGCTATCGAGTAGCCACACTCGCTCGTTTCCCTTATCAGAAGGGGACTCTTCAGGCAAATGTACCCTAACTAGCATGAGATGCAAGACCTAAAGTGAGGGGAAAGGGGAATCGAGGAGCATGCCAGATGATAAAACTAAGGAAAAATGCATGATATGTAGTGAACAGGCAAATAATGAAAGGTCTAGCGTTGGACTAGCCCTTCTTATGAATTCCTAATGAAATAATGAGCCACAACTAGCGTTGGACTAGTGTGGTGACGTACATTCATCCATCACACTCATTCATGGCTATGGAAAGCGAGTAGACATACCAAATACTCATAAACACGTAGCACGTAACATTTAGCATGCTCGACTAGATGCAAGAGCCTAATAAAACGAGTAACACTTAACACGTAGGCATGCAACCAAGCTAATGAACCTATTACATTCACTAACTAAAACAAAAGGGGAAGGGGAAATGGACCAAATGCTCTCCGAGCCCTATCTATTACAAGCCAAGAGGTGTACACATACCCCATAAAAACATAAAGGGGAAGGGGTAAATGGACCAAATTGCTCGCCAAGCCCTATCTATTACAAGCCAAGAGGTGTACACATACCCCATAAAAACTTAAATAAAAGTAAAAGTAAGTAAATGCATGCAAGGAGGTAAGGAAAGCGAAGTAAACAGGCATATGCACATAACACATAAGATCACATAGGAGAGACAAAAAGGGATAAAAGAAGTTGTACCTCCCTCCGTGTGTAATGCTAGTAAGGTGAACAAGACTCAACTTGGGCTATGGTCACTAAAGAAGGAGCTAATTTGGGCTAAAACCATTCAAAGGAAAGGATTGATGCACCAATGTAATGATAAAATACAAATATGACAATCGGAATCCTTCCTCACTTTGCAACTTAGAAATGATCAAATAAAACAAATTGGACCAATCGATCATCTAAATCATCTCAAAATGCAATCAAATAATGCACGGTTACCAAGGAGGAGAGATTATCAACCAAGTCCTAAAGTAAACACTCCTAATGATTCACTTGCTAACATTAACAACCCCTTAAGTCCGATTAATCATTATGGAATTTCGAGGGTCCAAGATCAAATAAGGGTCAATGAGTGGTTTCACTTGCATTTTAGGATCCAAAAGCAACCATCAATCAATCAAACCGAAACCAATTAAAACGTTTTAAGAACTTTAAAGGTCCAAAAGCAAGAAAAAGGTTAAGCAACAAATTTATTTAGGAAAATTAAAGAAAATAGGCAAACATAAGCTCATTTAAACACAAGGTTCACAAATTCATGCCCTAAGTACCACCAAAACAAATGAAAGCAAACAAGCAATCGAGTTGGAAAATTGAGGCTACCAAGGACTCAAATGCGAACACTAACCAAACACTCAAGCTTATCAAACACTTCTAGGAACTTCAAAAATCCAAAGGCAAAGAAAAAGTCAAGTAATGGCTTAAAATTCAGCTATTCTAAGACCTATTTGCAAAAATTAGGACTTAATTGAGTCTTTGTAATATTACTGCAAAATTTCAGGGACCCAATTGATTGATTTTCAAAGCTTATGGGCCTTAGAAGGATTAGATGGAAGTCAAAGGGTTGGAGTGCAATTTTTGGAACTTATTTCTTCATGCAAAGCATGCATACACGTAAGAAGGACAATGCTACAGTGCCTATAGTTATGGTAACGATATTAAGGAAACCTGCTATTACAGGTTTCTATTACCTTTAGTGACAGATCCAATTTTTTAGTGACTTTTTAAATATTATATTAAAATAATTAATATTAACTTTAGTAAGTTTTTAATTAAAACTAGTAAGTTTATGCCTGAAAGATAAGTTTTAGTCAAAATAGAAATTTACACTTTGAGTAATTTAATTTACTTATTATTTGACAAAATTTACTTATGGTTGAATCAAACTTACTAATACTAAAAGTAAAAAATGTTCATATTTAAGTAAAAAAGTTACCGGTTTCTGAAAACGATTTTGGGTTCTGAAACACTTCCGGGTATCATCTCTTTAAAGTCATCTGCCTTCTTATTACTTAGTTCTTAGTTCCAACGATACAATTGAATTCCCAGGCAAAGGATTCCACTTTAGTCCACACTTTCTCTTGGTTTCAATTGCATAAATTTTCTCACTTCCAAATTTTCATCTTCAGTTCCCACTTTCCCTCTATCCTTTCTCATCGATCGGTTGTTTTTGGGTGCTGCCATATGCGGATACAATAAAAGGGTTAGCGACGGTGGTAGCCAATCAAAGAGAGCAGTGCCGAGGTTAGTCCATCATGTCCACTTGAAATCGTTTGATTATATTGCTGTAATTTATTTATATTTCATTTGTTTTGTTTGTCAAGATTTTCTTACGAAATCAAGGCTGAGTATTTGAAGATTTTATTGCAATTTTGGGGCTGAAAATGTCCACTGAAACATCTAGGAAATGGTTGTAGTTTTGATTGTCTACGGGTAAAATATGGTTAATAGCCATATGAAACATCTAGGAAAGGACTTGAGACTAGGCGTTTAAGTTAAATGTGATTAATTTGTGAATGCATATAAGATGTTTGGTGAAATGTCAAAGAGAAATTTCTGTGTTATGATTGCTACTCGGTGCGAAGGCATTTTTTTTGTGTTATGATTGCTACTCGGTGCGAAAGGACTGAGAAGTGTAAGAATTTTTTCTGCCTGCAGTTCCACACTATTCTGGTCCATTGCCGCTGCAAGACCCCTGTTTGATGGTATAAATGATTACTCATTTTAGAAAGAAAGAAAGAAAGTAATTGTAATACTATAGCATGAATTTGAAATCTGCTCAGGAATGAAACAATAATATTATCACCATCAGATCAAGTGCCTGACCAATTGATGAAAGTTATTTGTCCACCAAATACTTTGTAACATGCTAACATTTATGTGCACATTAACATAAAGTACATGCCTATTAGCTCATGAGTGTGTGTACATGAACAAAAATCAAATGCCAAGTTTTTATTTCCCCCCTTTATTTATCTGCACATGCACCTTTTGGTTATCCATCGATCTGGTATAGATATTCCCCAGTTCCTTATAAAAGTCATGGTTCATGTCCCTAATCAACTTCTTAAACAGAGGAAGATTATAATGTCAAAGATAAAACTACTGATGACAAAGCAATGCAATGAATACTTTTCCACTAGCTCATGGATTCCGGATATAATTGTTAGCATAGCTAAAGCAAGTGACTTCAAGGCTCTAGGGAAAGTGGTGCAGGAGATACGAATAAGTACCACAACAAAAACTAAACTAATTCTTGTTTCAAATGACCACTATTGCCTATGTTTTAATAATGCATTAATTTAAGATTAAAGAAAGGTTACATGATTAATGGCTATCTTTTCCAGCATTAGTAATCCAATAAACTAATCCAGACCACTCTCCCTCCAATAAAAGCTTTCAGATAGTCAAAACAGAAAAGTTCCAATTAAATATCCTTTTTCAAATCTTTACTGATGCTCATAAGTAGGATCTTTGATTTTTTTTTTTGAGCCAAATTATCCTCCAATATAACAGCATTCTCGGCTACAGGGCTAAAAGGCAGTAAATTTCATTTTAATCGTAACTTCCTGCAATTGGAGTTACAGCTTTGGCGGTCAGATTTTACATACAATTATTTCTGACCAAA